>NC_137867.1:7823537-7916037 GCF_963924005.1 Protomyctophum bolini | reverse complement strand
ATAGACGGCAATGGGAATGCCAGTGTGAAATGTCCATTTGATATCGAGGGTTTCGGGCATTTTTAATCATTTTTTGAATGCCCCCCATCTTGCTTTGGTCTGGTGATTAATAATATATTGTCAACTGCCGGGTGGAAACCTTGTATGTCCAATAGGGAAGATTAATCCAATGTAGTAATTATTTAGTCAAAATTTCTTATTTTGACTACATAAAATCCATTGACACACTTAATCATATAAAGTTATTCCAATTGAACAAAAATAGCAGATCTACTAGTAATTATTCTACTAGACAGACTCCTGTTACTGAACGAACACGCTATCGGAATATAGAACTGTTTTTTTTTTTCACCTCACAATTTTACAAGTGCAAAGCAGTGGGTGAAGATTTATGTATTCATTAATTTATTCATTCATTCATTCATTCATTCTGTGCATACTTTTGTATTCCGTGAGAAGAAAGCGGACATATTTAGAGTGCATATAGAACAAATAAATAAAAAATAAAGATACATAGGCCACTGAATAAATAAAGGTACGATATATTATATTGTGATATCAGGGGTGTACATGATGAAATAACATGCAGGTGCGCACGTTACTTTAGAAACAGTAGCATATAAGGCTGAGTAAAAAAAGAAAAAAAGAAAGAAAAATAATCCCTATTCTGGAATTTCCCCCCAAATAGTCCAAGCTCGCATGGTATGGTTTTGTTTTGGTGTAGACAGGAAAAAGGCGGTGCGGTATAGGTATAGGCTATACAGTCGTGACTCATGTCTGTTTGGCTGAGACCATGAGGGCTTAAAGTGGTTAAAGTGTGAGAGGAAACTATGATATATCACGTCACTCCCCTTGAATAGTTTGCTCATATTTCCATGAAGGATATGGCGTGGTTATTGGAGACAGTCGGCAACCCGGCATGTTCCGGGAAAGATGATGTCACCCCCGTTCTGCCCTTATCAGGCTGACCTTGATGTGTTCCACACTTCTCCTTGTGGATATCATGCCGGCCGCTGTCGGTCCCGAAACCTCGTATCTCCTTCTTTTACGCTTTCTCCACGTTTCGTCTTATTTCTCGTGAGCTAATGCCCTATGATTAGCCATAGTATACAGTGTCTCACAATGCAACGTGTTGTGAGCTTTGCAAATAATAATACTAATAATAATAATACATAAAAAAAACAAAATAAAGTGAAAGTGTGTTTTTCTTTAAATTAATGTTGTACAGTATGATCAGGAGCTTGTCATGAGTAACATAACTATAGGCTAGATTGAATCCATTGGAATGGATTTTTTTTTTGCCCCCATTTCTTGAAAAGTAACAGTTTCTTGGACATACGTGGTTTGGTTTCCACCCCGACAGCAGCGATATGTGAGATAATGACGCCCTGTGTGCAGTGAAGCAGAGAGCTACGGGGACCTGCTGTATTCTAAGTACATGCACTTAGCCCAGACTAACTATAAATCATGCCAACTACCCTATACAGTTGCATGCATCCTTTTAATCTGTGGGTCACAATCTACACACACACGGTCACGCTCACGCACACACACGCACGCACGCACACGACACACACGCAAACATGTGCACGCATGCACGAGCTTAGCCATGAGGCGCAAAAGACTGTCAACGCAATGAACGCATATAGGTGCACGTATAGACATGAAGGTGTAAAAGGTAGCAGGTGACGTAACAACACAGCGAGGTCTAGTCCAGTTTCGGGCGCAAAACAATTTCACTTGTTTTATCCTGTGTCCTGTATGAGTTCTCTCTCCGTTGAGAGAGAACTCAGATTGAATGGACATTTTGGTCCAAATGACGTGCGAGACCGAGATGAGACCGAGCTGAAAATGTGGACTCGAGAAAGGACTCGAGACAACTAAGGACTATATATATATATAAGGACACTATAGGCTACTACCAGAGCTTTAACTTAAAAAAAAAAGGATATTGTTTTAAAATATCACCATCACTAGTTTTAATGATTTTATGTAATTAATTAAAAGGTTACATTTAAATGATTGACTACATTCTTAATGAATGACTGAACAAAGTGTCAACCCAGAACATTAAACTTTATTTATTAAGCAGCTGTAATAGGTCTGTCAAACTCAGAATATAGAGCTATTTGTCACAAAAAGAAAATCCAACAAATATTTCTCACTGCATAATAAGAATAATAATGTTATGGAAACCTCATATGTACTGTACAAAAAAAAAAAAAGGATTAAAATTCAAAAGTACAATCTCGAGCGTTTTGATCTTCTACTACCTTTGATGCTTTTGCGTGATCCAAGTATGGGTGTTCATTTACGAAATAACGCAAACAGTTAGAATATAGAGATAAGGAATAAGAAGGTATAGTGGCCACTTGGGAATCGGAAGGAGCCCTGTTCGATCCCGGGCTCCCCCCAGAGTTAGTGTCGAAGTGTCCTCGAGCAAGACACTGAACCCCTAATTGCTCCGAATGAGCAGGTCTGTGCCTTGCAACGTTTCCGCCGCCATCGGTGTGTGAATATGTGAACGTAATGCACAATCATTGTAAAGCACCTTGGATGAAGGCGCCATACAAACGCACCATTCACCATTTCCAAACCAAGAGGTTTCTTTCTGCCCCAACATCGACAGTGTGCATTATATTCTGTGCACACAAGGCATGTCCCGAAACACAACAAAGACAACAGTGTGCGCAAACAGGCTTGTGTTGTGTTTCTTCCACACTTGCCGGTCATGAGGTCTCCGGGTCAAGAGCCCTTTGACCTCGGCCTGCTCTGCTCTCCGCTGTCCACAAGTCCTCCACACTAACACTGGAACATGCTCACTATAGTGCAGCCAGCCAGGGCAGCTGCAGGGCCATGTTTCTGGAGTTCAGTCTGCTCTCACCTTGTGTTCAGTGGGGCTTTGCGGCTAGGCTGTGTTTTCTCAGGCCAGTGAAAAATGTCTTCAGCACTGCACATATTCATTAGAACCTTGAGGTGCAAAAATAATACCAAAAACCAAACGGCGTGGGAATTTACATTCGCAAATCCCCTTGTTTGTCTCCTGATAGATGTTTAGTGCAGGTATCTAATACTTTAAAGGTAGAGTAAGTGATTTCACTCAAAAAACCTTAGGTTTCGTTTTTGGCTGTGGGACCTAAGCCTTCGTCCAATCAGGATAGAGAGTCAAAAACGAAACCTAAGGTTTTTTGACCCCCAGGGGTTAACTGGGGACAGGGAGGAACTCCTTATATGGTCAGCACACTCTATAGTAGAGAGGATTATCACAACAAAACAAAAAAATAAGTGATATTTGAATTAAGTGAAATCACTTACTCTACCTTTAACTCAAGCACTGAGGTCGAGCGCTTTGACCACCACTGGAGCTATAAGTCTGCGGTGACCTTGTGGCTCAGCGGGGGCCTCGCAGGCCAACAGCAAGGCCGTTCTAAGACTAGTTCAAACGGCGTCTTGACGCTCAGCATCCATCCTCATTTAGACACAATGGGGACTCATTTAGGACGAGCAACGGCCCGGAAAACAACGCTGACCTTAGTATTCTGACCGCTTCTCCGTTTGTTGTTTGATTCCCCCCCCCCCCCCCCCAATGAAAAACACAACACGCCGCACCACTTGCACTTCTAACAAAGGTAGAGGGATGGACAACATATTCACTTTGTTATCACCAAGTCGTCTGCATTATGTGTTTTTCACAACATCAATACCCATAAGCTATACATGGGATGGCCTTGGGCCTTTTACACAAACAAACAAAGCCAGAAAACATAAATGTACACAACTGATGACAGTGCTGTCAAACAAGTCTACAAACAAGTAGGATGATGAACTGAAATGTAAAAAGCGGAAACATGGAGATACGAGAGCTGGTATCTGCCCGACAGCAATGAATTCTGGTTAATATTTCTCCGTAAAAAGTTAAAACAACTATACCTGTAGCAATATGGTGTATGGTGAGCTGGGGAGGTACCCAATTTGTATCACTGTTAAAAAAGAGACTTATCGGGTACTGGGCTCGGTTGATCGAAGGAAAGGAGAAGGAACTGAGTCGAATAATGTATACGACTGTCTGCTTAACCTGTTCAACACGGGTGGGTGTCCATGTGTCACCTTGGGTTGCACAGGTGAAGAAAATACTGGGCGACTGTGGTATGTCTTATACATTTGGTTGTTTAAAATAAGAATTGAATGCACATAATGTACTGTAAATACGAAGCAACTGAAAAATACGTTATTTCAATGGTAGCGGATGGAGAGAAAGGATTTTTGTCCAACCACAAAATGGCAACCAGTGAGTGCGAAGAGGGGCACAACCACTGGCGGGACTTGACAAGCGGTGAATTTCTGATTCGCCGCCCCTATTGGTGACATTTGGAGCGACGCATGCAGCCATCTCTGTTTTTACTTGTTATTTTGGGGACCCAGCACCCACCCCACTTTGTTTTGAGATGTTAATATCATTTTCTGCAACATTTCTCTACGGATAAGAACATGTAAAAATAATGTTATACAGTGTCAGTGATAACCTTTTACCCATTTCTCTCTTCAACATCCTCTCTCTCTCTGTCTTCACTCTAGTCTGTGTGATGTGCTTTCTCCTTTAAAGGTCTCTCTCTCTCAATCTCTCCATCTCTCTCTCTCTCTCTCTCTCTCTCTCTCTCTCTCTCTCTCTCTCTCTCTCTGAGCTCAACACAGACTCCATGAAAAAGGGCTATATATTTTAAAATAGCCGATCTACAAGCTGTTAGCCGAACTACAGCATTTACAAATGAGTTATAAGGGGTGGTGCAGGATAGGGCCTAGAAGCGCCCAACCGGAGACCAGATTGAAACTTGAAAGAACGCATTACCAAACTAGAAAAAGTGCCGTTTTGGGAAAATGTTTAGCAGTAATATAAACGTTTTTTTTTTTTTTTTTGCAACGATTGCAGATCCAGATCACTCATAGCATCTCTGAGGATAGAATTTTGGATGAGCAGGACATGTGCAGAATTTTGTAGAAAATGGGCCACTCCTGAAAACTTTGGAAGGCAATCTTAGCCAATCAGTGTAGAATCTGAGAAATCCAACAGACTCGTCTTGATCACATGACCACAGAGATCATGTGTACCGATTTGCGTGAGATTTGGATGAGATCTGTGCGACTAACATAAACAATGTGTTTTCCAGAAATCGGCCTCATGGTGGCGCTATAACCGGCAGATGTGGAGGAAAATCATTTTCCATGGCCTGCCCTCTAGGGAGTGCGCATACATAAGTTGTATACAGATCGATGCAGTTATAGGTAAAAACAGGAATTGCCCTGTTATAGCGCCACCATGAGGCTGATTTGCAAAAAAAATGAGTGGCATGTCATCTTCGTCCTAGTGAAAATGTGTGTGCATAATTTCACGGAAATTGCACACAGCGTTTGTGATTTGTGGCATTTTGTTCGAAACGGACCAATCATGTGAGCTTTGGAAGCCAATCTTATAGCCAGGATGGAAGATGGGAAATGGTGCAGATCCGTGTTGATCACATGACTATGGAGATAGTGTATACCGAATTGTGTGATGTATGGATAAAATGTGTACGAGTAATCTATTTGTTGTTTTGCCTGAATCGGCCTAATGGTGGCGCTATAACAGGTCGTTGAGGAATATTTGGGGCAGAGGTTAATTGTTGGCATCCAGGGAGTGTGTGTGCAAAGTTTGGCATGGATCGGACCAACGGTGCCGGAGATTAGCTGGTAACGGACGGACGGAAGGAAGGAAGGACGGAGTGCAAAACATACTCTCTCCCCATGCCTTCGGCCTGGTGGAGACAATTACTGTAGGCCTACATACTTGTGTTGCAGAGTCACTGAGTGAATTCCAAAGAGAATATTATTGCATTGTATCTCCTTACCACTCTCCGACTGTCTGTCCCTGTGTGTGTGTGTGTGTGTGTGTGTGTGTGTGTGTGTGTGTGTGTGTGTGTGTGTGCATGCCGGAAAACTTGTGTTCTTGCTGTGTTTTCTGCGCTGCGAGTTCCACTCCCTCCATATAGCGGTATACCAATTTACAGTGCTGTCACTGCTTTGTGCGGTCACGACTCACAGTAGTAAATTTTTTCCAATAACTATAGTGATTACAGCTATTTAACAATCCTACTGTACAGTACGTTGAAATTGCCAAGAGGGTGAGTGGGCGGCAAGCGTCATCAATATGTCCGTGCACAGACTATGGCCAAGACTTGGATGTTGTCCCTGTTGGTTTTCTTTTCTTACACACCAGTATAATGTTCTTATTTTGATCATATTATGACCTAATTACTGAACGTCACATGTGGCTGCGCACATTGTGCTCTCATCGTGCAATACTGTACTACTTTGAAGGCTGTGTAGCTCCCTGAAAATCTAGTTTAGTAAAAATGTATTGTATTTATGTAAAAACTAGATCCAGATATTGCATTTACAAAGAAAGAATCCCATAAAGGTCCCATAAAGGTCCCATAAAGGTTTAAAATAGAAGGCATTGATGTACATATGCATACTGTATAGCAGTCTATTCCAGTGTGGACTATGAGATGTGTCACCCATGTAACAGTTCCCCATGCATCCCCCATTGTGTGAATGTTAGTGATATTGTGATATTCTGTACACCCCTCTACAATTTAGACATTTACAACTATTTATCCAGAGCGATACAATAAGCAAGGGAAACATCAAATGCAGAGACCAGAAGGGAGAAGAGTCTGGGAGGTGTGGAGCATTGTTTTAGTGAAGGTTCCCTGTGTTAGCAGATTTGAGAGAGTTGGAGATATGGGCATTTACATTTTTTGTTTGTTTTGTGTTTTTTTTACGTTTTATTATATATTGTTTTTATTCTTTATTTTTATTCTTTTTATGTAACTCGAGAACCGTTCGCCCCACCGACTTCAAATTCGGCACGTTCCACACAACCACAGGGAGTGCAGTGCCCGGTCTCGAGTCGGTCGGACCCACGGTTGTCCAGAACCGCACAAAAGGCCTTTTTCATTTGGCGGCCATCTTGAAAACAGCCAAATTGGATTTTTCGTTGGCTCGGTTTAAAAAGTTAAAGAGATGTTCAAGCCAAAGTTCACGCTTGTATCACCTTGTGAAAGATTCTCTCACAATATGGCTGTTAGCCGCTGTACTATATGGGATGGTTTCAAAAAATATATTTAATTATAAAATGTATGTTTATGGCTTATAGACAGAATCTGGACATTTTGTGAACATTTTGTTTTATAGCATTTTGTTTCATAGCGCCTCCTGATGGCGCTATAAAAGGCAGGTGTGAAAATCCAGGTCAAAGGTTTTTCCTTGGCCTCTAGGGAGTGTGCATGCATGCAAAGTGTCATGCAGATTGGTGCAGTTAAGGTATAAATGTCAACATATGCCTCATGGTGGCGCTATAACAGGCCGTTCTGGACAATTTGGGGCAGAGGTTCATCATTGGCATCCAGGGTGTGTGTGTGCAGAGTTTGGCATCGACCGGACGGACACACAGCACACACAGACGGACTGTGTGTTTTAATGTATTAGGTTACTTTAGACCAAAAGGCTCAGTTGAGGCTTTAATGGTCTCTACTCCTACACGCCTGCCTCTGACGCATGCAGAGGCCAGCCGCTGTGTTTACTAGAAGATATACGTCAAAGCCATTAGTGCTGGCCTGCTGGCCTCTCTCTGGGTCACAGTGCGCGAGAAGTAGAAGGCCACGTGCACGTCGTGCAAGTATATACACTGACATGCACATTATTATAATTGTTTTGCCATTTTGAACTCTAACTCAAAGTAGAAGATCTACAAGCTCCCAGCATGTCATGCTGCTACGCGTGAGCTTGAGAGATGCTATGACCTTTTGGGCTAACTAAGAAAGAACCAAAAGGTCAAATAATATAAGAACAAGGCCAATTGTTTTTAAAGGGGAATTTTCAACATTTTACTCTGTCATTAATATACCTTAGAGCTGTTGTTTACCCTATATTCAGTATTTAAGTCCGAAGTCATTTTGTAGTGCTACGTTACGTCCGGGTCCAAGTGGCACCAGCTCCCGTCAACATCTCATTGTAAATAGAATATCTAAACGCGTGAATCTTATTATTATTATTTTTTTCAGAAAGGAAGCCATTGAGGGTTAAAATGGGTCTCAATGGTTCCAACTCGAGTAGAACTATTAATGTGTCCATGACAACCAAAATATATGATGTGGAGACAATAAAGTCTATTATTATCATTATTATTGAAGGCGGTAACAGTCCATTTGCTCAGTACAATATTCCGGGGGCATATTTAGAATGTGTGCATGCAGGCTTGACTATGTTGAATCTAGTTTGCAATTAATGACGATTTAGTTGACACAATTAAATAAAATGGCGATAGTATCCAGTGTGGGGCAGATGGCCTGTCACAGCCAGATTTGGGAGAGCAGCGCAGCTTTGTTGTTGCGAGGAAAGCGGTAAAATTAGACTTTCGTGGTTGTTTTCGTCTCAGATTTAGTCAGACGGAGCGTCGCAGTCCTCTATGGGGACACAAAAGCGACACAAAAGTACGACCCGGAAGTATCTCTGGAGGGGGGCGCTCACGTCACGGCTAAAATACTGAATACACAATTAACCCATTCTGACCTGAGATCAGATTCATACGAGGTTTCCACTGGACACACACTGGTCTGATTAACCCATTCTGACCTGAGATCAGATTCTAAAAATGTCAGTCGTTCTTCGAATTTAAAAAAAATAGCAGACCTACAAGCTCGTATCGCGCCACTCGGTGGCGCGATATGAGCTTGTAGATCTGCTATTTTTCAATAGCTAAAGCACAACATGATGCTAACACCAAAACGGGTGCCCGGTCAGAATGGGTTAAATGACTGTGTCAGCTCACACCCCAATCAGTTCTCTGACCACACTGTTATCCTTAGTCCTTAGTCTATACTCACAAGTGAAGGTAACACACTATAGGTGACCACACCACCATCACGCATACATGATCATGACATCAAACAGGTCACATCCTATAAATATCTATGAGTGCACATGGATTGTGATATGAGCTGGAACACCCATGTGTGCAAAAGTACACCAGCGCCTTCATTTTCTCCGTATAGGGTCAGACAGGTATTACCAGTTGAAAAATACTGAAATAATACTGAAAGAACTGAAAAATACAAATCTGAGATCCTTAGGGGCGATTCACGGATTCACACTATGGTCCCGGGTGCGCACTCGGGACCACTTGGCAGATGTTGTGGTTAGTGTGAATGATGCGTACCGTTCCCGGGAGCGGATCGCCCAACCGTCCCCGGGACCGCATGGGGGACGGGTCTCTGGACCGTTGAAGTGTATTCAGATATGGATCGTTCCAATGTGAATGCATTGAATGAAAAGAAGGAAGTGGACTGTTTTTTTTTAATGTGACATAATCTCTAGTCGACGAGCCAAGAGTCAACAAAAAACACACACACACACACACACACACACACACACACACACACACAGACGCTGCACGACAACTAGCGCATTTCTCAACGCCGCCCGTCTCCTGTTGAATCTGCGTATACGCACAGTACGCGCTGATCTTATTCTGTGGACTACACTATGTGGCTCTTGGGATTTGCTTGGCAAGTAAAAATGCTGAAGTAGAATCCATAGCAACTAATCAAACACGACACTGGAGCACATAACTGACTGACACAGTGAATAGCAGGCAGGCTGACAGTGAAGTAGTATAACGGCAAAGAGCCAAAGAGGCGATGCAATACAGTGTGTCTGGATTCATTGGAGACAATGTCGCAGAGTTGATGGTCAGCGTCCGTGCGCGCCAGCCATCAAGCACAGCGCCACCTGGAGGATCAAAGAGTGTTATGCAAGTGTACCCGGGTGCGCTGTTGAATCTCGGGCAATGTGAATCATGGCCAGCGGGGACCAGGCAACCGTATTCGGAAAACGGATTGAATGAAACGGACTCAGTCCGTCTCAGTGTTAATTAGATTAGCCAAAATCATGGTATGACTTGTCTACACCTCCGACCACCCCCGAGGTCATCTTTGAGCAGGCCACCATTGGGTACTTGTATTGTATCTGTGTCTGTATGCTGCAGGGCGGGTCCTTGGGGTCCAAGACAAATTTCTCCTAATGTTACAGATTTTTTTTTGTGTCCGTGGCAAGACTTGTCCTTGCCCGTGGCAAATTTGACATTCAGCAGTCTCCAGGTTTTCTTCAGAATATGACACTGATTTACTATCAGCATAAGACGCCCTGAGAGCGAGAAGCGACCTCGCCCTAAAGGGTGACGTCGTGCTGAAACAACAGAGCTTCGTAATGCGGCACATTTAAGAAGCAGGATTGAGACTATTAATGTGACTAGAATTCCGCAGGCTTCGGCACGCTCATCCTAGCACCACGCGTCGCAAATGGGAAGAGCGGGAGGGCGATACTGTTCTTTTTTTTTGTTAACTTGGAAAAGCATGGCAAGTGGCAATGTTTCTATATACCAAGTTGCCATGGATGTCGCAAATGTGGCAACCTAGCGGAAATAGTATACTACTGTACTGTACTGTACTGTACTGTACTGTACTGTACTGTACTGTGCTGTGCTGTGCTGTGCTGTGCTGTGCTGTGCTGTGCTGTGCCGTGCCGTGCCGTGCTGTTGTTTGGTCGAAACTCAGAAGTGGAGAGTTTGCTAGGCATCTTCCAACATCACACTCTGGTAACTACATCTCCCAGAGTGCACCAGCAAGATGGCTGCTCGTTTGGCTGAGCTGGAACACCTGAAAAGGCTGGAGGGAGCATTCAAACAACCAATACGCCAGAGACAAGAAGCAAGATCTACTCGAGGCATGTTCCAAGTCCAAAGACGCCAATGGTCGGTGATATTGTCTTGTCTTATTCAGTCATATTTGCAATACTGCTAAATGTGTTTAAAACCTGGCTTTAATGGGCCAATGTGTATTAGTTTGACTGCTACAGTTTGGATTGGTGAAGGACCACATTGCAGTATTTCTTTCATTTGTGTTTTGAAAAGTATAACCTCACGAAATAATACAAAGTTAGAAATTATTTACTTAAAATACTAACTAAAATGTGAACAGTTCATGTTTCACTGTGTTTAAAATGCCTAGTTGGAAAAGAGCTGAGCTACAAGCTCAAGGATCAGCTAATTATCTGATGTCTTTATTCCAAGTGTTTAGATGGGTAATTTGAAATATTTAATTAAAATGGTTCTTAAAATGACTAAATTAGTTCAAAAGTCCTTTAAATAAGGCATTGGATTGCTTAAAATACATTTAATTGTTTAAAATACATTATTGCTTAAAAACAACACTGGTTGAAAAGTGTTTAAAAGTAATTATCATTTGTTTGGCATTGTTGTTAATCTTTGTCTCTCTGTTTTCAAATGTGTTCAACCTAACATGATTTACTGTACTGTACTGTACTCATCTGTACTGTGCCTTACCATACTGTAGCATACTGTGCTGTGTGTGTGTGTGTGTGTGTGTGTGTGTGTGTGTGTGTGTGTGTGTGTGTGTGTGTGTGTGTGTGTGTGTGTGTGTGTGTGTGTGTGTGTGTGTGTGTGTGTGTGAGAAGGGGAGGTGGAATGGGGAATCTGTGATGTAATTTGAATCACAGCGAAATGTTGCGCAATAACAGTGTGTCTGACAAAAGTCATATTTGTACAGTAAATATGGCAGTTGTGGGGAAGCGATGTAGTGCATATGTATTCGGATGGTGTGCAGGATGTTTTGTGAATGGAGAGATGTGTGCTAACGGAGTGTAGGAGAACGCCAACGGATAAACGGCCATGTGCTTGTGTATGCACGCCATATATGGAGTGTGTCTCGAGTGTACAGGGTTTGATGAGGTCAGATAAACGTATGGAATGTCAGAACGGGTCAGCTCCATACATGGAGATGTAAGGGTTTGAGGTCAGATCAACGTATGGAATGAATTCTGTACTGGCCATATATGGAGTGTGTCATGAGTGTACAGGGTTTGATGAGGTCAGATCAAGATAATGGAATATATTCTGTACTGGCCATATGGAGCATGTCACGAGGCGTGACTGAGGGACGCGAGATGCAGGTTTTCATAGTAAACTGCGACCTATATGGTCGCAATGACACTATATGGCACATATGGGGCTGTATTCTGCGTGTCTTAAGTACCAGGTCTTATTACCTAACTTGAGTAAACTAAAGACCTGGAGGCGTGGTCAATGCTCTTTGGCCACTCAGAATAGCCAAATGGCATTGACCACGCCTCCAGGTCTTTAGTTTACTCAAGTTAGGTAATAAGACCTGGTACTTAAGACACGCAGAATACAGCCCCTATGGAGTCCACTAGGACAGTGGTTCTCAAATGTTTTACTGTCAGGGACCCCCAGAACTCGAGTACCGGGAGTGTACAAATGGTTCCATTTTTACACTCTCAGAGTTACAGACCTCTAATGGTTATTTCGAGCCAACTCTTTGCGTTTGTCCATACTAAGGCCTCTTTTAGACCGCGTCCATCTCCATATAACACGTCAAAGTCCCGTTGCAGATTTCACTATAGGTGACCACACCACCATCACGCATACATGATCATGACATCAAACAGGTCACATCCTATAAATATCTATGAGTGCACATGGATTGTGATATGAGCTGGAACACCCATGTGTGCAAAAGTACACCAGCGCCTTCATTTTCTCCGTATAGGGTCAGACAGGTATTACCAGTTGAAAAATACTGAAATAATACTGAAAGAACTGAAAAATACAAATCTGAGATCCTTAGGGGCGATTCACGGATTCACACTATGGTCCCGGGTGCGCACTCGGGACCACTTGGCAGATGTTGTGGTTAGTGTGAATGATGCGTACCGTTCCCGGGAGCGGATCGCCCAACCGTCCCCGGGACCGCATGGGGGACGGGTCTCTGGACCGTTGAAGTGTATTCAGATATGGATCGTTCCAATGTGAATGCATTGAATGAAAAGAAGGAAGTGGACTGTTTTTTTTTAATGTGACATAATCTCTAGTCGACGAGCCAAGAGTCAACAAAAAACACACACACACACACACACACACACACACACACACACACACACAGACGCTGCACGACAACTAGCGCATTTCTCAACGCCGCCCGTCTCCTGTTGAATCTGCGTATACGCACAGTACGCGCTGATCTTATTCTGTGGACTACACTATGTGGCTCTTGGGATTTGCTTGGCAAGTAAAAATGCTGAAGTAGAATCCATAGCAACTAATCAAACACGACACTGGAGCACATAACTGACTGACACAGTGAATAGCAGGCAGGCTGACAGTGAAGTAGTATAACGGCAAAGAGCCAAAGAGGCGATGCAATACAGTGTGTCTGGATTCATTGGAGACAATGTCGCAGAGTTGATGGTCAGCGTCCGTGCGCGCCAGCCATCAAGCACAGCGCCACCTGGAGGATCAAAGAGTGTTATGCAAGTGTACCCGGGTGCGCTGTTGAATCTCGGGCAATGTGAATCATGGCCAGCGGGGACCAGGCAACCGTATTCGGAAAACGGATTGAATGAAACGGACTCAGTCCGTCTCAGTGTTAATTAGATTAGCCAAAATCATGGTATGACTTGTCTACACCTCCGACCACCCCCGAGGTCATCTTTGAGCAGGCCACCATTGGGTACTTGTATTGTATCTGTGTCTGTATGCTGCAGGGCGGGTCCTTGGGGTCCAAGACAAATTTCTCCTAATGTTACAGATTTTTTTTTGTGTCCGTGGCAAGACTTGTCCTTGCCCGTGGCAAATTTGACATTCAGCAGTCTCCAGGTTTTCTTCAGAATATGACACTGATTTACTATCAGCATAAGACGCCCTGAGAGCGAGAAGCGACCTCGCCCTAAAGGGTGAGGTCGTGCTGAAACAACAGAGCTTCGTAATGCGGCACATTTAAGAAGCAGGATTGAGACTATTAATGTGACTAGAATTCCGCAGACCTTCGGCACGCTCATCCTAGCACCACGCGTCGCAAATGGGAAGAGCGGGAGGGCGATACTGTTCTTTTTTTTTGTTAACTTGGAAAAGCATGGCAAGTGGCAATGTTTCTATATACCAAGTTGCCATGGATGTCGCAAATGTGGCAACCTAGCGGAAATAGTATACTACTGTACTGTACTGTACTGTACTGTACTGTACTGTACTGTGCTGTGCTGTGCTGTGCTGTGCTGTGCTGTGCTGTGCCGTGCCGTGCCGTGCTGTTGTTTGGTCGAAACTCAGAAGTGGAGAGTTTGCTAGGCATCTTCCAACATCACACTCTGGTAACTACATCTCCCAGAGTGCACCAGCAAGATGGCTGCTCGTTTGGCTGAGCTGGAACACCTGAAAAGGCTGGAGGGAGCATTCAAACAACCAATACGCCAGAGACAAGAAGCAAGATCTACTCGAGGCATGTTCCAAGTCCAAAGACGCCAATGGTCGGTGATATTGTCTTGTCTTATTCAGTCATATTTGCAATACTGCTAAATGTGTTTAAAACCTGGCTTTAATGGGCCAATGTGTATTAGTTTGACTGCTACAGTTTGGATTGGTGAAGGACCACATTGCAGTATTTCTTTCATTTGTGTTTTGAAAAGTATAACCTCACGAAATAATACAAAGTTAGAAATTATTTACTTAAAATACTAACTAAAATGTGAACAGTTCATGTTTCACTGTGTTTAAAATGCCTAGTTGGAAAAGAGCTGAGCTACAAGCTCAAGGATCAGCTAATTATCTGATGTCTTTATTCCAAGTGTTTAGATGGGTAATTTGAAATATTTAATTAAAATGGTTCTTAAAATGACTAAATTAGTTCAAAAGTCCTTTAAATAAGGCATTGGATTGCTTAAAATACATTTAATTGTTTAAAATACATTATTGCTTAAAAACAACACTGGTTGAAAAGTGTTTAAAAGTAATTATCATTTGTTTGGCATTGTTGTTAATCTTTGTCTCTCTGTTTTCAAATGTGTTCAACCTAACATGATTTACTGTACTGTACTGTACTCATCTGTACTGTGCCTTACCATACTGTAGCATACTGTGCTGTGTGTGTGTGTGTGTGTGTGTGTGTGTGTGTGTGTGTGTGTGTGTGTGTGTGTGTGTGTGTGTGTGTGTGTGTGTGTGTGTGTGTGTGTGTGTGTGTGTGTGTGTGTGTGTGTGTGTGTGTGTGTGAGAAGGGGAGGTGGAATGGGGAATCTGTGATGTAATTTGAATCACAGCGAAATGTTGCGCAATAACAGTGTGTCTGACAAAAGTCATATTTGTACAGTAAATATGGCAGTTGTGGGGAAGCGATGTAGTGCATATGTATTCGGATGGTGTGCAGGATGTTTTGTGAATGGAGAGATGTGTGCTAACGGAGTGTAGGAGAACGCCAACGGATAAACGGCCATGTGCTTGTGTATGCACGCCATATATGGAGTGTGTCTTGAGTGTACAGGGTTTGATGAGGTCAGATAAACGTATGGAATGTCAGAACGGGTCAGCTCCATACATGGAGATGTAAGGGTTTGAGGTCAGATCAACGTATGGAATGAATTCTGTACTGGCCATATATGGAGTGTGTCATGAGTGTACAGGGTTTGATGAGGTCAGATCAAGATAATGGAATATATTCTGTACTGGCCATATGGAGCATGTCACGAGGCGTGACTGAGGGACGCGAGATGCAGGTTTTCATAGTAAACTGCGACCTATATGGTCGCAATGACACTATATGGCACATATGGGGCTGTATTCTGCGTGTCTTAAGTACCAGGTCTTATTACCTAACTTGAGTAAACTAAAGACCTGGAGGCGTGGTCAATGCTCTTTGGCCACTCAGAATAGCCAAATGGCATTGACCACGCCTCCAGGTCTTTAGTTTACTCAAGTTAGGTAATAAGACCTGGTACTTAAGACACGCAGAATACAGCCCCTATGGAGTCCACTAGGACAGTGGTTCTCAAATGTTTTACTGTCAGGGACCCCCAGAACTCGAGTACCGGGAGTGTACAAATGGTTCCATTTTTACACTCTCAGAGTTACAGACCTCTAATGGTTATTTCGAGCCAACTCTTTGCGTTTGTCCATACTAAGGCCTCTTTTAGACCGCGTCCATCTCCATATAACACGTCAAAGTCCCGTTGCATTCTCATTTTTTTGGACCATTTACATGAGAACGCACACTTGAATGAAAACGCTACAAAGTGCATGCATATATATGCCAGGTCGCTAGGTGGCGCGTGTCCTTGTGGGGTCCGTGTGACGCAGCGCATATATAAACCATAGACATAAGTCACGCATGCGTAGAACTACTTCCGTTCTTCTTCTATACACAGAAAGTAAACAAACGTCGCGTCCAGCAAACCGGACTATCCGACATGGTTGTTGTTGTTCGTTTCCCCTAGCAACTGACGCATGCCTATGACACCATGTAAAAACGTAGGACACGGGTGAGCCGACCAGAGCTGACGTAAGCCATGATGTCACAATTTTTGCGTATCCACCGTTTTGCCTGTTTATATGGAGACCATAGGAAACAGCGTTCTAAAAGATTTCCACTCTGGGAGGTGGTTTCACTTCGTTGCGTTTTCACCTCCTGTGGACACGGTTCTCGTCTAAATGACAGCAGCAAACGATACTTTATTTTGCCGTTTTTTATGAACACCATCCTCATGTAAAGACCACCTAATTTTGTCCAAGGAACATTTTGACATAAATGTCTGCCACAAGATAGTGCGGAAGTGCATTTTGGAGAGTGATTGAGAGTGTGTCGATTTGGAACTCATAATGGCTATGGCTCAGTCAGTGACTCGCCGGTTCTCCCTTAAGCCAATGTTAATAAGATTTGAATTAGGGCTTAAGTGGATCATTCATAACGCACTTATTTTTTCCCTTCGTAGAAATGTTAGGGTAAAAATAGAAATACTCAAGTAAAGTGCAGATACTCAAAAACGTACAGTAGATGAGGTATATAGTGTATAATTTGCAGGCTTTATGTCACATTTTGTTCTATTTGAATTGTGATTCATCACAATGTCTGTGCCCACTAACGGATGACAATTAGCATTCTTGCTAAATCCGATTCTGCATTTGTATGCACTGTATAGTGTTGATTTAATAATGTTTTGTCCCGTCTAAAAAAAGAAAAGCAAATAAAGTAAAGTAAACCCTTGACACATCATCACAGTCATGGTTTTACTTAGAAACATTTAGTACACCAACATGAATGACCCAATGAACAACATGATAGCCTATGGTCTTTCTTTCGGTGGAAACCTCACATGTCCAAAACTGTGTTCGGGATTCAAATAAAAAAAAAACAGCAAGAGCGACAAATCGGCGAGTTCGAAATCATTAGCGTTTTGTGTTTGTAGATCAGCTCTTATTTGCTGTGTGAAGCCGCAGTCGGACGTTATAACTTACGGACCAAACCCCCAATAGTTAAAATATGGAGATATGAGGTCTCTGAACAGATATACTGTAACAGCGCTGCACATAACAATGCCCACAACATAATCCTGTAATGAGCTCAGGAAGCCGTGGTCCTTCAGTGCTTAGCCCAGCGTGGGAGCCAACCGGGCCTGCGTTCAGCCTCGGGGCCCCCGTGCTGCCGCCACACTGCCCCCGTCAACATCAGCAGTCAAGCCCGCCTCCCACAAGCACTATGCCGGCGCGGCACAACAGCATAGCAGTACACATGCAGCGAGGACAGCAGCAGTGTGTGCTTCACCATAGCGATGGACGCTATAGGGTTTTGGGATCCTTTAAGATTTTACAACGGTCCTTAACGTATCCCTTTAAAGATTTGTGTTACAATCACCCCCCCCAGTCTTTGAAGCGCGTCCTCGCTCTTTTTACTTCACACCGCGGAACGCCACACACAATGTCCCTCATATGAGGATATCACGCTCCACGTCCTGCCGACTACGCCAGATTGTATAGCATTGCGCGGAAGCGGGGAATGGACCCGGGGCTCCCACTCGCCAGACCAACGCGCAACCTACTGTGCCAATAGGCAGAGCTGTTTTGCGGGCTGGGTCTTGGCTGGGGGCTACATGGACACTAAAAAATCACACCCGTGTGAGCTGAGTGGTGCAACCCCCCCCCCCCCCCCCCCCCCCCCTCTCTCTCTCTCATTAGCAGGCAAATGCAGCACTCTCTCTCTTTTTCTGGCACAACAGCACCCCTACTGGTACTCATTCTCGTGCTCATTAACGTCACAGACACACATAGGTGGACACGGACCTTGCTGGTTGTAGGAGTGGTTGCACCACTCAAAAATCACACCCGTGTGAACGGAGTGGTGCAACTGTCTCTCTCTCTCTCTGTGTTTCTGGCACAACAGCGCCCCTACTGGTACTGGTACTACACTAAAAAAAAATGACACAGACAACGGGGCAGATGGACGGGCGAGCGGACGGACAAAACGGGAATGAAAGGAATGAGAGTCTCCCCACCTGCAGTTCGGTTCAGTTAATTTCCGTTTTATTTTCAGGACGTGGACACTACTACTATACTGTACATAGAATGCAAATCACCCAAGCGTCAATGTTCAACCGTCTTGTCCAAATGCAGCCGTATAGGCTACCGCCTGGCAGAGACAACACGAATGTCTTGCATATACATTTGTCATCTGTGACTTTCTGCTTTTAGTATATAATACTAGCTATTGTTGCCCTTGGTTCTAATGATACTGTATACTGTATGAAAGTGTTTTCTGATTTTGTTTTTCTGCAGCTGAATAGCTGTGCCTTATTGCACATGTATTATGCCTTAGGCTATATGGCTCATTGCCCATGTGTATAGTTTTCTATCTCTGCATGTTATGCTGATGTGCCGAAGGCTATACTCTTTGTCTTAGTTTAGCTTTGCTTCTTATTATTGTCATTGTTGTTAGCGCGCAGTACTACAGTATATGAGGACCTCACACAATTGCATTTCACCTCTTCTACTTGTATGACAAATAAACCCTTCTTGATGCGGGGTATTTACTCATCATAAAATGGGCCAGGAAAAAAAAAAGGTCCCGGCGCTCTGTTTGGGAAACAGTGGTTTAAATACACCCCACATTATTATGTAAATAATTCCACACAGAGAGGATTGTGCTGGCAGTGGAGGAGCCTGTTAAGCACCCAGAGACACTGGAGCCTGTGGGGCGAAGGAGGATTTTCAATTTACCTCCTCTCCTCTCCTCAGAGCCGTCAGTGCACTTGACATTTTTTTTCCCCATTTCCAATTCAAAGGGACATCTTTGTGAAACACAATGCTCGTTTTTTTTTATTCTCCAGCCGTCGCACGGTGGAAAGATCGCATACGTACAAACCAGGCGTGACTGCTCCGCGAGCCTGATTGATCTGGTGTTTTCGGCGCGCGATGCCGCCACGCGACGACGTATAAATCGGACATATAAGCCTTCCAAAATCACTTTTTTCCCCCTCCCCCCTTTCCCCCTCAGAGATTTGGAAAACAGCGCAGGCTGCAGGGTAATTAGTGCGTGGATGGTTGGAACTGAAGACAGAACCACCATAAATCCACTTGTTTTCCCCCCTCTTCGTTAAGAAGATTTGAGAGTCTCTGAGAGTGTCTGAAAAATGCCAAGCCTACTGCTTATTATTCTAAATACAGTTTGGAAGCAGTTCAGTTGGGAGTCAGCCCAGCTCCGCGCTACAGCGGAGCAATTGAGGGATACATAAATAATCATAATATTGAATATGATAATGTAATATTGAATGAACTGCATATTTACCTACAAACCTTTCTGTTTTTGAGTGGTGCAGCCACTCCAAGGAACAGCAATGTCCCTATATGTTTAGCCTACCAGTTGGGGCAAAAGTCACTGTTGTGCTAGAAACAGAGAGATAGAGATAGTGTTGCACTGTTTCCTACTATAAATACAATGTGGAGCGTGCATGAGAGAGAGACAGAGAGTGTGTTGTCTGCTAATTCCCCCACACAGTAACTCTGTCATTTCTCAACCGTTTCGGACGTGGGGCGGCTCGCCGGGACCGGGCCGGCACCCAGGGCACGTTCCCGTGGGTCTGGAAGATTCGGGGACCCAGCCGGGGACCCCCACACGGAGTCGCACCACTCAGTTCATACGGGTGTGATTTTTTTACAATGACCAGGTCAGGAGAAAACAATATCTACTATATTTCACGATGACACGATAATAAAATCCTGTTTGGCTGCAAATGGAACCCTCAGATAATGATCTACTATCTACAGATATATCTCTATAGTATTAATGATAGTATCACATAAACATGAATCAAAAGTAATGAAATGACAGCTGGGATCGAACTCCAGTCTCCGGCTCGGCAGACATGGCGGGTAACAAGCAACGCCAAGAGAGCTATAGTTATCTTGGAAGAGCAAGTTATCGCTGGGTCTTTTCCCACTCACCCAAACACATCTCTCTTGTTTTTACTAACCACCGTTTTGGTGCCTTCGGTTCATCACCTGAAACTGCGAGTATGAATAGACCTACTGTTACTGCCATGCTGTTCACACTTTCACATTCAGCTGGTGATGGCAGTGCTTTAAGCTGCAAATATACTAAAAGTAGACTACTAAAACAGAGTCAAGTTCAAGAGCTCTTTAGTAGTCGGGAGTGTGTGTGTGTGTGTGTGAGAGAGAGAGAGAGAGAGAGAGAGAGGAAGAGGAAGAGAGTGAACAATAGGGGTATGCAAAACAGCTATGTTGTGTGTGTGTGTGTGTGGTGCGATGCCGTTCAAATTATTAATATTTGCAGTGTAGTCAAATGTGAGCACATGCGTCCGTGCATACGTGTGTGTGTGTGTGATTTGGTAAGTCCCTAGTTTCATTCGGGTTGGTCGGCGCGATGCTTTCAAATTATTAATATTTGCGGTGCAGTAGAGTATAAAGAGATGTTTTTGATGCTTCCAATTTGAACTAGTGGGCTAACGCAGTGGTTCTCAAACATTTTCATGACAATTATGTTGCTATATTGCCCTTTACTTTTGTCCCAACCTCATGCAAATCGGTACACATTATCTCTGTAGTCACGTGATCAAAGTGTATCTGACAGACTTACATATTCCATTCCAGTTGGCAATGAGTGGCTTCCACAGTTTGCAGGAGGGCCCGTTTTGTACAAAGTTACACAAATCATGAACGCAGCGCATGGTTGCTGCTATGAAACTTTGCACGCACGTTCCCACTACTAGGAAGAACTGCCACAATACATGGTATAAGTCATGGTGTCGTTATAAGAGGCCCTGCAACACACCACTGTAATGACAATGGAGCTAGGGGTGTCCCTAAAAGAAGCTATACTGAAATTAATGTTGCAACGTATTTTCTTTGTAACTATATGGTTAGCAGTAGCCTAGCGATTGATTCATGAGTAGGAAATGTACAGTACACGCTTATGCAATCCTTGTTTTTTTTACTTATTTCCTCTGGCTGTGAAAATAACTCAATGTGTTATTCCACTGATTTGCCTATAAGAAGCCAGGGCTTTGCGCCTCCATATAGCTCTGTCATGCATTTGTATTTTGTTGCTTTGTCGTGCGGTAAAACTTGTATGTACAAAACTGTACAATATCAGAAATTGGTTTACCTGAATTGCAATGGATCCAGTGTACAGGTGTAGTTGTTATTTAGTGACAAGCTCTTACATTATGTATTATTTATACAACCCACGGATACACTTCACTGTTAATTTCAATAAAAACAATTCAAAAATAGCCAAATCTATACATACACCTCCAGTAAGGGCGAAATCCATTTGACCCGACCACCCGGTCGGTCGGTAGTCCGACGCGGCGGTCGGTAAGTCCGACGGTCTGTCGGCAGGTCTGACGGCCGGTCGGCCTCCCTCTACAACAACGGGTACTCTGACACGCAGGGATGGACTGGGACAAAAATTCGGCACGGTCATTTTCGCGTGAATTTGGCCCAGACCGGACCCACCACAACCAGCGCGCAGATAGCAGAAACTCTACCGCCCGCTCCGTCGAGGCACACACACAGACAAACAAGCCCTCAAAAAATAGCATCTGCTATTTTCCAATAGCTAAAGTATAACATAATGCTTGGTTAAAACACCAAAAAGGGGTTCCCGCCCAGAATGGCTTAAAGTGAGTAATGCAAAAAAATAAAACGCTTCCCTTCAGAAGTTCCACAACCTGAGCAGGTGAGAGACACATTCCCCCACCCCCCACCTGCCCGCCGTTGCCACCCACACTGGTAACCATGGCAACCATGGGACCTCAGGGTACGGTATAAGCACACAAACAAATGCAGATGAATAGTTTGGTTCTTGCATCTTCAACGCACTTAATTACAAAACTTGGCACGCACGCACGCACACACACACGACTAGATAAATTGTCCATATGGTAAAGCGCTGCAAGCCTATGTTATGTATGACGTACACATATATGGAACAGTGTGTGTGTGTGTGTGTGTGTGTGTGTGCGCACACACACACACACACACACACACACACACACACACACACACACACACACACACACACACAGTTTGTATTACTATCCCTGTGAGATCAAAGTGCCCCTGAGCAAGACACTAACCCTTAACTGCTCTCCCCTCCGTGGAGTCTGCACTCCTCTGTACGCGGCACTCAGCTGGGTGAAGCTGAAACTGAATTTCCCCTGCGGGATGAAAAAAGTATATGCTGTCAAATAATAGTAGTGGAGCACACACTACTACAATATTTGCCCCTGAGATATGATTGATAGAATTTTTATTAGAGTGTCCTGCACCACGAGGCTGCCCAGCCAGCACAGGCTTAATACAGCCTGCACTCACAAGATTAACATAGCCAAAGATATGCCACAAACAGAATGCACAAACTGATTGTCCGGGCTGTGAGTTGCAGATACAACACAACTTCCATTATGCCTTCTCTATGAATTCTCCCAAAACAAAAATGTCCTTTTAAGTGAACGGCCAACTTAACAGAGAACATTCAAACATCCAAAACAAGGATTCTTAGCGGGGATTCATTGTTTTCCCCTTCAAATAAAGAGTTCCTTATGTCATGGTCAGGCCTGGAATTTCATCCTTGTACAATTGTGTGCTTATGAACATTTACCACGTTATGTCCGCATTGATACAGAAATTAATGGGGCAGCGGTGGCTCAGGGGTAGAGTGCCTGGATGGGAACCGCAAGGTTGCCAGTTCGAACCCGGGCTCCCCCAGAGTTACTGTCGAAGTGTCTTTGAGCAAGACACTGAACCCCTAATTGCTAGTTGGTGCCTTGCATGGTTTCCGCTGCCATCGGTGTATGAATGGGTGAATGTAATGCACAATCTATGTAAAGCGCCTTGGATAAAGGCGCTATATAAATGCACCATTTACCATTTAATGATTATTAACGAGCGACGCGTGGGGTACAGTCAGCGCGCTCTGGTGCTTGGCTACTATGGCTAGCGTTTGGCTAGCGATATTAGCCGTTGTTGCTGTTTAAACAATTTACTCTGTCAACTACCGCAGCAGACGATAGCGTGTCCTGCAAGTCTATGCTGTTGCGTGGTGTTGTTTGGTCAGTTTATATCCATGAAAACGAGTCACGTTGGCCTTACTCTTAACACATGCATGGGCTCTGTGTGATAATAATCTTGAAGCACCGCACCAGCCGGGCCGAGTGTCAGTGAGTGAGAGCTGTGTGCGCTATAGGCAGCATGTGGGCTAAATGCCCACTGTTTACTCCGTCAGTGTGTGTATGCCATAGAGTATTAAAAGGACAGAGACTAAACTAGCGCGAAGCTCCGCCCCCTCCGCTATTCATGTCAGTGGAAGTTGCTCAGTGGCGTTTTGAAGCACCCGGAAGGCTGCCGGAAGTACCGTCTATTTAGCTGATTCAGCATTTCACTTCCGCATTTGGACACCAAATTTTGGTGTCCAAATGCGGAAGTGCACCCAGAGTGCACCTGGGCTTTACATTGGGCGCTCGGTTGCACGGGGTTTCCTCGTCAAGAATCCACGGGTCCGCCTGCAGTCCTTCCTCTTACCACTAGGGCCCAGCACTTCAACATTGGAGTGCATAGCTGGCCCCTTGGTGTATGCGTGCATGGCGCGGAGGAGGAAGGAGGAGGCAAAGTAAAGCAAAAGAATCAAACCACTTGGCAAATGGCAACACAACTGTATACAATACAGACAATACAAGTCTGCGCGAGACGTTTGGGGAAGGTTGCCGTAATGACTGGACAATTTGCGCAGAGGAAAAACGGTAAAAAATGAACTGCTGTGGGCGCCGGTCGGGGGACACATGGGCACCACGGCCACCGTGGCCGTCTGGGCATATAGTTTTTCGAAGGGGCACACGGCCAAAGAGAGGGGCAGCGACAGCCGTGGCCGCCGTGAAATAGTACAGTATACGACTGTGAAAAACGAAATGAAACTCTTCCTCCAAAACTCCCAGGAGACAAACAAACACACACACACACTCGCTGCCGCTCCTCAGGAATGCCAGTACAGTATATCTGCCCACCTCTATATACTGCCGGAGGTAATATGCGCCAGACCTTGGCTTGCATGCCTCTGAGATATAGTGGTGTAGAAGTATGAAAAATGGACATGCTCAAGTGAAGTGAAGAGATGCAGTGCCGTTTGCGATGCAGCAGAACGCGCCACGTTATATTTGGAGTTGCTTCCGCTGTTATTGAGAAACTTCTGGTATTGCCTGTGAGCAGCTGGGAGTTGGGGAGTTCAAGCTCCCAAAAGGTCTCCATGTTTACACACTGGATCTGTACCTGAGATATACAGCCGCTTCCTCTCCACCTGAGAGACACAGCGGTTTCCAATGCAACAGGCGGTGCATTCACTTCTGGGAAAGTATTGTTTTTGGTGTGGGTGTGGGTGCGTGCGTGCCTGCGTGCGTGCGTGCGTGCATACACCTGCATTGCTATATGAGGGCCAAACATCCCCATGTAGCAGACATTGAGAAATATTCTCGTGAATAAAACGACTAACGGTTGTTTTACGGTTTAAAAAAGGGGATGCAAGTCAAACGACACATAGGTTGGCGTTAGGATTATAGCATTGGACATTTATTAGTTTGATGTAGTATTATTTTTTTTATAAATCAAGCTTTATGATATTTATAAAATGACCATCCTAAGATTTGTATGTTGTGGTAATGCAAACATGCAATCGTATCTATAGGCAGTTTTCGTCGTTGTTGTTGTTGTTGTTGTTGTTGTTGCGCGGACCTTGTATGTCCAAAACCATTCACTTTAAATATTAAATTAGGCTTAAATGTAAATTAGTAAAAACGCGTTGAGAGCATTGATTGATTGATTGACTGATTGATTGATTGATTGAATACTTCATAACCTGCACATACTGTAGTAAAGGACTCCATAATGTCGTGGTCCTATATTCAATTCATCATAGCACTCACAATGAATGCAATAATATAAAGTCATCTACAAATATAAACACAATTATGTACAAAAGAGATGGCAAAATGTCATTTAATTTACCTCCCCTTTGTGGTCACCACCGGTGTTATCACATCCTTTACGTTTAAAGGATGGTGGCAGGTTTGGTGGCAAACCAGTAGAATGAGAAGTTCTAAATGAGAAGTTCTAAATGAGAAGTTCTAAATTAAGGTGGTTCCAGAGGAACGAACACACACACACACACACACACACACACACACACGCACACACACACACACGCACACGCACACGCACACGCACACGCACACGCACACACACACACACACGCACGCACACACACACACAAGAAAGGTTTTTAAATCAATAATGCATTAGGCTAATGCATAATAATGTATGCCTTTTAAATGGAAAACAGCTAAAATGGACAGTGTACCTTTCACCCCGTCTGTGCTCTCCATTACATCGTCACTATCGTGACGGAAACCTTGTATGTCCAATGTTTCAGGAAATAGAAAGCAAAAGAAAATGCGTGTTTCCAATGGATCCAATATAGCTGTTTTTTTTGTCACAAGACATGTCGTTAAAGGGACACTTCACCCTTTTTGCAAAAAAAATGTTAATGATGTTTAGAAGCTTTAGATCACTTTCCTGGGGGTATTTATGTGTGTAATATGTGGTTTTAGATATTTTAGATTGTAGCAGTGAGCCTGTTGTCTCTGATGTCATGGACACTGGTCTCACTACATTCCTGGACTACAATTCCCATAATTCTTTGGTGCACTGCTCCTCCTTGTGGATAGGGGGGAGAGCTGTCTTACTGAGACAACATGTAGTCCAGGAAGGAAGTGAGCCCAGTGTCCATGACATCAGAGACAACAGGCTCACTGCTACAATCTAAAATATCTAAAACCACATATTACACACACAAATACCCCCAGGAAAGTGTTCTAAAGCTCCTAGACGTCATTAACATATATTCTTTTGCAAAAAGGGTGAAGTGTCCCTTTAAGTACTGTACTTAACCCAATTAGGCCTGAGGCCGATTCTAAAAACGCCTCTAAATCCTGACCTATAAGGTTTCTGGAAAACTTCAAATGCAGAATCAAAATTTACATTTTTGAATACTGTACATACTGTACAGAACCCAAATATGGGTATACCTTTACTTTACACATTTACAATGTTCAATACTTCTACTTCTACTCCACTACATCTATTTCAAAACATGTTGTATGCGGTATAGGTTACATTTTGAACTTGTGAAACAGCACATTCTGCAGAACGTGTCCCACTTTTACTTTTGATATTTCTACATTGCAGTATTGATATATACCTTTACTTAGATTTAAAAAAAATCACACCCGTGTGAAGTGAGGGGCGCAAATATATTAAAGTCTAACTCATGTTGATTAGGTGATGTAACGGTGATGTAAAACAAACGGTGCACAACACAAACATCAAACAGCCATTAAACAATAAAGAGACAATATTACGTAATGAGGCACATTATGACATGAATTTTCCCTTCATTGTCAATGGCGTTTACAAAACAAAGATTGGACTAAAGACAAACATTAAACCTGTATATCGCCCCTGAAGAAAAATGCGACTACTTTTTCCACCACTCAACACTATACATATCAAGCATTGAGCAGACTGCATGACAGATGCACCCCCCCCCCCCCGAGCTGCTTAGAGTGAAAGATGAAGTTACAGGGAGGCAAAAAAGGACCAGCTGCATGCCTCTCTGCAAGCGTTTGCATTTCACTCTCCATTTGATTCACTTCTCCACTCACTCACTCCACGGCCTACGGAGTAAAAGATGAATGGAAATCGTGTTTCACACAGCAATTCAGGCAATTCCCCCAAACCCTGGCGTGTTGAATTTAGTAATACTTATACAACCAAAAGGCTGTCTGTCATATCCTTGAAGAGAGTACACTACGAGGAGCGATGTAAAAGCAATGAGCTAAATCTGATGACATGCTGCAGTTTGTTTGTGCCGCGCCTCCGTGTGATTTCAGCGGCTTTTGTTTTACACACACGCCGTCTGTTGAACGGCTTCATTTTCCCCGGCCTCGGCCAGCAGGGCACTAACTGTGCGATCGTTATTCACAAAGGCCGCAGGAGTCACACATGCACACATAAAACACGCCATCGGACAGGCTGATGCCCTGAATGATGCCCGCCGGGAACGAATGCCTATACCGTATACTGTCTGTCTGTCTGTCTGTCTGTCTGCCTGCCTGCCTGTCTGCCTGCCTGCCTGTGTTCTTTTGTGCACATAACTGGAGTTTCATGCCTGGCATGAGCTCCACACAGAAAGCCTTCTTCAATATTTAGACAGATTATATTATATGAATGCTAATTGCATTGGGTAAATGCCCGTTCCTCCGTTTCTCTGCATAGAGAGAGAGAGAGAGAGAGAGAGAGAGAGAGAGAGAGAGAGAGAAAATGTAAAGTACCAAAAGTAGAAAGTAGGCTACTCGTCCTTATTGTAGAATGTCCCACGCATGCACACATAGGCTACTGTAATGCGTCACATCCCGGGTAGGACCACTACCAGTTGACCTGTAGTAAGTCTCATGGTCGGGGGGGTAGGACCAAGTCTCATGGGATTTGGGATTTGTTTATAAACATTTTGGTATTTGTTTATAAACATTTGTGATTTGTTTATAAACATTTGTGATTTGTTTATAAACATTTGTGATTTGTTTATAAACATTTTGTGATTTGTTTATAAACATTTGGGATTTGTTTACAAACATTTGGGATTTGTTTATAAACATTTGGGATTTGTAAGTCTCATGGGGGGGGTAGGACCACTACCAGTTGACCTGTAGTAAGTCTCATGGTCGGGGGGGTAGGACCAAGTCTCATGGCATTTGGGATTTGTTTATAAACATTTTGGTATTTGTTTATAAACATTTGTGATTTGTTTATAAACATTTGTGATTTGTTTATAAACATTTGTGATTTGTTTATAAACATTTTGGGATTTGTTTATAAACATTTGGGATTTGTTTACAAACATTTGGGATTTGTTTATAAACATTTGGGATTTGTAAGTCTCATGGGGGGGTAGGACCTACTTTTTTTTTCATGTATCCCTTACATGGGCTACTGGCCACATGTGGCCCCCACCTAGCAAAGTGCACCAGATTGAAGCATTTTCATGGCAAATTTACAATTTGTATCCGGCTTGGCAAAGCAGGAGGGGGGGGGGGCTCTGTATAATATGTTGCCTAGGGCCTCAAAAGGCCTAGAACCGGTACTGCCTAGACGTTGTGAGTTATGTTGTGTAATACAAATCTGCAAAGTAACTAGTAGGCTAACTAAAGTTTTCAAATACATGTAGGGGAGCAAAAGTACAATATTTGGATCCGAAAAGTAGTGGAGTTTAAAGTAAAAGTATTGGAAATTGGAAATGCTCAAGTCACGTATACAAATACCTCAAAATTGTACGCGAGTACATACATTCCACCACTGTATTTAAATTAGTAGCCTGCACTTCATTACAGCATGAACACTTTTTGGATCATATATCGTATACATTAAAACGATCGGGATGTTAGGTCAATTTGTCAAGTCAACTTTTTTAGGAAAGTGTTTCCGGTTCATGGCTTTCAGAGTAAAAGCGATCAGACAACTCCGGCACCCCAGAGCTCCTATTTTGAAGCACTTCCGGCACTAAATGTGTTTTAACTGGTATCTGCAGAAAGGCCACCATAGACTGCAGAAGTCCTGACGTCAATCTCACAATGAAGGGGTGCAAAAAAGTACAGTCCTGTCTTTGGCCCTGTGTCGTTTATGATAGTTATATTTGATACTGTCTGTATGGAGAAAATTGCACAGCGGTAGCCGGAAAGCAGTGTTGGAAACTGACAGTATAGGAAGTCATGTGGTTCACTGAGTCATGTCACACTCCACACAAAAAAAAAAATCACGATATTATAGTTATCAGTGTGTTATATTTGGTTTGTTTAATGCAGTTCTTCTCAAACTGTGGGTCCCCAAATGAGAGAGTGTGTGTGTGTGTGTGTGTGTGTGTGTGTGTGTGTGTGTGTGTGTGTGTGTGTGGGGGGGGGGGGTAGTATTCTGCTAGATACTTTGTGTGTGACACTGCCTGAAAAGGTTGAGAACCAGCGGTTTAACAGAGAACTGACTCTGCACGCCTACAGCAACAACACAATGCAACACGACAGGACGCTTACGTCTGCGTGCAACAGGAGAAGGTGCACGCGCAATGGGATGTATAGTTATCATTAGTCTGCTTTTTTAAGACTGACTGCAAATTCTATAGTCTTTGCATACACGTAATAATTTGTGTACACTTGACAATTGCCATGATGGCGACAGCTCTCTAGCAACGACCTCCAACAAGTGGCGACGTTGATTCCCAAGGAGAGCATCCCGAGGCCTCTCTTGGATCCAAGAAATGGAAAATCCCATTTGAACGCTGACTGGGCGGCAGCACACGCCGAAGAACTTAAGACATTTACATATCCCATATCACCATGTTTACATGTCCCCCCCCCCTTTATCACTGCCGGCACGACAATGTCATGGATGGCTTTTTCATACAACGGCTGAGTAATATTCATCAAGCAAGAAATCAGACACGAAACTCGGATATCAGAAACGTGCAGTGAGAGAGAGAGAGCGGGGGGGGGGGGGGGGTTGATAAAAAAAGAGGGCATGTGTCTTTTCATCCGAACGAGCGAGCGCTAGGGCCTTCGTCTCTGAGTAAATATTGCATGCAGATAAAGTGTAACGGTAAGCAGAAAACTGAGAAGGGAAGCTGAGCCCAGTTTGCAAAAGGAAAAAAAGGAGGTTTCTCCCGCACTCAGCACTTTGGTCCTTCTAGCATGATGTGCTAGATTATACAGCACAGTTTGCTGTGGCTGAGAGGTGGGGGGGGGGGGGGGGGGGGTTCAATGTTAAGGTTTCATTTCAGAGTTACTCTATGGGATATGGAGAGTATTAAAACATCTCTGCCCGGGGGTTGTAAAAACCTCGAATTCAAGAATGAACTAAAACACTTTATGGGCATTAGACATTACAGTCATCTAGCTCATTGTTTTATTTCTATTTTATCAACATGCCTCCGTTGTTATTACGTGTGATTTGTGTGCATATGCAGTATTAGCATTTTTAGTATTCTTTTTGTTGTCATTTTTGTCCAACTTTTTGGCCTGTGACCAAAAAGATTGTAAATTGTATGTCGCGGGACCTAGCGGGAAAAAAAGCATAAACGAGATTGTAGATTGGCAATTTTCACATCAGACTTAACACTTAGTGTGCTACAGTTTCTAGTGGACCAAGGATTTCTGGTGCTAAGCGATTAACATGGGATTTTTGAACTTTTTTGGGGGCCCACAGCGAGGGGCCTCTTATAGCGAGAATCACACCGCATAAATCAAAAGAAAGCCTAACTTGTCCACTTCAATTAAAAAAAATCTACCATCTTCCATTCTGGAGATATTGACCTTTTTCTAACACCTGCTTTTGCCTGCACGCTGCTCGTGAAAAAAAACAACAGAGATATGGAGGCCTGAAGTTGACAGACATTTCAGTTCAGTTTTTTTAGTTCAAAAGACCGATATAAAATTGAGCACAAATAATATCCTATACAAACCATATACCGAATGAAAGCCCTGAATGTCTACTTTTAGGAGGAAAACAAATACACGTTGATCCCATGTACAGTTTGTCACTAATTGGATATTGAATGCAGCTTGCGCCCACCAGAGAACTTTAGTGAAGGCATGGACCCGAATAACTATTATTCACAAAATAAGGCCTATAGCGACATGTACATACTATATACCGTATGAAACAGAAGACTCTCTGCTTTCATAAGAAAAATACTAATACTGTAATAATAATAAAAATCACACCCCTGTGAAGTGAGCAGTGCAATTGCACTGCTCACTTCACAGGGGTGTGATTTTTTTCAGACAGAGTCCACTTCAATTCGGCATACAGTATAGCGCAAACGTTGCTCACTCTCTGCTGATTTCTAATCGTCTGCACCTTTGTTAAATTGACACACACACACGCACACATGTACACACACACACACACACACACACACACACACACACATCTCTCTCTGTCGCTTTAATTAATTAGTCTCATGTCCAGGAGCTGTGCCTAGTTTTTCCCGGCCATAAAAAGCATAGGTGAGTTCCAGTCTACCTCTCGGGCGTCTCCCTAGGGAGGTCCTCGACGCACGGCCCACTGGGAGGAGACCCCGGGGCAAACTAAGGCGCATTTGGAGGAAACACATCGGCTCACTGGCCTTGGAACGTCTCGGGATCCCCCCAGGAGGAAGTCACTAATGTTGCTCTGGAGAGGGAAGTCTGGAGCACTCTGGTGGAGCTGTTGCCCCCGCGACCCGACTACGGATAAGCGGTTGAAGATGGATGGATGTATGGATGAATATTTACTATGCGACCCACAATTGGAGTGGAGCAGGCCGTCAGGCCAATTGTGCTCATCTGAGGTGGGCGGAGCTTAGGGCAGTATAGGGAGCTCTCTTGGCTGAGCTCAGTTTCTCTCTGTCCTCCCTGCAAGCAGGACTGCCACCTGGCTCAAGGGCCTAACCACCCTTTTGTTAAGTTATGTTTTGCACCAGCTAATACAACATGCACACACCACTCTCCATACATCCATACACTGCACACATTACTGATGACTGATATACTCACATCCCACACTTCATTATTTTGCTATGCTTTATTTACTTTAATATAATAAATATAATTACAAAACGTTATACTCTTGTGTGGACTCCCTGTTTTTGCCATGCATCCCCTAGTGCATGACATGCACCCACCAACATTCCGAATGATGTTTGTATACTTGCGTAAGAAAGTGTGATAAAAGCACAGGAAAGTACAGTACATCCGTTGTTGATTGTTGATGTTTGACAAACCATCTGAATGTAAAAGCTTTTTCTTTTTTTCCCCTTCTTTTTTTAAGCCAAATGGTGCGTTCACACGGGCAGATGCAAAGATACAGTCTACCATGAATTGTCAATGTAAGCCAGCGACGTGACTCTATACAGAGCAAATCTGACATTTATAGCTGCTGCAAAAGATACAAAGCTATAACGCTATAACAAAATGAAGCTCCGCTCAAGTTCCAGATGCAAAGCTACAACTGTTGCTGCAAGTTTTTTTTAATCCCCTCCCCCCCTTTATTTCACCCTGTTCTGGCTGACAAAAAAACGTGCAGTGTCTTCTTCTGGTCCTTTCCATTGTTTCCAATGCATAAATAATGCCTAGGTCCAAGAGGCCTTTTTTTTCAATCTCCTCCGCCAGCCAACGTGCTGTGAGACACACATCACCACTACGGACACACGCAGTGAGCAACAGATTTTTTACAACGCGACAAATATGCTGTGAACTGTGCAGCATCTTCGTGCATCTGTGCGTCGTGTGTGAACGCAATATACGTATACGTTTTGTTGCTGCAATCCCTAGAGATATAAGCTCCTCCTCCTCCCAGCGTTCTGTTCCTAGTATCCAGCCCTGGAGGCATGGAGTTCAGAAGGGATCCATCCATCTCTCTCTCTCTCTCCAGCAAGCAAAAAGCCCACGCTCGCTCGGCCCACACTCCTGGGCATTCCATCATAGGCCATTTACTGCTCACATCCAGGCAGCACAGCGGCCGGCGCTGACTGAGTGGCCATTGTGTGCACATCTCCGCTATAGCCTGCCTCACCTATACTGAACTCCCGGAGAAAAAAAGAGCTCTTTCTTCTCTCTGCGGGACGCGCAGCGGGCCCTCTGTGTGAATGCACTGTGTCAGCGCTGCTCATGAGGCCTACCCCTTTCACAGCACAACTGTGTGTCGTGCAAATCCATAACCACAGCCATAGCTGTCTACCATGGCTACACACAATGCCTTACTTTATTTTTTATCTTTTTGTTGCCTTTTTTCTTTTTGCCACCGTCGGGTGGAAAGTATAGCGGTATACCGCCACATGTTTCAACGTGTTTTTCTTTTCGCAAAGAAATGCCCTATGTGTCGTCGTACGAGAGTGAAGAGAAGTGTATATATAGCCGTGGCCGATCTGCAAGCTCATGCAACGTGTCAAGATGTGCGGCACATTGTGATTGGCTTACATTATTGGAATACAGCCATAAAGGTTTTCCCCCGCAGAAGGTCCCAGGTTCGGTTCCTCATGGCCCCCGGCATTGTGTTGATGTACGTGTCACTTACCCGTGAAATGCAGTGGAGTCAAACAAACAATATTTGTGCTTGTATTTGTTTGTGGAGTGAAAATTATGCAACAATACAAATGAACGCAGACACTCAAGTCATGCCCTGAAGTATACGGTACTAGTAAATGTACTTAGTTCCAGTCCCACCACTGATGATTAGTTATTCTATAAGCTCCTCAGCTTTGGTTTAGAGAAGGACGGTTCGGCAGATGGCACCGTCAACCGAGATGGTTAAGAAAACACTGAAGCCGTCACAGACTTTCTCCCCCTGAAAAAAAAAACCTGCAGTGATATGCAGTCGTTCTCAAACGATCAGCATATTTGTTAGCTCTTTGACAGTTTTTGTGCACTTCTGAAATATTAATATCTCACGCACCGACAGGAATGGCAACCGTTGCGTCTGAAATGCAAACGTTATGTCATCTTCTAAAAGCTGCTACCGCTTGGTTTTCTGAACCAAAAAAGTCCCTAAAAAGCCAATTTTAAATGACTTCCTGTGAACGAAAACATGCAGCGATGGCATACTGTACGTAGACGTACAGTATAACAGTGAATCATGATTTCATTCACCAATTTGATTTCCATTCAAACACAGCTGATTTTAATTACTGAGCTACTCCGTTTTGAATGGCATTCAAAAGGACATCCAGACAGTGTATTATTCATCTTAAACTTAAATCGGCATGCTAAAATATGTATCTGAAAACAGTAGTATACTTCAAAATAAAATGACGAAAAAAGCTATTGCTGTCTGACTTTAAAGGACGTAATCATGTCTATATATCCCGGTGGGAACGATGCAAATCTAAAGAATTCCCAGAGTACTCCACACGGAGAATTGCGGTTTTATCAATATTTTTTTCAGCTGATCACAGCCTCGGGTGCTCGCCGATACGTATACGATGAGTTTGAAGCCGGTCGGTTCTGCAGTCAGTTTAGTGGTTCTGGACACAATCACTCTATCCCAGTGTTTCTCAACCCGTCGGGACCCCCCAGGTGTGTCCCCAGCTCCCCACATGACAGTAAAGTGAAAATGTAAGGACTTATATGAACTTTGTGAAGGGCTATGCCCAGTTCTGTCTGTCTGTTTGTGTTCACACAAACAGTGGCTGATGATCGGCTGATCACCCCATATAGTGATGATTTGATTGGCTGAGCATTGGAATGTGTGATGTATGATGATGTATGTATGTATGATCAAAGCCAAGGTAATCAACAAACTATTTTCACAAAATTGATCTGATGAACCGAAAATGAAATGCCTCGACTCCTACATTCCAAGTGATTATCAATGTATCAAGTTTGAGAGACAATGCTTGCTTGCCACCGGGCACGGCACTCCCTTGGGTCATCAGTGGCGCACTCGCTGAGTTTTAGACACGGTGAACTAAAGACATAACAGACGCACAGAGATTCAGCGCGTTTATAGGATTGGATTTTCAGCGTTTCAGAAGAAACAACTCCCATGCAATGCTATAATGTGCCCTGTTGCCGTGCTGCGTTTGTGGCTCAAAAGGCCCTATACGCTGTTCAAGTCTCAGTAGCTGAGATGATTCCCATTGGTTAACTACCAGTCCATGTATAGCTGCCGTGACGGAACCAAACGCTATACAGTACATGATTGAATTGTCTCCGAAAATACCTGCAAAAGCCTCTGATGACTGAACATCATTTTCACGTCTTCTTCACTGCTTCGGTGTGCTGGGCCAACATGTCAATGTTTTGACTCGTATGTCGGATCATCCATTTACTGCAACATAGACACACAGTATAGCCTGCCTCAGGGGAAGGAATGCCTTCACACACACACACACACACACACACACACACAAACAAGTATCAAGGGACTATTATTATTATTATTGCACTAACAGCAGTATTGCAAGCCTGCACGCACACACGCACGTACGCGCACACACACACACACACACACACACACACACACACACACACACACACACACACACACAGTACACTTTGACTTCCATTGCTCAAGTCTATTGTAGAACACTTTGGCTGCGATTCGCGAGTTGTCCGAGTTATGTTTTCATTGTTTAATCCACGCTTTCAATGAGTTTTTAAGTCTTAACGGTTTTAATATCCACCGGACCGAATGGTATATGAGACGTTTTTTGATGACGTCATCGCAAAAAAGGTCCGTCGCTCCGGCGTGCAAAGGGTTATGGGAAATTGAGTCCCTATTGTTTACAATGGGGAATGCTGCCTAGCAGCGCGCGGCTGCTCAAAGGTAACTTTAAACATAGGCAGTCTAGCCTGGCTACAAGACGGCCGTAAATTGTCGGCATTCGATGTTAATATACTTGTGAGGACAATGACGGCAATCTCATGAATGCCATGTATTTGTGTCATCATTAAAAAGTCGTCGCTGCCATCTGAATTGAACTTACAGTTTGTTCAAATAGTTTCATCAATTTCAGTGAAATCGCTCAGACGAGTGACTTGTTTTGTTCCCTGTCTGTTCCGCTCGTTGTTCTGTGACAAATGGAGCTGTGGGGATCAATAGTGTTCGTTAGCCTCGTTAAAATGTGACCTTTATCCTCCAATTAGGACCAGGACCAATCGACTGCTATATAGCTCTGGACTGTGCCAATTCAAATGAGACCTGTCTGTGATCCAATGATCCACATCAGGGTTTACCTGAGTTTTCTCCGCGTCATCAGTGCCCATACCCAAGGTTGGGTTGGCGAAAAGGCCTTTCTGTGAGGAGTTTGCATATGTTCTCCCCATGTCCCCTAGGGTATAGGTACCCTCACAAAAAAAATACAGTAATCCTGGTCTCTAAACTGCCTCCCCCTGGCCTGATGGAGGGGAATAACGTGTTCCTTCCATGCGCTACGTCCAGCCAGGGAAACTCCCATCAGGTGAAAAAAAAATATTGAAGAAGGAAGCATGAGGCCAGTCTGTTGCTCATCCCCAGGATTACATTTAGAAAATTGACACTGGGTGAAAAAATTGTTTAAATGTTTTTATAAAAAAGAAAAAAAAACGTACACATAATTATAACAATTAAGCAGAAATATTGAAAATATGAAAATGTCATGATCCGTGACCTGTTCTGTCACCCTGATGTGTTTCCCTATGTTCCTTGTTTTGGGTTTTACTTTTGTGTACTTTTTTATTTTGTAGTATCTAGTGTCTCTTGGTTTCCTGTGTTGCCCATGTTTACCTGCCTTGTCTAACCCTGATTAGTGTAGTGTTCCCCACCTGTGTCCTGTTTCTCTCCCAGCCAATCCCTGTGTTGATTTGTCTGTTGTATTTCACCTGTGTCTAGTTAGTCCATGTCTATTTATATGCCCTTGTGTTTTCAGTTCTCCGTTGGTTCGTTATTATTTGTCACTGTGAGTATTCGTGATAGTAGGCCTACCTTGTTCCTTGACTCCTCGTTTGCCCTGTATTTCAGATCCCCTAGTTTTCCCAGTTTAGTGTTTCCCTTTGTACTCCTTGTTCTATGTTTTGACTGCCTACTCATCGGGCTTGATATAATAAATATCTTCATTTGAACTGAGCTGCCTCTGCCTCTCATCTTGCACTTGGGTCCTCCTACACTGTCTTGACTCGAACCGTGACAGAAAATGGCCCGGGTGGCACAGTTGTAAAGTCCCTACGCACCACGGAAGTTGTGGGAATTGGCTTTCTCAGTTGTCTATGCGAACACAATTGGCCGTGTTTGGGGGGAGGGAAGCAGCGTGCGGAGGGTGATAATTGTCATTGCATGTACTCCTACGGGGAGTGTTGGGCGGGAGGAGTAGGATGAAGGCCCTATACGTCTTCCCGGTAGGGGTGCATGTGTTTGGTCCGACGTGCTAACAGTCCGACGGGCATTAGTCCGACACCCTACCCGTAACCCGAACCTAACCTCACAGGAAGCCACAGGTTATAGTTTTAACCTGCCACCCATGTCAGGAGCCACAGGTTAGTTTTAAACTGCCACGGGTTAGTTGTAACCAGCCATGCATGTCGGGAGCGACGGTGTTGTCTAACCAACATATGCACCCCTCCTGGTGGGGGCTCCTCACAGCCTCAGGTGAGTCAGTAGGACATACTGTAACAACAGTGACAACACATGTTGTGTCGGGAGGAATTCATTGGCATTATGATGACTAAATTGGGTAGAAGAGGTAAAAACTAAAAAAATATTGGTTACTCTAAATTGAAAGAAAGAAAGTAAGAAAGAAAGAAAGAAAGAAAGAAAGAGTAGTGAACATAGCTCATTAAAGGACAACTTTAGTTTTTTTCAACCAAGGTTCATGTTTTAGGTTGTTATTAGGGAAAGTAAAAGTTGAGTGTTATTTTTTCTTCATTTGCTGCTTTCTTTCGTTTTAGGGATTTTTGCGTTTTTTGACAGGGGGCATTCGAACATGGTCCTAAATATGTATTTTTTTCACAAAATGTTACAGCGATTAATTTTTTTATGTTTTACTATAGTCCTACTAGACCCCAAGGAATTACAAAATATCACGAGATCTACTGAATGTGTCAAACTGACATATTGAGTCTATGATAGTGTGGCTTCCCCCCAGTAGGCTACCTTCAAGTTCAGTAGATCCTGTAATCTTCTGTGGCCAGATGTAATTTCCTGGGGTGTATTAGGACTATAGTAAATAATAAAAAAATAAATCACCATAATATTTTGTAAAAAAAATATACACATTAGCCTCATGCTCGAATGCCCCCGCCCCCGTGTCAAAAGCCGCTAAAATCCCTAAAACGAAAGAAAGCAGCAAATGAAGAAAAAATAACACTTTCTCACTTTCGTTTTACTTTCTCTAATAACAACCTAAAACAAGAACCTTGGTTGAAAAAAACTAAAGTTGTCCTTTAAGAGATTGTTAATATGATATTGTTAAGCTACGTACGTAACTTCTTTGCTATACCCCGGATTTTGTTGTTTACCATTGAGCTAATAGAGCCTGCCGGCTTGCTCGGTGGATACATTGAATCTTGACCATCGGTTAAAATTCATGTCAGATCCTGTGTCTAGGAGATATACGTTTTACACAATTTTATTAACATGTTTTTGAACATACTCGTAACAAAAATACACGTAACACAAAAAATAACAAAATGTTACTATAGTGCTGCTTTCTCCCTGTCGCTCCAGCTCTTTAATAAATATGAAATAAATTGTCCAATCAGAAAAGTTAACCCCCGTGTTCCAGTTGCGATTTTTCTTTTCGCCTTGCCATTTTAGTATTTGAACCATGACAAAATAAGTTTTGGACATAAAATGAGGTTTCCACCCGAAAAAAGTCTAAATGCAAGCTGCCTGACAGAACAGACTGGGGATCCACCAGGTTCAACTGCCTGTTGGTAAGCGAATGAACAAACCTGTGGACTTTATGCGTTGTGAGGACTGCGATCATAATTCTACAGCCTGGACACGATCCAGCCACAGTGTATAATTATGAGCCCATCGTGTTCAAATAATAACATGACTTATAGGCCTTGTATGAAGACAAAACACAATGGAAATCAATTTGCCCTCGCAGACAAAACAAAACAATTAATATAATTATAATCCGATGCGTTTTGGACTCGGTGGAAAAGTACAACAGACACACTCGATCACGTGACCATGAATCATTATCCGAGCTGGAATCTTCCCTTCTGGACTGAGGTGCTATTAATATTTCATGTTCCACCCGCATTGGCAGCTCATTTATCATGTGTCGGGGAACTGAACCCGGCTTCATCGCAAACGTCTCCTGTGCCAGAGAGAAGCGGAACAGAAACGATATCGGCCCCGGAGAGCTCTGGGATGTCTGTAATATATATCGGAGATATTACAGTACGTGTCATGTCTGCAATATCTGTTAATATCTGACATTATTGCAGTGTTGTGTCATGACACCATGTCACAGACGCTCAAATTCGGAGAAACATCTTCTAATGCAGTTAGTTCTCAAACATATTCACACCACACAATGGGCGTATGCGCCCATTTGAAAAGATTTTGCGATCCCTGGCACAAAAAAGAGAATATTTATGTTTTGAAGATTTTCTTAACTATATGAACTAATTTATTGCGGTGCGGAAGAGAACGTCGATGTTAGTGGCTCATTACAAAGTGGTCGCTATACCTCGCGGTTACAATATTAACGCTTCTGACGACTTCAAATAAAAAGACGGTAGCCACGTTAGCTTTAGGCAATTTTGCCCAAATGATTGCCTGGTGGTGCAGTTATAGCTGCCCACCACCACGGCGTCTAGGGGTTTGAATCCATCGCTCGTTGCATCCCATTCTTCACAAATCTCTATCCCACGATTTTGTAACCCATTTTTCGCCCAGTGTCATGAATTATCTAATGTAGGCCTATAATCCTAGGCTCTACACTCCCTCCGCCAACCTGGGGAGAGCAACGGGCTATGACCTCATGCTTCCTTCGATGCATGGGCGTCCATGCCGCTTCTTTTCACCCGACACAGTTCCGTTCCATCCCTCCATCAGGCACCCCCTGCTGGCCAAGGGGAGGCATCCCGGCTTTGTCAATCGTCCATTCGAACACAATTATTGGCCTCTGTTCAGTGGAGTGAAGACCATAGAGTATATATGAATAGAGAGAAGGCACCCAGAGGAAACCCTGAGGCGAAATGGACATAGTGGCCCGAATGAAGGTATTGCAGCCTGGGCCCCCAAACACATGAACGCGCTGCATGGTCCGTTGACTATATCATTGTGCACGTTGACGACGGCAGCACGTTCATGTGTTTGGGGCCAATCCATCCCAGAATGCACTCTGTTCCTATACACGGAAGGAGGAGTGAAATCGCCTCATGCGCTTTTGAGCAACTTGATGCAAGTGGATGGGAGGAGAACTCGGGTGTCTTCTCTATTCATATATACTCTAGTTTAAGGCGAAGACGGACAGGGAGGGTGATATATTAGTCACTGCACATACTCCTACGGGCCGGCACCTGTCAGCAGGGAGTGTTGGCCGGGAGGTTTCTATAACGTCCTCCCAGTGGGGGCTCCTCACTGGCAGCTGAGCCAGTATAGGGTACAACAGCAGTTACAACACACGCAGAAATCTGGGAGGGGAAGGAATGTATTGGCATATAGCCATAGGGGGTCAAAAGCCAATGAGAATAAATAAGTGGTTAAGTGCAATGAAGACCCATTCAGATGCTTTAGCTATTCCTGACATTACACACCATCTTAACCCATTCTGAATGGGAACCCATTTTTGGCATCATGTTATGCTTTAGCTATTGAAAAATAGCAGATCTACAAGCTCATAGCGCGCCACCGAGTGGCGCGCTACGAGCTTGTAGGTCTGCTATTTTTGAAAAATCGAAGAACGACTGACATTTCTAGAATCTGATCTCAGGTCAGAGTGGGTTAATCGGACCAGTGTGTGTCCAGTGGAAACCTCGTATGAATCTGATCTGAGGTCAGAATGGGATAAAGAGGGGGACACAATCATCCTGCAACCGAGGTGGCCTCTCTCACACAGCAGACACCCAAGCTCTGTTTATAGAGCAAACAGCTGACATATTACAGAAAGGATATTGAATTCACTCCCCTGGAGATCTTCTGATGAAAGACTCCTAGCTGAAAATCAAGGCGTTCATCAACTCGTGGCTGCCGGGGCAGAAACCTTGTATCTCCGTTCTTCGACGTTTTTAACTACCATTTCTATAAAAAAAATGGTATAGCCGTTCTACAAGCTGACAAAGCACCTCAATGTGATGTGTAGAAGACTGTAGATCTACTGTTTTTTGTGAACGAGAAAGTGGTCTGTCTTTGGGGTTTTATAAATATTGAACCAATGAAAAGTATTAACAAGAGCTTGTGACTATATCAACTTATATGGTCAACCGGAGTCCCTCAGGGATCTTTACTAGTGTCTTTCTGTGTTATTTTAGTGTGGGGAAAGTTTTCGGCAAGTGTTGTGAGCTGGTCGATCAGCTGTGTTCCTGCAACAGCATTTACGGATGCTGCTGGGGTTTAAGTGTCATTGCAACGTGACACGCTCCATACATGGCCTGCAATACAGAATTCATTCCATATGTTGATCTGACCTCAAACCCTTAGATCTCCATATATGGAGCTGACCTGTTCTGACATTCCATAATGATGTTGATCTGACCTCATCGAACCCTTAGATCTCCGTGTATGGAGCTGACCTGTTCTGACATTCCATATGTTGATCTGACCTCATCAAACCCTGTAGACTCCATATGGCCAGTACAGACATCACAATGGTGACCTGACCAGCTGAACAGAATGAATGATCTCCCAGAATGATAGATCTCCAACTCTGCCTTCAGAATTAACTCCTTACAGCTCAGGACACCGGACGGCAGGCATACGGATACCAGGCATAATAGGAAGTTCTGTTGTTTCAGTGCGACCTCGCCCCCTTAGGGCATCTCACAGGTAATAGCTACATCGGATCCATATAGAAACACATGGGGCTTTTTTGATTTCCTGAAAAGTAAAGTTTTTTTTAGACATACAAGGTTTCCACCCGACAGCGATGGATGGACGTCAGTATGGCAGCTGTGTGCGGAAATGAGGTGTTGTTGACGACCTCACCCTTGTTCCCAGGGCCCGGCACCTGGCTGAGACCGAGACACCATCATGACAGATGGAGCTGAAGGGAAGCACCACTATGTGGAAATACTCCGTTATATATCGTTGCTGTCAGGCACAAAACCTCTTATCTCCATATTTTAATTTTGTGGGGTTTTTTTTGTGTGTTTTCGTAAATGAACGCCGCTTCTCGATCATATACTACAGCTTCACACAAAAGCATCAACAGTAGCATATCCATAAACTCAAAACCAAGCTTGTGGATATGCTACTTCTTAGTATACTTTTGCTCTTGAAAAGTATAGTCTGGGACATATGAGGTTTCCACCCGACATAGGCTTGAGTATAAAAGCACAAATGCATCGGCGTCAAAATATATACGTGCAGTACCAACGTGAAAGCACTGAAATCTTAAATGTTTTATTTTTTTGTGGCTTTCGCCTTTATTTCATATTTTTGATGGATGGAGAGACAGTAAGCTGACAGGAAATGGGGAGAGAGATGGGGGGGGGGAAGACATGCAGTAAAGGCCGTCGGGATCGGGAGTCGAAACCCGCGAAACACACTGCCAGACTGGATTACCAGCCAGGGTGCCTGGACCACTGAGCCACGGCCCAGGCCTGAAATCTGTCATAATTTGTCAATTTGTGTTTCAAAATGTGCAGATCAGAATTTTGAAGAACTGAAGGGGTAGAGTGGATGGATGGGAACCGCAAGATTGCCAGTTCGAACCCGGGGCTCCCTCAGAGTTGGTGTCGAAGCATGTCCTTGAGCAAGACACTGAACCCCTAATTGCTCCAGATCGGTGTATGAATGTGTGTGTGAATGGGTGAATGTAATGACCCATTGTGTAAATATATACAGTAAATGCAATGCACCATTTAACATTTTACACGCACGCAAACACACACACACACACACACACACACACACACACACACACACACACACCAATCACGCACAATCATCTGATACTGTATACTTAGCATAATGATGAATAATAAGAGAGAGAGAGAGAGAGAGAGAGAGAGAGAGAGAGAGAGAGAGAGAGAGAGAGAGAGAGAGAGAGAGAGAGAGAGAGATTAAAAGAAAGAGAAAGTAAGTATTATCTGCAGACATGCTGTATTTGTTCTTCTTTTCAAACGTAGATATTTGGGGGTTTGTGTCACTGTACGTCATTCCCACTGTTCTTCCTTTCACCGTCTACTAAACCAAAGTCTGACTGCCTGTTTCCGCGTGTGAGTGAAGGTTCAAAGGGATGCAAACGGCATCACGCATCCCACTCAACTATAAATAGAGAGACGTAACAGAAGGGAAGGTGGAGATGTGTGGTGATGTGAGGGTCAGTGAATTCACTTATATGTATTTTGCTACAGACAGACCCTCCCATGTGAGAATTATATATATTATTTGCCAGCGACCAAAGGAACTAGCAATCTCTATTCGGCTATGGAGATTGCAAGACTTTTCAGAGGACATTGTGTAACTTGAGGACAGAAGGAGATCCAACATCTACCAGCTAAACTAGTTTAGTTTTCTTTGTCAAGGTATAGCTTCCAATAGTTCCATCATCACACCGAATTTATATCGGCCACATGGCATCTGACGTCGTGGTTTAGTGCCCTTAGTGCGTGTGTGTTTGCGCGCGCGCGCGTGTGTACGCACGCACTATGCACAGTGTCAAAGGTCACTGTTTAAAGAGAGTGCCAGAGCGCAACACAACAACAACTAACAAGATCCACACACAGAACCTCCTGCCTGCCTGGAGAGGGACCATATTTCAGGCTGCTTGTTGTGCATTAGTGCAAGGTTGCAAAACTCAAGGAAGAGGTCGTCGAGATCACAGTTCTTTAAGACCTCTGGGCGTGTGCCATCCGGCGCAGCACTTTTACCCTCTCTCACGGCGGGTTTCGCCCTGGCAAGCAGTGCGCTTGCCAGGGCTTGTGAAGGGACCGTCGTCGACGTCCGAGGTTCTGGAGGAATGCTGGTATATTTTCCTCAGCTCCATCCGCTGTTCTGCCCATGCAACCTTTGGAAGTGGTTAAACCCTTTCCTCGGGGCTGTGTCACTTCAACCTGTCCCGACACCGATCCCTCCTCAGTCCTCTTCCGCCCAGTCATCTCGTTGATGACCCTCCAGGCCTCCCCATATTGCCTTTCTCCTTGCGCTGGCTGCACTCTATACGCACACTCTCCACATCAGTTCCTCACCTTTGATGGTGTCATAGTATGCACCGAAGAGAAACTGTTTGGCTCCGTTCAGTAGACCACGTCTCTCCGTGGTTGGTTCACGCTCAAAGGCACGCCTCCTCCACCCTGCTGCGTGGCCTCTACAACCCCGGGATGTCTGGACCGCAGGGAGGTCCTGGCTCTGTCCAGCACTGGCACACACAGACCGGTCGCCTCCTCATTCGCAAAACAACAAATCGTCTGTATGCACTGCTGGGCTCCGCTCCCTTGTCCAGCTGCCTCCTCTGAATACCTGGCTTGCAGGCCAGGGTCGGTTGCGAAGGCCTTCTAGTCGTACCTGATGTTGGGCCTTGGCTTGGGCACTCTGAGGCTCAGTCGCACCCACATGGAGACCATGATCAGAGCCCGTACAAAGCTGAACGTTCTGTAGGGTTCGGCATTCAGGATGGAGCTCCTCCACTATCGCCCTCACTGTCTCACAAGTATGTGGCTTGATTTCGGAAGGTCCATCTCTTGCCTGTTATTTTCCAGTATATGGTGTTCGCTGCGAGTATAGCTGCTGTTCAATGAGAAGGGCAGTGAGGTGTGCGCCATTGCAGTTGGTATCGTGGTATGGGAAGGGTACGTCCCCTGGGCCGAGCCTTGCATTGAAGTCACCCAGGCTGGCGACCAGTTATTTTTAATTGGGCTCTAAACAAACATTAAAAGTCCGTATAGACTTGGCTGACCTGACCAGAGTCATCCTGGATAGATTGAGGGAAGCCCTGGACAAGAGCAAGCAGGGTTTCGCCAGGACAGGTCCTGTACAGACCACATTGCTACTCTGCGTATGATAATCGAACAGTCCATTGAATGGCAGACTTCTCTCTACCTAACATTTGTGGATTTTGAGAAGGCCTTCGACAGCGTGGACCGAGATACCATCTGGAAGCTGATGCAACATATACGGAATCCCTCAGAAATTCATCAACATCATCCAACAGCTGTATGAGGACTCCGACTGCCAAATCATCCACAATGGAAAGCTAAGTTGCCCTCTTGAACTTAAGACCGGGGTGAGACAAGGCTGCATGCTCTCACCAACAATTTTCTTGATGGCCATCGACTGGATCATGAAAAACACAACCATGGCCAGAAAGACTGGCATCCAGTGGACCTTCACCCAACAACTCGAAGACCTTGACTTTGCAGACGATATCTGTCTTCTTTCTCACAAACACCAACACAGTCAAAGCTAACACTACTGAGGAATATGGGATTCCATAATTATACAATAATCTATGTTCTTGTGTTCTTCTGCCTTGTACAATTTACATATAGGTTACATAGGCTATTTCTGTTGATCAGCACCTATGTGGGTGTGGCCTTCTCAGAGTGAGAAGGAGCCAAATTCCGGTGGCTATTGGCATGACAAAAGAGTTTGTTGACATGAAGAAAACAGACTGGTTGATCAAAGACTTTGGTTTTACATATGCAATAAATGTCGACACCACCAATGTAAAAATGCTTAAGTAGTGACCCAGAATACAATCATTTGGTCAGTTGGGGCGCAAGCCTTGTGGAGACAAGCCACTCTGCTGGCTGGCGTGAGATTATGCTGTAAGCTGTACTTCGTTGAAATAAACATCATGGACCTCTAATATTAACCCCCAACTGACTGCCGAGTGTGACCGTGGATCAGGCCTCTTCATGGAGCCCACCAGAAGTGTGACCTGGACCCGGCCTCACAGAGCACGACCTGGACCAGATGTGGACCAGACCCCTCCACGGAGCCCACCTGCCTATTTCTCTCTCTGTCTATCTCTCTCTCTCTCTCCCTCTACCCCCCCCCCCCGACACGGTCGAGGCAGATGGCCGCCCACCCTAGAGTCGGGTTCTGCCTGACGTTTCTTCCTAAAGGGGAGTTTTTCGTTACCATTGTCGCAATATTGCTTGCTCTGGGTGGATCTTTGTTGGTTGTAAAGTGTCTTGAGACAACTTGTTGTGATTTGGCACTATAATAAAATTGAATTGAATTGAATTGAATGGAACTTCATCTCCTCTGTCTGCCGTGTCTCACAAACTCTTCGGTGCTCTCCATTTTTTGGTTAAGTATCTGCAGTGTATAAATGGTAGAAAATATACCACACTACTCTCCGAAGAGGCAGCAAAGACTGGCCTCAAGATAAATGTGAAAAAGACAGAACTCATGAAGGTAAACAGCAAACAGGATCTCCCAGTCCAACTACAGGGAGACAACCTCAAAGAGACTGACCTCTTCACATATCTCGGGAGCATACTGGGCAAGGCACTGTCCCTCCGTAATATAAGATCAGAATATTTAACACCAACGTCAAGTCAGTTCTCCTCTATGGATCAGAGACATGGAGAGTGACAAACACTACCACCAACAAACTCCAGACATTTGTCAACAGATGCCTAAGGCGCATTCTGAAAATCAGGTGGCCCGATAAAATCTCAAATGCCAGCCTGTTGGAGAAAACCAACCAAAACTCTATCAGCCGGGATGTGAAGAAGAGAAAGTGGGGGTGGATTGGACATACCCTCCGAAAACCTACTGACAACATCACTAGGCAAGCACTGGACTGGAACCCACAGGGCAAAAGAAAAGTGGGGAGGCCAAAACAGACCTGGAAAAGATCAGTGGAGAGTGAGGCAAAGACGACCGGATTATCGTGGGCCCAGCTGAAGAAAACTGCTCAAAACAGAGTCCGGTGGCGGGGTGTGATTGAGGCCCTATGCTCCACCTAGGAGCCTACAGGAATAAGTCAAGTAAGCAATAGACTTGGCTGCATGGCGTAACTTCAGAAAGCCTCGCATTGGAGGGGCTAGCGCCCCTCAAATTCACACTTGTGTGAAGTGAGGGGCGCCAACTGAATAAGACTATATATTGGCCACATGACGTCATCATTTAGTGCCCTAAACAAACATTAAGAACATATCTAAACATTGTACACTGTCTGTGTCAAACCTTCCATGTTTCAACTCTGCATCCTGAATCTTTGCCCATCTCTCTGCTGATACATGAGATGTTGGTGTTGTTGTCAATCTTTGCTCGCCACTTCAAGAAGGCGGTCGCATTTCTTCTCTCTCTCTCCCTCCCTCGTGTATTCCCCCCTCTCTGTAGAACACCCCCACCCCCCACCAGTGTATGCAATGCGTGAATTCCGTTACTGTCCGAGCATAGGCATGGTAACGGCCCGCCTGCCTGTGATTGGTCTACTGACATTGCCCTTACAACTTACAACTTACAACTTACTAACTTGTAAGTTTTATTTTTGTAGAAGAGGCAAACACATTTTGTTTATGCCGTTTGCTTGATTTGGGTGTGTTCTAAATAAAGCGATGTGTTGATTATCGTGTATTCATCTAATTGTAGTAAACTAATACTATTAGACTAAAAAGATGAAGGGGAAATAGACCTTTTTATAGTACAATAATGTTTCAAGTTTACACCAATTACACAAACATCAACACAAACACTTTATTTTAGGACGCAAATCAAATCATATAGTATGGCGTGCGTGTTCAATCAATTATTCCATCGAAGCAAACGGCTTTATAGTTTGCCTCTTCTACAAAAATAAAACTTGTATTATTCCCCACCAACACGGAGTATAACCTCGCATCAGACTATCCAGCATGTCCACCTCGGAGGACAGTCAAGACGGGTCACGGGCAGTGTCGGTATAGGCCAATCACAGGCAGGCGGGGCGTTATACCACGCCTATGCTCGGACACGAACGGAATTCACGCGTATGCAACCCTCCCTCCCCCTCCCTTTTCCTTCTTTTTCTTTGATGTTGCAAGAAACATGTACAGTATGTAGTTGGCGCTGCTCTGCGGCGACATGGGCATAAGGGCTATACGCTTGCATGCGGGCCCTTTGTCTAAGACAAATGTCTTCCTCGGGGGAAACGAATAATAAAGAATAGGGCTGCGAATCTTTAGGTGTCCCACGATTCCATTCGATTCCGATTCTTGGGGTGACGATTCGATTCAAAAACGATCTTTTCGATTTTTCCGATTCTCGATTAAAAAAAGATTTTTTTTCGATTCTAAAGCAGTTTATTTTATTTTATTAAAAACAATTAAATAGAATTTTAGCATGATCTACTCCAGTCTTCTGGCATGAAAGCAGAGTACATTTAGTAAAAAGCTTGTATAATTGTAAAGGTTTTATCAACTGAATGATTTAAACACACAAAGGTTAAATCCAAGAGTAAGAACATGTCTCATGTATTTAGCTTGCACAAATTTGAACCAGTACAAAAGTTACAAAATCTCTTCTCACTCAATACCAGAACAATACATTAGTATTAAAACAGGTGTAAAATAAATACAATTGGCAGGCTTAGCTTAGCTGGTAGTAAATGCACTATGCAGAAACCCAGGCCATAATGCATTGCATGCACAGGTACATTTGTAAAAAAAGAAAAAAGGAAAATGAGAATCGATTCTGAATCGGACAGCATTAGAATCGCGATTCTAACTCGAATCGATTTTTTTTGACAGGCCTAATAAAGAACCTTGAACCTTGAATGAGGAAACAGATCAGTCTCTTGAAATGGCTTGAACCTTCTGATTCCAGCCACTCCTCCAGAGTCCACAGAGATAGTTTATAGGTGCAATTGTGTTTATCTTTGGCAGCCTTTAGGACATGTACAGTACATACTGTAATTTGGTTGTAAGAGGCTTCCAACAACTTGGGGTGCCAAAAAAGCAAATTGGTCAAAGACCATATTTACCGATACCTACGCTGTCCCTGAAGGGTGTGTGGGTATTTGTCCAAAATTAGCTGACTGCATTTTGTACAGCACCTTGTAAATTACATAAATATTTGTGTCATTGTATTGTATCTCTTACAGTATGTGGACATAAATAAATGATTAAGTGTGTGTGTGTGTGTGTGTGTGTGTGTGTGTGTGTGTGTGTGTGTGTGTGTGTGTGTGTGTGTGTGTGTACACGCACTATGCACAGTGTCAAAGGTCACTGTTTGAACAGTGTGCCAGAGCGCAACACAACAACTAACAAGATCCACACACAGAACATCCTGGAGCGCATTGTTGTAGCAAATAATATAAATACTTCATGTTGCATTCTGGAACCTATTTTACAAAATATATAAATACTTCATGCACTCATGTCAAAGGTACTCTTGTGACACGCCTCCCCAGTGTATAGTTTCCCCCGCACCTCCTTCTACTACAGTGAATGGAAAAGTGACTGATGTTAGTCTGCCTCAAACTTTACTCTTTTACCTGCTTTTTACTAACACTAACATTACAAAGATGCTCCAGAACATCGGGATGAACCTGTGTGGCTGCTCCAACAGTAGTGGCAACATAAAAAAAAAAAAATCTACCGCGGCCATATAGTAATGGTTGAGAGTGAGACAAAGCAGTGAAAGGTCCTTAAAGATACATAAGGTCAGTCTTACCCAATACCCAATCTTTCTGTTTTTAGGAACACAAGGCTGCTGTACTTTATACTTTATATGACTTTATGCGACCATGAGACCCGTTTCTGGTCTATTGAGAGCCTGGGGGAAATGGAAGGTCTCTACACATTTTTCCATTAACAATATTATGCTGTCCTTGGAGCGCAAACATTATTCCACTGAAAACATTACACTTTATATGGAAATGCCAGGAGTGATATTTATGTTATTCCAATCAAAATATTATATATACAATAATATATACAATCTTTAATATTTTATAAGTTGTGGGCGGAGGGCAAAAAAAACAAAAAAAAAAACAACAACAACAACAACAACAACAACTGCATGCACAGTGGCACTCATCTCCAGTGTTGCAAAGTCTGCTTTGACCTGTTTTTTATGTTGCTTTTGGGTGATTCTTTCTGAATTTGTTTAAAACCACTTGTTCTCAAACTTTGTCATCTCAACGACTCCCTAAATTAAATTACTTACATCTGAAAATATTGTATGCAAGACTGCTGGCTCGGCCAAACTTTGGTCAGTGTGTAATGACACAAAAATGTTGTTGTTTCCAACTTGACTTATTCCTTTATATGTAGTCAATTCATCAACCTTTGCATAAGTCTGCATGGTGGTCAAAACTATAGATCAAGTGTTACGGCCTATAAAGTATTTGTACTTACTACTTATTGTAGCCTATACTTTTGACTGCACTAACCTACAATTCTAGGAAGGGTATATACAAATTATGAATTACTATTTCAAATGATAGTGAAAATAGGAGATCTACAAGCTCACCCTGGATCCCCCTTAGGCTTAACGCCCCGTGTGGGTCCCTGTACCGCACTTTGAGAACCACTGGCAGATGCCATGCATTCTGAGCTCATATAGGTCTATTCGCTGCGGGTGACGAAGTATCAGGCTATAATGGGACCAATAATTGTCTCCACCAGGCCAAAAGGCTTGGGAAGAGTATGTTTTGCACTCTGTCCGCCCGTACGTCCGCGCGCGTGCGTGCGTGCGCGTGTGTGTCACCGTATGTCAGTCTGTGTGTCGGTAGGACCACTACCAGTTGACCTGTAGTAAGTCTCATGGTCGGGGGGGTAGGACCAAGTCTCATGGGATTTGGGATTTGTTTATAAACATTTTGGTATTTGTTTATAAACATTTGTGATTTGTTTATAAACATTTGTGATTTGTTTATAAACATTTGTGATTTGTTTATAAACATTTTGGGATTTGTTTATAAACATTTGGGATTTGTTTACAAACATTTGGGATTTGTTTATAAACATTTGGGATTTGTAAGTCTCATGGGGGGGGTAGGACCACTTCCAGTTGACCTGTAGTAAGTCTCATGGTCGGGGGGGTAGGACCAAGTCTCATGGGATTTGGGATTTGTTTATAAACATTTTGGTATTTGTTTATAAACATTTGTGATTTGTTTATAAACATTTGTGATTTGTTTATAAACATTTGTGATTTGTTTATAAACATTTTGGGATTTGTTTATAAACATTTGGGATTTGTTTACAAACACATGGGATTTGTTTATAAACATTTGGGATTTGTAAGTTTCATGGGGGGGGTAGGACCACCTGTGTGTGCGTCCGTCCATCTGTGTGCAGCTAATCTCCGGCACCGTTGGCCCGTTTGTCTATAATAATATTTGGCTTCGGATAAGTGACTGTTAGACTCACTCAAATGAACATGTGTATTGCTTGCTGTAGCCCTGCCGTGCCTGTTTGCATATCGTCGCTGTCGAGAAAAAATAGAAAAAGTGCCCTTCTGGGCACAGGTCTGTGTGTGTGTGTGTGTGTGTGTGTGTGTGTGTGTGTGTGTGTTTGTGTGAGAGCGCCCTCCTGGTGGCGCTATAACAGGCCGTTCTGGACATTTTGGGGCAGAGGTTCAACGTTGGCATCCAGGGAGTGTGTGTGCAAAATTTGGCATCGACCGAGTTAACGGTGCCGAAGATTAGCTGTTCACAGACGGACGGACGGACGGACAGAGTGCAAAACATACTCTCTCCCCATGCCTTCGGCCTGGTGGAGACAAATAGTAGTTAATGTGAGCTTAGATGTGTGATTTCTTTGCTACTTTTGTGGGGGGGGGTTATAATATAAAAGGCCTATGGAGATACAAGGTTTCTGCCGACAGGGTCCACACACAGCCCTGGATATATTTAATGGATTGAAATGAGCAGAATATTTGTGTTCAACAGTGAAGAGGTGGGCGGGTCCGGGGCAATTTCTTGTGCTAATGGTTCCTAATGGGAGTGCAACCGGACGTCCATCTCTCCCCCATAATGCACTGAACGATGGCTCCAGGAGCACAGCATATTCATCTTCATAAACGCCACAATGAGCTGACGACGACACACATTATAGCTCCCCTCGATCCACAGAGAGGCGCAGACCTTTTCTGATAACGACCCCATACAGCAATTAATACCAATATATACAGTCATAAACGCGGAGGGCAACAACGCTGCCGACATGTTTGTTCAAAGGTGCGGAAAGTGTGATGTCCCGGGTGGACGTAGAGCCTCCGTACTACTACCGCCCAACACACGACAGATTACGTGCAGTGATATCATATCACCCTCCCCGCCTGGCTTATAGCTGTTCCCCCACAATATTATATGCACACGGCCGCCATCTTGCCAGCAAGGTGCTACCTATAGGTGCAACTTCCCATAGACAGCCCATTCATCCAAACAGAAAACAGAAACAGTCCTATTTAATTGTATTAAATAACGTCAAACTCACCGACATTGCAGAGCTGTATACGAAAAGCTTGCATTATCGTCTTACTATCATAAAGAATCCACCGTAGAAATGTTATGAGCTACTTCCTGTCAAGACATTCCTTGCAGGTGATTCTTTTTCTAAGTGAGTTTGGAAGCACTCCTGCATTATGTGCAAATTCTGGGCTGCGTTCACACATTCAAGACAGCTGTCTTTTGTCCGTCTTGTGTCTGACTTGTGTCTGACCAATGTTCTTTGACCACAGAACCAACCATGGGGTTGACCCGGATGCAACTTACAGTGGATTTGAACCCACAACCTCCGTGGTGGGGTTGGGTCAGCTACTTTACCAGTGGTGGAAAAAAGTACTCACATTTTGTACTCAAGTCAAAGTATCAATACTGCAATATAGAAGTAAATGTCCGGAATTCCAAAATTGACTTGAGTAAAAGTACAAAAGCATTGGTATCAAAATGTAGGCTATACCCAAATTAGAAAGTACTAGCCTATATTGCGGAATGTCTCATTTCAACTTTTCAAACAACATTTTGAAAATAGCTGAACTGTAAGCTCACAATGTGAGCTTGTCGATCAGATATTTTCAAATAGCCAAAACTCATATATGGCTGAAGTGGGTACGTTTTTTTTTTAAATAATAATCCAAATCTACAAAGTAACTATAGTAACTAAAGCTGTCAAATAAATGTACAACACTTGGATCTGAGATGCAGTGGAGTAGAAGTAAAAGTATTGGACATTGGAAATACATAAGTAAAGTACACATACGTCAAAACTGTACTTAAGTAAATGTACTCAGTACTTAGTAACTGCGCTTTACTATACTGCGCCACCCGAGCGCCTCAAATAGCTCTATATTCTGATTGTAATCATTGCTATGGTCTGGAGCAGGTGTGTCCATACTTTCATACTGTAACAATCGACCATAAAGTCACATGCAAATGCATCACATTTACGGGACAATTTTATTTAACTTACAGTGCTTCTGCTGTCAGACGCATCATTGCAGAGAACAAAACCAATCTAATCTCCTTTGTTCACATGCATGCATGCACCGCATTGCTGTATTTTATTTTGTACATATATTGTCCTATAAATGGTCTTTTGCTCAAATGGCAACGCAGCCAATATTGTCCCATAAATGGTCTTTTGCTCAAATGGCAATGCAGCCAAATGTAACCAAGTGTGAAAAGTGTCTCAATAAAAAATATGAATACAAATTCAAAACCTTGAGAATCAAACTACCCCCAAGGAACAAGTTATGAATCCTTATTACAAATAAATGGCCATGAGACAAAACACATGAGAAACTTTCATTGCAGCTTTTGGACGCACACACCGAAGCAATTATAATGTGCTTTAAGTTTGCACGATATTTCAGAAATATCAGATTAAGCTCACAGCATGGTACAAAGTGACGCGCTATGAGCTTGCATACCGAATATAGCCAAATATGCATGGTTCAAAGTGGTTAAAATGATTGTGACGCTATATTAACTCATTTTGCTGGGGGCCCCTCTGGTACTATATCCCCCCCAAGGACCCCACTTTGAGAACCAATACTGTGAAGTTCCAGGTTGTATGGAAACATTCTGGGTTTTCCCACCCTTTGTATTTAAAAAAAAAAGTCCGTATGCATTGTACTCCCTCCCCCCCCTGCCCTGCATGAGTGCTGGAACAGAAGACATGGGGAGCTTAGATGCCTCATATGTCCCCCAGGTATTAGGAATTAGGTCACGTTATACAGAGAAGTGGGGGGAATTCTATCTTTTATTTTTTCTTCTTCAGTACAATACAGTAAATTCATGCATGTTCTCAGGGTCTCGGTCTCTCTCTCTAGACTTGGGGGGGTGGGGGCTCTATCAGAAGAGGATTTCTTCATTTCGCTTTAAGCAAAACCCAAGTCCTTGGGATTTATATTTCTGGCTTTGATAATAGTTAATGAGAACAGATTTAACGGGGGAGGAGGAGGAGGGGGTGGGGGCAGAATAAGCTTTCCACCTCCTAAGCTAAGAGCCGTGACTTTTAACCACTATATAATATATACTTTGTTGACCAGCTGGGGCCCCCAGAGGTCTGTACTATCTGGCACCCCTTCTCTTGCTGGGAATAACCATTTTGTGAGATTGTATGTGCGATATGGCAAAGAACCCTGGAGTGCATTGTCCAACATGCAGTTATAATGTGCAGTTCGTTTGCATCCCCCCCCCCCCCCCCCCCCCCCCCCCCCATGAGTGCATGTACTGTACTTAGTTAGCCTAGTTTACACCACTGGTGGCCAATCTATCAATAAAGCAATGCATTTTCCCAAGTAATTGGAAAACAGCTGTTGTAACACCCATTTGTAAGGCTGGTGACCAATCAAATGTGTCAAATTATAGTCCCATTAGCATTTTACCTGTTGTGTCCAAATTGGCTGAGAAATGGGTTGCACAACAACTGACTGCATGCTCATATAAACTCAGGCAGGCCACAATCCTTTGCACCCACTGCAATTCGGTTTTCGCTACAACCATTCAACAGATAATAACAAATAGCAGATCTACAAGCTCACAATGCGTCGCAATGCGACGCATTATGAGCTTGTATATCTCCTCACCTCACCTCACCTATTCCGTAACCCCGGGGGGTCGTTGGGGCACCACAGACGATCTGCTGACCAGCTCTCTCCATCCCTCTCTGTCCTCGGCAGCTCTCATTGCCTCGCTGAGTTTCAAGTGTGTCCATTCTCCGATGTTATCTTCCCATCTTTTCTTCTGTCTCCCTCTTCTCCTGCCACCTCGTACGGTGCCTTGCAGGATGGGCTTTGCAAGGCCAGAGGATCTGGATATTTTCAAATGGCTGAAATGTATATAGGGTTTGATTATCAACCCTATACATTTCGGACCATTTGAAAATGGAGATTGAGATTTTCCTTTTAATTAGAAAACATACATCAACCGTTGATTGTATTTTTAATTTAATATACCGTAATATCATTTAATATTTACAAACGAAAACGGGTGTCTATAATGTCTATAATGCCTACCTGTGAATTGAAGTCCAGGAGCAACGTACAGTCTAATTATTACAGACAGACATGCCTATATATACACCGGTGAACAAAATAGATGTTCGACAGTCAACACAAGTCTTGCGGTGAGCGTTTTCCACTGCCATGGTTTCCTTGATGTTTTCTTATCAACAGCGCTTTCAAAGCCTTTTGTTTTCTAAACTTTACCTGGAGTTTAAAGAATAGGCTACAAAGTGATTGATCATTTCCCTCTTTTGCTGCTTGTTATTTCTGATATTAGATTCACGGGGCATGACGCAATGTTGAATAATTCCCACAGGATAAAGTAAACAGTATTGCAGTTCAGCAGTCACCTGCACGGGCACATCAAAGGCATAGCGATTCCCACATTGGAAGTACAACTAATGAATGTGTTGAAGGCAGTCTGCTGAGTGGCAACGGTCACTTAAAAGAAAAGAAGAACAGACCCAACAGCTACAGTAGTTGGGAAAATATAATTCTTCTTCATGTAGAACCAGAACTAGTAGGTCTATACTATTTAATAAATGAAAAAACAGGGGTCATGACCTTGATTTCCTAAGTATAGTTACGGCAGTGGGAATTAGGTCGGACTGGCGGTTGTCCAGACTTAAAACACGCGTGTGAAGTGAGGGGCGCTCTTATCATCGTTCATCATCATGCATCATCTCATACTGGCCAATCAGAATCCTGTTGCCACAGATTCACGTCAATGGCAAAATATTGAGACGTGTGGGGTCAAAAGCTGTATAGGAGGTCTAGCGCCCCTCAAAAACCACACCCGCGTGAATCGCGGGGCACTCTTATCATCATCACCTCATTCCGGCCAATCACAATTGGCGACCTCACTTTCGTCTTCAATGTTTGTGTTTGCACAAACACTCAAAACTGGCCATTCATTGTCAATGGCATTCCATGTTTGTGTTAGGACAGTGTTTGTGTTTACACAAACCCTCAAAGCTGGACATTAGGAGGCGCTAGCGCCCGGAATCCAAGAAACTATCTGTCTGTCTGTCTGTCTGTCTGTCTGTCTGTCTGTCTGTCTGTCTGTCTGTCTGTCTGTCTGTCATGCTGGGTGGTAAGCCTACTATGAGATGCTGCCGGATTACAGTGCTGATGTTGATGTGCACACGCAGCACACAGGGCAGCTCCAGGCAAACCCAGCCTATACTGCTACAGAGATTATAGGAGCAAATCCCTCGATCTCAACCGTTGCATTGTAAACTCTTTTTGCATGCAACTTGTTTCCAGGAGTCTTTTCAGCGTTGCGAAGGCAGAGAGTGTTTGGCTGTGAAGTATTGGGCCTCACAGACACATACTGTAAAAGTCTCGTTACATCAATCTTTCAGGACACAACCTCAGGCCGAGTGGAAGGATTCACAAACCATCACAAGTATCCACGACATCCCACTTGACTTCGGAGATGGATTCAGCATTCATGGGCCTTCTCCATGCAAACACAAGGCCTTCTTTTGCCTTGAATTATGCAGTCACTGTGTGTGTGCGTGTGCGTGTGCTTGTGTGCGTGTGTGCGTGCGTGCGTGCGTAAGTAAAACTAATACAAAAACTTCTCGTCAACTTTTTTCTACGCTATAGAAAGTGTATATATAAACCAGGGGCGGCCTTAAAGCGGGTATGTCACGGCCCTCGGGAAGCTATTAAGGCTATTAAAATTAGCATCTTGATTCTGACGTACGTACGGGAACGCACAATTTGACCAATGAAATTGATCTTGTATCTGGGCTAAATGGCAGAGCGGCTCTGGGCTCTGCGAGTTAGCGTTCCTGGTGGCTATCAACTCATGCTAGTGGTTTTGAGGTCACTTTTAGCTTCATAGCTGGGTGAAAGTTAGGTGGAAAAAATATTTTTTTGCTCGAAAATCTTCGTTAGAATGATATTGAGTTGACGTGTAAGTTTTAGGGTAATCTGTTGCATAATCGCAATTTCGCGTGACGGGTTCCATCGTACCTATCTTGTCTATCTGTCTCCCCCCCGCTGACACGACCTCAGCCGGCTAAGTGCTGAACAGGGCTCACGGAGCCCTGGAGCTTCACGTAACGTTACCACTGCCTGTGACTACTCTAGCGGCACTGCGCCGGCCTAACCTGAGTCCGCCCCTCTCTCTCTCTCTCTCTCTCACACACACACACACACACACACACACACACACACACACACACACACACACTCTCTCTCTCTCCGTGGTTGAGGCCATGTTAGACGGACTAGTCACGCGAAATAAAAAATAAAAACAGTTTACCCTAAAACGTACACGTCAACTCAATGTCATTGTAAGGAAGATTTTCGAGCAATAAAATAATTTTATTGCTCAAAAAGTTACCTCAAAACTAGTAGCCTTTAGTGCGCTAGGCAGTGATATCATTTGACTTATCCGCTTGGCCATTGAGGCACACAAACATAGTGAATTTCTGGGCTGCTTTAAAGTTGTCCTTCTGGAAATCAGTGTGCAAAGCAAAGTGTCACAGTTATGAATAAAGTGGGATTTGAACTCTGGACCTGTGGCTCCCAAGGACAGGCTCTCATCACACTGAGCTAACTGCTGGATACTACTACAAACCTTTTTTTTTTTTTTTTCTTCTTCTGAAATCGGTTTGGAAAGTAAAGACATGAGTCTTTGCCGGTTTGAACCGGCACACTTCTACTAGGTATACTACGGATATCATTTGACTTATCCGCTTGGCCATTGAGGCACACAAATATGGTGAATTTCTGGGCTGCTTTAAAGTTGTCCTTCTGGAAATCAGTGTGCAAAGCAAAATGTCACAGTTATGAATAATGTGGGATTTGAACCCTGGACCCTTGGCTCCCAAGGACAGGCTCTCATCACACTGAGCTAACTGCTGGATACTACTACAAATCTTTTTTGTTTGTTTTCTTCTTCTGAAATCGGTTTGGAAAGTAAAGACATGAGTCTTTGCCGGTTTGAACCGGCACACTTCGTTTTTGTCATTTTGTCATTTTTTCAAATCTTCAAAAATGATGAAAAACTGCGCGCTATAGTATGCCGTACGATATGGGCTATAGCCCACGGTCGAAAATGATGAGAAACGAGGCTAACTTTTTTTTTCAAAATTTCAAAAAACATGGGCTATAACCCATCGTTTTTGTCATTTTGTCATTTTTTTCAAATCTTCAAAAATGATGAAAAACTGCGCGCTATAGTATGCCGTACGATATGGGCTATAGCCCACGGTCCAAAATGATAAGAAACGAGAATAACTTTTTTTTTCAAAATTTCAAAAAACATGGGCTATAACCCATCATTTTTGTCAAATTGCGGAATTGCGGAAATTGCGGAAATGGTAATTGCGCAAATGGAAATTGCGCAAATGGAAAATACGGAAATTGCGGATTTTCTTTTTCATTTTGTCATTTTTTTCAAATCTTCAAAAATGATGAAAAACTGCGCACTATAGTATGCCGTACGATATGGGCTATAGCCCACGGTCCAAAATGATGAGAAACGAGGCTAACTTTTTTTTTCAAAATTTCAAAAAACATTGGGCTATAACCCATCATTTTTGTCAAATTGCGGAATTGCGGAAATTGCGGAAATGGTAATTGCGCAAATGGAAATTGCGCAAATGGAAAATACGGAAATTGCGGATTTTCTTTTTCATTTTGTCATTTTTTTCAAATCTTCAAAAATGATGAAAAACTGCGCACTATAGTATGCCGTACGATATGGGCTATAGCCCACGGTCCAAAATAATGAGAAACGAGGCTAACTTTTTTTTCCAAAATTTCAAAAAACATGGGCTATAACCCGCGCTATAGTATGCCGTACGATATGGGCTATAGCCCACGGTCCAAAATGATGAGAAACGAGGCTAATTTTTTTTTTTCAAAATTTCAAAAAACATGGGCTATAACCCATCGTTTTTGTCATTTTGTCATTTTTTTCAAACTTCAAAAATGATGAAAAACTGCGCGCTATAGTATGCCGTACGATATGGGCTATAGCCCACGGTCCAAAATGATGAGAAACGAGAATAACTTTTTTTTTTCAAAAAACATGGGCTATAACCCATCGTTTTTCTCAAATTGCGGAATTTCGGAAATTGCGGAAATGGTAATTGCGCAAATGGAAATTGCGCAAATCGAAATTGCGGAAATTGCGGATTTTTTTTCTTCATTTTTTCATTTTTTTTCAAATCCTCAAAAATGATGAAAAACTGCGCGCTATAGTATGCCGTACGATATGGGCTATAGCCCACGGTCCAAAATGATGAGAAACGAGGCTAACTTTTTTTTTCAAAATTTCAAAAAACATGGGCTATAACCCATCGTTTTTGTCATTTTGTCATTTTTTTAAAATCTTCAAAAATGATGAAAAACTGCGCGCTATAGTATGCCATACGATATGGGCTATAGCCCACGGTCCAAAATGATGAGAAACGAGAATAACTTTTTTTTTCAAAATTTCAAAAAACATGGGCTATAACCCATCGTTTTTGTCATTTTGTCATTTTTTTCAAATCTTCAAAAATGATGAAAAACTGCGCGCTATAGTATGCCGTACGATATGGGCTATAGCCCACGGTCCAAAATGATGAGAAACGAGAATAACTTTTTTTTTCAAAATTTCAAAAAACATGGGCTATAACCCATCGTTTTTGTCATTTTGTCATTTTTTTCAAATCTTCAAAAATGATGAAAAACTGCGCGCTATAGTATGCCGTACGATATGGGCTATAGCCCACGGTCCAAAATGATGAGAAACGAGGCTAACTTTTTTTTTCAAAATTTCAAAAAACATGGGCTATAACCCATCGTTTTTGTCATTTTGTCATTTTTTTCAAATCTTCAAAAATGATGAAAAACTGCGCGCTATAGTATGCCGTACGATATGGGCTATAGCCCACGGTCCAAAATGATGAGAAACGAGAATAACTTTTTTTTTCAAAATTTCAAAAAACATGGGCTATAACCCTAACCTGACGCTGCCAGATGAGGGCGGTATTGAGGAAACATATTCCCCAACACAACACTCATCTGGGACTTCCGACAGAGTTGAGCCTGAGACAGATCAGCTTCGTACCGAACCAATCAGCGTGAGCTAAAGGCGGGATATGTGCAAAAGCGGATGTGACGGTATATAGAAGCTGCTGTGTTGTTGTAGTTGTTTCACTTATTCACTAGTCAACATGGCCGCTACCATGAGCGATATGACGATAGAAGCTGCAATAACATCAGTTATTTCTCAACTGGACAATATTTCTTCGTTGAAAGAAGAGCAAAGTATGGCACTGAAGGCTTTTTTGCGTGGAAAAGATGTTTTTGCGCTCCTCCCGACTGGCTTCGGCAAGAGTTTAATTTACCAACTAGCTCCACTGGTAGTGAAAGAACTGGGGACGCCGAAGCCTATATTGATCGTCGTTTCTCCTTTGACTGCCCTCGTAGCAGATCAAATCAAAGAGGCTACGAATCTTGGACTCTATGCTGCGCAACTCGTAGATAATGCAGCACACGCCGACATCCTCGACGGCCGATGTCAGCTGGTCTTTGGCAGCCCGGAATCTTGGTTACTTAGCGATAAATGGCGTGATATGCTTTCATCACAAGTGTATCGTGAAAACCTACTTGGCATTGTCGTCGATGAAGTTCACGTCGCATACAAATGGTAAGCTAAACACCGTTAAATGGCTGTATAGTGTAATTGTTACACTACACATTAAACTGTAAAACAAAACAGTAACAGAGCAGCGTGTTTCTAAATACGGCTACAGTAGTTCCAAGACGAAGTGTTGTAACATTTATGTCAAATATTATATTGTAAACAATAAGCTAACACACACAAACAGACCAAATGTTAAACAGATCTTACTGTTACTGTATTGCTGTAATGCAACTATGCACGTTACTATTGCTGCTACCTAGACTCAATTTAGGATGTCTTTTTCTTTCAACCAGGGGGCTGGGAGCAAACGGGAAGCCAGCCTTCAGAGAAGCCTTTTCCAGGCTGAATGAACTAAGATCCCTAGTCAAAGAAGGTGAGTTTTGAAACACAGTAATGCTACATGATTAATTAATATCAATCCAGAAAAGGGGCATTGATTGTGTTTGGAAGGGGGGCTGCATTGTGCTGCTAACTGAGGGGGGAATGTTGGGGGGGCTGTTTCTTTTGTGTGTGCATTGGGCTGGCAACCTGGTTAGGTTAATCCCCCTTTTTTTAAGGTTAGGGGGAGGGCTGTGTTGTGCTGGCAACTTGGGGAGGATAAACCCCCTCTATAGCCTGATTAGGGGGAGGGGTGTATACACTACAGGAGCAGATCATAGAAGTTGGTGCTGTCCAAGTATAGTTATTTGTCATTTAAAGAAAATACATTATGATATATGGAAACGTCAGTCTTTAGCTGAAGCTACCGATAACATAAATAACCTAATTATTTCCCCTTTACAACGCTATAGAAAGTGTAGCATACAGTTCTTCATTAATGCTTGTTTGCTGATACATGTGCACTTGTCTTTCAGGTTTACCTGTGTTAGCGTTGACAGCATCGGCTGATAACAAGAACAGAGGCCGTGTGACCAGGATGCTGGATATGGAGGAGGCAACTCTCGTGACTGTTAGCCCAAACAGGAGAAACATCAGACTGGGACTGATTCGGGTTCCTGCCGATAACTTGAACTGTATGGACTGGGTGGTAAAGGAGGTCAAAGATAAGGGTCTATCAATGTCTCCCATTATAATCTATTGCAGAGCACTGAAGTCACTTGGGAGAGTGTTCACCTATCTTAAAGCAGAATTGGGAGAAGATGCTTGGGTTAACAAAGACCAGGATCAGAAGGCTGAGAACCACCTTATAGGAATCTTCCACAGCAATACACTGTCAAAGTACAAAGACAGAGTTTTGGCCTCCTTTAGTGGAGAGGGGAGCTGCAGAGTGGTTGTTGCAACAACAGCTCTTGGGATGGGCTTGAATTTCCCTAATGTTTCTCATGTTCTAATGTATGGTTTGCCAGAGGATGTTGAAGACATTGTTCAAAAAGTTGGAAGGGCTGGCAGAAATGGGTTGCAGTCACATGCAATTTTGTATGCTATCAAAAAACCTGAAAGGGCTGGTCCAGAAGTGAAAGAACTGATACACACTGGCACTAAGAGCTGCTTTAGAAAAGCACTGTACAGTCATTTTGAAAACCAGCCAACAAGTGTAGAGCCAGGGCATGTCTGCTGCAGCTATTGCCACTCTGTATGTTCATGTGCAGGTGAAGAGTGTTACGAGCCTATCCCCAAACATGAGGTAATAGAACAAGATGTTGCCATGCAAGGGAAATGTCGAGTGGTAACACAAGAGGACAAATCTCTTATCCGGGAAATGTTAGAGGAGTATATGGTTTGTTTAGAAAAAGACACAGCACATGTCTACACTAGCAAGTCAGCATGTACTGGTTTCAGTGCTGAGCTCATAGATGCAGTAGTAGAACACGGCACACACATATTTGACTTGTCCTACATTCTTAGAAACCTTCCTGTATTCAGAAAAAAACATGCAAGAGAAATTCTGCTAATCATCAATGAAGTCTTTGGTGACATTGACGATGTAGAGCCTTATCAAGAGGATAGCTTCACTGAGCCAGACATCAATTATACAGGCTATTTTGATGAAGATGAGGATGACTTTGAGATGGGAACACAGCACAGCAGCTCAGAATCGTCTGACGAATAAGCAGTTGGCCATTAAAGGCTATTATAAGATTCAGATTGGTTGTCAACTCGAGCTGTGGAATATTCAGTTGACTGAATGCTCATGATTAAAATGGTTTTGTATGTAATTTGAACATAAAAGTTATTAAAAGTTTGTCACTTCAAAAAATCTGGTGTTTATTTTCCAGGTATGCAAATTTCACTTTGATTAAGAACCGTTTATCACAAAATAAGTAAAAATGTACATCTGTCCTGGTACTGTATGTCACCCTTTTCACTATGCATGATGACTCTCAAATTGATTGTTTCAAATCATTCGGCTAGAGGCATTGATCAATTTGCAATTTAACACATGGGATCCAGCTTTGATACTTTAGAAACATGTTATGTAGTTTTACAAAGTAAACATGAACAAGTGAGGCAAATGAAAAATGTATTTATAAAAACAGTAAATGCTATAGTTGAGCATACTTAGGTAGGGGAAAATCACAACAATATATATAACAGGATCATAAAAACAATACGTGCGTAGCCTATATTCAATAAGGTCCCAACTATGCATTCTCATATCCTTTTCAAGTACCCTTTGTTAAGTGCAAATTCGAGATACATATTTTCTTACATCCTGCAATGTGTGGTGACAAATGAGAAAAATAAGATGCCCTTGGTCAATTCAATTCAATTTTATTATAGTGTCAAATCACAAGTTGTCTCAAGACACTTTACAACCAACAAAGATCCACCCAGAGCAAGCAATATTGCGACAATGGTAACGAAAAACTCCACTTTAGGAAGAAACGTCAGGCAGAACCCGACTCTAGGGTGGGCGGCCATCTGCCTCGACCGTGTCGGAGGGGGGGGGTAGAGAGAGAGAGAGATAGACAGAGAGAAAAAAAGACAGAGAAATAGGCAGGTGGGATCCGTGGAGTGGTCTGGTCCACATCGGGTCCAGGTCACACTTCTGGTGGGCTCCATGAAGAGGCCTGATCCACGGTCACACTCGGCAGTCATTGATGAATATAAACAGTGAATTATTGCACAATTTTTGGCTACTTGGCAGCAGTTATTGCAGACTTTTATAGCACAATCAGATATACGTTATCTAAAGTGTATCGTGGGCATGTTTAAAGACTACAAGGCTATATTATTGACTGACTCAGACTCAGTAAAACGCTTTAACGCTGAAAGGAGAGTTTGGTGAACACAGGCAGGAATGACTTCCTGTGGTGCTAGGAGCCAGTTGCAGTCTCACTAAGTTCAAACTCACCATAGCTATAGCTTAACCCATTCAAACCGGGAACCGTGTAACCACTTTATAATCGATATTTTATACTTTGGCTATTCAAAAATAGCAGATATACAAGTTTATAGCGTGGCACTCGCTGCCGTGCTATGAGCTTGTAGATCTGCTATTTTTGAATAGCCAAATAAATCTAAAAATTACAGATTATTTCCCGGTCTAAATGGGTTGCATGGCTTTTAAAAAGCAACATTTTTCTCAATAACATTACTGGATTTAACACAAAAAACCCTGAGATTATTTTTGCCGTTTTTGCATACTTAAAAATGCGTTGCGACAGTGCAGACTTGTTGTTGCTGTGGAAGGCCCTGTCGTTGCTGGGTAGGGGTGGAAGCCATGTAATGATGACTGGCTGTGGCATCTACTGCGGCTGCAGAGGGAGAGAAATGGGGGGGGTCATAAAAAAATGGTCATGTTTGTCAATGGAAGACAAAGGCTTCATTCAAGCTGAAGCTGTTATTAGCTGAGGGTATGTGTATCCACTGAGGTTGATACGGGATTAGTGAATAAAGTGTAAACATGTTTTACTGTTATGATTACATGGATGGTGACATTAAAACTGAACCTTTGATGAAAATATTGTTCAGACGGCATAGTGAAAACAAGGCAACACACGGGGCAGTATGAATAGTGTTGAAATATGAATTGCATACCCCATAGCTGAGTGGTTACTGAGCCCGCCTGGGAAGCCAGAGCCCTTGGTTGACCCAGCTGTAGAGCCGTTACTGCTGTGAATATGCAGAGTTGTGCTGGATTGGAGCAGATATTCTTGGGGGAACCATGATGGACGTCGCTACTGCGTAGGATTCCAGGCCAGGCAATGTGTCGATGTGCGTTTCCTTGAGCAAGACTCTTCTAGGATGTGTAAAAAGAAGAGGATGAATTTCACCTTTGTGCATATATATATATATACACATACATATATATAATAATGTGACAAAAATAAGACCCCAAAAGGAGTGGGGACTATACCAGTATTCTATTCTATCTATGCGTGCAAGAGGGGAAACGTTGTTTTCGGGATGTTGGAGAGTTGGCTCTTGTGTGTTCTTGGGCAGGCTCTCTGGACCAGGGGGGGACGTCATCGAGGTGCAGCGACGGACCTGTGAAGTGTGTGGGTTTTGAAAAGGTGGAGCAAAACATTTGGAAAATAGTTAACAAGGCTCTTTGATTCAGAATATGTACAGTATATATAAAACAGAACACTTTTCTTATTTTTTTACCACAACTTGTTCACGTTGGAAAACTGACAGTTGTAGTTTAAGTCATTTAATACTTACATGGGTGGAGGCCTTTGACATTGTGTCTGAAAATTGGTGAGGGATGTGACTAGCCACTACAGCAGATATGGGCTTGGATCTCAGGACCAGGAAGGGAGTTCCCAATGTCACAGTCCATGGTATAAAGTTGGTTTTGAAAAGGTGGAGCGGGAGGGAGAGAAAAATAATTCTCAGTTCGCGGTGTTGTCTGTGTCCCACACTTATGTAGTCGGAAGTAAGTCTCTGAGTCTATGCTGTCATTGTTCAAATAGGGACACCCTTCCACTCCTTCAGCTTTGACCTCATCCAACTGCACACCTCGCTGTGCTTCAGTTTTGCAAGCAGGTTTCTGTTGAACTTGGGGAAGGCTGTGAACTGTCTGCCTGGTTGGTTTTTGAACAGCTCGGCCTCTCTGAGAACCTCAACAAGTGCTAGAATGTCGTCAGTCTGGTCACGGGCATGATGGATGCCGCTGGACTTCGATACGTCCAGCTCAGTGTCTGTGATGTCCATCATGTCCTTCAGAACCCCAATGGACTTGCTGATCCTGTCTGCTGCTTTCTCAGTCATGTTTGGGCCTGTGCGCTTAAGGAACGATTTCAAGAAATTGTTAAGGTGTTCCAGATGCAAATCAAGAGAAATATTCTTGCCCTTCCCTCCGCTCCCATTCCAGAACCTGTTCCAGGTCAGACTGTGTGCTAGGCGAGGGGAGAGAGTGGCGTTGACCTGCACGGTCAGCAGGAGTGTACTGTAGGAGTATTGGGTATGACCATAGGCCTTGTAGAATAGCAATGCTACAGAGTACATCCTCAGTAACCTCTCTCCATCTCCCTCCTTCACTGCATCCTGCATGTTGGACAGCATGAAGCCAAAGCTGAGTCTTGCTTCTGTGTGCTGTCGTTTGTGGTCCACGGAACTAGGCATGACTGGCTCTGGCACACTCATTGTAGGCACAGTTAAGCCGTGAATTTTATGCTCGTGGTTCTCCCTGGCCTTGCTGTACTTGTAGGTTTTGGGACAACTTGGCATGCGGCATTGGAGCTCCTTCCCCAGTAGAGGACGATCACTGGCACATTGTCGGATACCGGTCACAGTGTCTGAGATGTCATTAAACATGACAAACCGGTCCACAATTTGGGTCACGGCTTTATGCAACCAGCTCCTTTTCACATCTGGTGAGCCAGACCTGATGTCCTTGGGGATGAAGTCCTCTGGCACATCTGTTGAGACATATTTAAATGAACAAGAATTACTATAACGTAGTTGTGGAAGCAATAGAAAAGTAAAAAGAGCCATGACATTTAAACTACAATTCAAAAAAGAAATTGAGATGCCCAGGAAATTTGCATCAGCCAAGTGCTGGTGAAATGGGAAAGTTGACAACACAAAAATTATAAAATCTACTACAGAGTGTCTGGCGAATAGGAGTTTTATCTGAAATGTGTCTGACAAAAGAATAGATATCCTTGTCAAACATTTTCACATTCATAATTGAAATGTTTTGAAATAATATATAATAATGTCCACAACTACTATGTGACCATAATCAGTGACAATCAATTGTGTACCTGTGACATTGTTCAGTCCAAAGTGCTCCATTGTGGCAGCCAGGAACAGAGCAGCAGTGTCCTTTTTCACCATGTCTTTATATGCGTTGAACGCAGCATGAGGACCTTTTTTTGCATTGCTGCAACTGCAAAAAAATATGAGAAGTAAAAAAAGGGGAAGGAGGCAAAGAATAATAATTGCTGAGGATGATGACGACATTTAGGGGATCACCAGACAAAATCGTGGTGGCAGGAGTTACTTAACAGTTACAGGACCCACATATATTAGTAAAGTATTACATAATAATAACAAACAATGACAATATTAACAGAATTAACAACAATTAGTTAATTACTTGTATACCGCTTTTCAATAATTCAAAGCGGCTACAAAGTACACTATAAGGAGACAATGTTAGTCAAACAAACAGTTGACAAAACATGAGACAGACAGACAGCAGTGGATGGGAAAGGAGTTAGACTTGGGGGTATAGAAAAGGCAAGTTTAGGTGGATCTGGGGGACTGGGAGGGTAAGATGGGTTAAAGGTTGTCAGTGAAGTCGGTATGGGGCTGTATAGTCGATTGAAAGGTTGAAATCACATGAACACAAACACACATAAATATATACAGACAATACAAACACAAACCGGGTCATCGCTCATGAAGTCAGAAATCATCAGTCGTCAGTCGTTAGTAGTCAGCCCCCCCTCCCCTCCCCCCAGCAGTACCAAGCCTGAATTCATGCTGGCTGGACTGGATTTCCCCAGGCGCTAAAGAGCACAGTAAGTCGTAATGATAAAGTACCAAGCCGTAATTCATGGTGGCTGGAGTTCATCACAAAGAACATCTCTGCAAAAGATTTGGAAAATAGTTAACAAGGCTCTTAGAATCAGAATATGTATATATAAAAACAGAACAGAACACTTTGAACATTTCTTTTTTACCTCAACCTGTTCATATTTGAAAACAGTGTCCCATGATCTCTGGCTGAATCCTCCTTGTAAAAGACCAGATGATAGATCTAAAATCCAAATGATGTTGTAGTACAGTAAGCAAACAATTTCATTTAGGAGGAAATATTATTGTCATGATAATTAGCATGATAGCATAGATAAGTCAAGTTAGTCCAAACTTTGTTTTCAGGGGAAGTGGTACAGTAATTGGCTGCTAGTCCATACTGTTGTGAATAAACTGTTTGAGGTCAAACATTGAGTGAGTTCACCCACCTCAAACAGGTTCCGGATTGCATGCCAATCCTCAAACTTGAAGACAAGGCCTTCCAGTCTGTCTTCCCTGCTCTCTCCTTCGGCATAGGACAACTGGATGTTCCGACTGTTCCCCTCTGTCAGTCTGTCCCCACCTACAAAAACACTTTCCAGTCCATGTGGGGCCTTTGGCACATACCTACATGAAACATCAAGTAGACTTACTAGATTTATCAAAACCCTTCCCTTCAGATGCATATGTAAGTAAATTATATATTTTCCTTATTTCAAAACTTAATAAGGCCTGTGGGGCACCTGCAGCATGTAATCAAGCCCCTGCACTCAACGATATTGGAATGGTAGAGATACATAAAGGCTTTTTCCAATATATCATTATCAAATATCAATGTCCCACATTGTGCGATCTTTGATGACTATGGTCAGTAATGACATCAATGATGATGTTACAATGTCTATGACATGTAAAGTTGGGCAATTGTGCGATGAGTGATGTAAATCCGGTAATGCCATGATGTGATTGAGATGACTAGTGGTAGAAAATCACTAATTTGGCAAGTTAAAGTGTCACTTTTTGATAAGCAATGGCCGCTGAAATGCACAAACACGCCGTTTTGCATGCCGTGGTATTGACAAACTGCACGAATACGAACATTGTGTTTCATAAATTCCAAGACAAGCCATACTTACTCATTCTGGATGTGCTGTAAAACGTCTACCAAGTCCCCAGTTTGGTTCTCATCTTTGAACAGAAGTCCAAGAGGATGCTATGAAGGAAGAATATATGGATTATAGTAGCATAAAGTTGTTAGTTTAAATCCTATGCCAGTACACTAGTTGTTACTTGCTCAACTTAATGAAAAGTTAACTCAATGGTACAACTGACAGTTGTAGTGTAAGTAATTTAATACTTACGTGGGTGGAGGCCTTTGACATTGTGTCTGAATATTGGTGAGGGATGTGACTAGCCACTACAGCAGATAATGGCTTGAAAGCATCCAGGTACTGGGTCAGAATGCGGCTCCCTAGCACAACAAACTCTCGTCGCATATGGGCTTGGATCTCAGGACCAGGAAGGGAGTTCCCAATGTCATAGTCCATAATTGGCTGAGTTGGCTTGTCCCTGCTGAGATGGGTTATGGGCACTCTGTCTTCTACAGCCATGTGGTGAACCCAGTGGATGGATTTGTTTGCTTGCCTGGTAGACTGGTGGTGTGGGCGGATGAAGAAATCCAGATTGTCAAATATGATGGAATATGTGGGTGGTGGTGTTGGTTGTGATCGTCCTAGCGGCAAGACACTGCCGGCCAGAACAGCACCTCCCTGCGCAGCGATGGTGTTCTCCATGATGCTTTGGGTGGTTTCATCTGTATAACACACACACACACACACACACACACACACACACACACACAGAATAAAAATGTGTTAACACATAAATGGACTCATAACATTAAAGGATAAACACTTATGCAGCGACAAAATAAACAATGATCAACAAAAAGAATAGCCCTTCTAACCTGAGAAGACAGACAGATCAAAGCTGAGGATAGCTTCATCCAGGTCCCTTGCACTCGCTGTGTCACTCAGTGGGCTTGTTTCAGCAGCCATAGCACCTCCGCCTTCAGCAGTGTCTGTGAAGCTGATTTGCTCCACTCTGTCGGTAGTGATTTCACTTGCTACTTTCAGTAGGTGAAATTCCTGGCCGCAGGTCTTTGCCAATTCGGTGAGCTTTTTCACAGCGTTGGTGTGCGTTGTGGTTATACCCAGTTTGCTGAGCCTTTTAAAAACTGCCTTCTTTGCCCCTCCATACAGTAGAACACTGTCCACATAATATGCAAAGGCTGACAAGCGTGGTTCCCTGCCTCTCAGAGCTATTGCAGCAGCAGCACAGGTGACATGGGGAGACTGTTTGGTGATTTGATTAAATATAGAAAATATGAAAGGTGACGTAGACTGGAGATCTGACAGCAACTGGGCGAATGAAAATGCCTTCAAATCATCTGCCGATGACCGCCACAACATACAACCCTGGGAGGGACTACACAGTTTTTTGCTCTCATCCTCTATCAATTGTAGGAGATTGTTCTTAAGTTCTCCAAACAGTTCTTGGTGTCTGACAATCAGATTGGCTGCTGTTGTCCAATTCTCCAAGGTGAGGTGTTCGACAATCCCTGCTGTGTAGTTGTCACACACTGTTGTTCTACCCCTGATAGTAACCTGAAAGAAAAACAAAGGGGGTTATTATTAAATAATCATAACTGTGACTATGCATTTCTAAAGATAATGGATCATGATCTGATTTATGATTATTGGCCTAATACGTGCTCACTTAAAAGGAATTATAATCATTATTTTTGTTACTCTCAATGCACTGAGACAGAAAACTGATACAAACCATGACAACAAAGCTGAACAGAGGCCAACATAAATATTTGCTACTATGCACAGATATAGATATACAGTACAGTAACAGTATATAAAAATCCAGTATCAGTATATAAACTGTGCAAATAAGACAATATTGCAGCATGCAAAGATGCTGGAATAAATATGCAATTTATTCGTGTGCAATTAGTTTAAATTATACACACAAGAGGTAGGTGGTAAGTCCCACTGTATATTAGAATGTCGATTGGTTAGGGAGGGAGAATGGCCTGGTGTTACAGGTCTATTTCATGTATTGTATCATGTATCTATGTATTGTTTCTGACACCATGTGACTCATTTAACATCTGCCTGTCTTCACACCTCCCCCCTCTGTAGGTAGAGTTGGAGGGAGGATGGGCTGTGAGATGTAAAGGGAGATTAGACCCTGCCAGATAACCAAGATAAAATATGTCACATTATAGTAGCATCAGCCAAATATTATGTCCATGGAGAGGGAATATTAGCTAATGACAGCCTGCCTAGTCACATTTCCTTTGAAAAGTCATTAACCAGTGTAGTATATTTTAAAAGCTGTGAGTTACCAGGCCTGCTTGGAAGAGATTCGTGAAGTAAGTGAGAACAGGCAGGATTGGGGGGACAGCCCCCCCCCCCCCAGCCTGCTGTTATTTGAGACCCTTTCAAAGCTCATGCCCTGAGCCAAGTGTGCTTATCAGATCAAAAGATGAGCAGTGGTTCTCAACCTGATTTTTTCAATCGACAGTGCAAGTGACAATTTAGAACTTTCAAGACCTTTTTAATATCTATTTTTGTTTTACCATTACTGCATCAAAAGTATTCAACAAACTATACTATACAAACTGGTCAAACATTGGCCAAATTGTCAAATGATATAAGAAAGAGGCAAAACATTGAAAATAGCCAAACTACAAGCTCACACGTTATGAGCTTGTAGATCAGCTATTTTCACAATATTTATCTAGGGTGTCCCTAGTTCAAATATGATTATTTTGGGGGGTCACGGCCTGAAAAGCAATGTTCAGTCATTAATGTTAAGATGGTTATATTTTTTTTAATGAACTGCTATAGAATGAGCATATGTATACAATTGCAGCAGCGCAGCTGGATTAGCGCGAGTTGGCAGCATTAGGTTAGACACAATTAGAAATAGTTTCACAATATGAATTTACCTCTAATAGGCTTCGCCGTACGGGCATCCCAGTTGATGGTTTAGACAGCCTACGAGAAGGGGTTGTTGGGGAATCAGTCGATGTAGGGGTGTAAGTGTGAGATGGAGTGCGAGGTTTTTTAATCCGCCGTGGTGTTTTAGAAGGCGTAGGCTCTCTGTAACGTTTATCTGTCCTCGGTCCAGTTTCCTCAGGTGGCGTCCGTGGTTCTGCTGTAGCCGTTTCTGCTGTAGCGGTAGCCGTTTCTGCAGGTCTTCTGTCTTTGTCCTCTTTTTGCCAGCGCCGGAAAATGGGATAAACGACTTCCATTCTTTGAAGCAATGTAATACATGGCTTACACATCCGAGACGATACGGCGGGGTCTTTAAACAGTGTTAAACCTAACGCTATCAGGCGTTCGTTAACACTTTTTACAGGCTTAGTACTAACAAATATATTCTTTGAATTCGTAATAGTACCTTTTATGCGCAGATTGGCGTTACAAAAACGACACAAATCTCCGACATCCATGATAACTTTTTTAGCAACAAGTTGTTCTGTGAAATGCAGAGGACTACATGTTTACATCCTGATGTCGCATCCAAACAAACGTCACGTAGACACGTCAATATGATTGGTTGTGTTTGCACGCCCACACGGTGATAGACATCCAATCATCTACCAAGTATCTTGAAAAAAAGGAACAGCCCCGTCATTGAATTTGCTTCCGCGATCCCAGATCCAAATAAGCTGTGAAACAAATTTGTGTAGCAAGCTTTTTGGATCTGGCAGCGTCAGGTTACTATAACCCATCGTTTTTGTCATTTTGTCATTTTTTTCAAATCTTCAAAAATGATGAAAAACTGCGCGCTATAGTATGCCGTACGATATGGGCTATAGCCCACGGTCCAAAATGATGAGAAACGAGAATAACTTTTTTTTTCAAAATTTCAAAAAACATGGGCTATAACCCATCGTTTTTGTCATTTTGTCATTTTTTTAAAATCTTCAAAAATGATGAAAAACTGCGCGCTATAGTATGCCGTACGATATGGGCTATAGCCCACGGTCCAAAATGATGAGAAACGAGGCTAACTTTTTTTTTCAAAATTTCAAAAAACATGGGCTATAACCCATCGTTTTTATCATTTTGTCATTTTTTTCAAATCTTCAAAAATGATGAAAAACTGCGCGCTATAGTATGCCGTACGATATGGGCTATAGCCCACGGTCCAAAATGATGAGAAACGAGGCTAACTTTTTTTTTCAAAATTTCAAAAAACATGGGCTATAACCCATCGTTTTTGTCATTTTGTCATTTTTTTCAAATCTTCAAAAATGATGAAAAACTGCGCGCTATAGTATGCCGTACGATATGGGCTATAGCCCACGGTCCAAAATGATGAGAAACGAGGCTAACTTTTTTTTTCAAAATTTCAAAAAACATGGGCTATAACCCATCGTTTTTATCATTTTGTCATTTTTTTCAAATCTTCAAAAATGATGAAAAACTGCGCGCTATAGTATGCCGTACGATATGGGCTATAGCCCACGGTCCAAAATGATGAGAAACGAGGCTAACTTTTTTTTTCAAAATTTCAAAAAACATGGGCTATAACCCATCGTTTTTGTCATTTTGTCATTTTTTTTCAAATCCTCAAAAATGATGAAAAACGGCGCGCTATAGTATGCCGTACGATATGGGCTATAGCCCACGGTCCAAAATGATGAGAAACGAGGCTAACTTTTTTTTTCAAAATTTCAAAAAACATGGGCTATAACCCATCGTTTTTGTCATTTTGTCATTTTTTTCAAATCTTCAAAAATGATGAAAAACTGCGCGCTATAGTATGCCGTACGATATGGGCTATAGCCCACGGTCCAAAATGATGAGAAACGAGGCTAACTTTTTTTTTTCAAAATTTCAAAAAACATGGGCTATAACCCATCGTTTTTGTCATTTTGTCATTTTTTTCAAATCTTCAAAAATGATGAAAAACTGCGCGCTATAGTATGCCGTACGATATGGGCTATAGCCCACGGTCCAAAATGATGAGAAACGAGAATAACTTTTTTTTTTCAAAAAACATGGGCTATAACCCATCGTTTTTCTCAAATTGCGGAATTTCGGAAATTGCGGAAATGGTAATTGCGCAAATGGAAATTGCGCAAATCGAAATTGCGGAAATTGCGGATTTTTTTTCTTCATTTTTTCATTTTTTTTCAAATCCTCAAAAATGATGAAAAACTGCGCGCTATAGTATGCCGTACGATATGGGCTATAGCCCACGGTCCAAAATGATGAGAAACGAGGCTAACTTTTTTTTTCAAAATTTCAAAAAACATGGGCTATAACCCATCGTTTTTGTCATTTTGTCATTTTTTTTCAAATCCTCAAAAATGATGAAAAACGGCGCGCTATAGTATGCCGTACGATATGGGCTATAGCCCACGGTCCAAAATGATGAGAAACGAGGCTAACTTTTTTTTTCAAAATTTCAAAAAACATGGGCTATAACCCATCGTTTTTGTCATTTTGTCATTTTTTTCAAATCTTCAAAAATGATGAAAAACTGCGCGCTATAGTATGCCGTACGATATGGGCTATAGCCCACGGTCCAAAATAATGAGAAACGAGGCTAACTTTTTTTTCCAAAATTTCAAAAAACATGGGCTATAACCCATCGTTTTTGTCATTTTGTCATTTTTTCAAATCTTCAAAAATGCTGAAAAACTGCGCGCTATAGTATGCCGTACGATATGGGCTATAGCCCACGGTCCAAAATGATGAGAAACGAGGCTAACTTTTTTTTTTCAAAATTTCAAAAAACATGGGCTATAACCCATCGTTTTTGTCATTTTTTTCAAATCTTCAAAAATGATGAAAAACTGCGCGCTATAGTATGCCGTACGATATGGGCTATAGCCCACGGTCCAAAATGATGAGAAACGAGGCTAACATTTTTATTCAAAATTTCAAAAAACATGGGCTATAACCCATCGTTTTTGTCATTTTGTCATTTTTTTCAAATCTTCAAAAATGATGAAAAACTGCGCGCTATAGTATGCCGTACGATATGGGCTATAGCCCACGGTCCAAAATGATGAGAAACGAGGCTAACTTTTTTTTTCAAAATTTCAAAAAACATGGGCTATAACCCATCGTTTTTGTCATTTTGTCATTTTTTTCAAATCTTCAAAAATGATGAAAAACTGCGCGCTATAGTATGCCGTACGATATGGGCTATAGCCCACGGTCCAAAATAATGAGAAACGAGGCTAACTTTTTTTTCCAAAATTTCAAAAAACATGGGCTATAACCCATCGTTTTTGTCATTTTGTCATTTTTTCAAATCTTCAAAAATGCTGAAAAACTGCGCGCTATAGTATGCCGTACGATATGGGCTATAGCCCACGGTCCAAAATGATGAGAAACGAGGCTAACTTTTTTTTCAAAATTTCAAAAAACATGGGCTATAACCCATCGTTTTTGTCATTTTGTCATTTTTTTCAAATCTTCAAAAATGATGAAAAACTGCGCGCTATAGTATGCCGTACGATATGGGCTATAGCCCACGGTCCAAAATGATGAGAAACGAGAATAACTTTTTTTTTTCAAAAAACATGGGCTATAACCCATCGTTTTTCTCAAATTGCGGAATTTCGGAAATTGCGGAAATGGTAATTGCGCAAATGGAAATTGCGCAAATCGAAATTGCGGAAATTGCGGATTTTTTTTCTTCATTTTTTCATTTTTTTTCAAATCCTCAAAAATGATGAAAAACTGCGCGCTATAGTATGCCGTACGATATGGGCTATAGCCCACGGTCCAAAATGATGAGAAACGAGGCTAACTTTTTTTTTCAAAATTTCAAAAAACATGGGCTATAACCCATCGTTTTTGTCATTTTGTCATTTTTTTTCAAATCCTCAAAAATGATGAAAAACGGCGCGCTATAGTATGCCGTACGATATGGGCTATAGCCCACGGTCCAAAATGATGAGAAACGAGGCTAACTTTTTTTTTCAAAATTTCAAAAAACATGGGCTATAACCCATCGTTTTTGTCATTTTGTCATTTTTTTCAAATCTTCAAAAATGATGAAAAACTGCGCGCTATAGTATGCCGTACGATATGGGCTATAGCCCACGGTCCAAAATAATGAGAAACGAGGCTAACTTTTTTTTCCAAAATTTCAAAAAACATGGGCTATAACCCATCGTTTTTGTCATTTTGTCATTTTTTCAAATCTTCAAAAATGCTGAAAAACTGCGCGCTATAGTATGCCGTACGATATGGGCTATAGCCCACGGTCCAAAATGATGAGAAACGAGGCTAACTTTTTTTTTCCAAAATTTCAAAAAACATGGGCTATAACCCATCGTTTTTGTCATTTTTTTCAAATCTTCAAAAATGATGAAAAACTGCGCGCTATAGTATGCCGTACGATATGGGCTATAGCCCACGGTCCAAAATGATGAGAAACGAGGCTAACATTTTTATTCAAAATTTCAAAAAACATGGGCTATAACCCATCGTTTTTGTCATTTTGTCATTTTTTTCAAATCTTCAAAAATGATGAAAAACTGCGCGCTATAGTATGCCGTACGATATGGGCTATAGCCCACGGTCCAAAATGATGAGAAACGAGAATAACTTTTTTTTTCAAAATTTCAAAAAACATGGGCTATAACCCATCGTTTTTGTCATTTTGTCATTTTTTTCAAATCTTCAAAAATGATGAAAAACTGCGCGCTATAGTATGCCATACGATATGGGCTATAGCCCACGGTCCAAAATGATGAGAAACGAGAATAACTTTTTTTTTCAAAATTTCAAAAAACATGGGCTATAACCCATCGTTTTTGTCATTTTGTCATTTTTTTAAAACTTCAAAAATGATGAAAAACTGCGCGCTATAGTATGCCGTACGATATGGGCTATAGCCCACGGTCCAAAATGATGAGAAACGAGAATAACTTTTTTTTTCAAAATTTCAAAAAACATGGGCTATAACCCATCGTTTTTGTCATTTTGTCATTTTTTTAAATCTTCAAAAATGATGAAAAACTGCGCGCTATAGTATGCCGTACGATATGGGCTATAGCCCACGGTCCAAAATGATGAGAAACGAGGCTAACTTTTTTTTTCAAAATTTCAAAAAACATGGGCTATAACCCATCGTTTTTGTCATTTTGTCATTTTTTTCAAATCTTCAAAAATGATGAAAAACTGCGCGCTATAGTATGCCGTACGATATGGGCTATAGCCCACGGTCCAAAATGATGAGAAACGAGGCTAACTTTTTTTTTCAAAATTTCAAAAAACATGGGCTATAACCCATCGTTTTTGTCATTTTGTCATTTTTTTCAAATCTTCAAAAATGATGAAAAACTGCGCGCTATAGTATGCCGTACGATATGGGCTATAGCCCACGGTCCAAAATGATGAGAAACGAGGCTAACTTTTTTTTTCAAAATTTCAAAAAACATGGGCTATAACCCATCGTTTTTGTCATTTTGTCATTTTTTTTCAAATCCTCAAAAATGATGAAAAACGGCGCGCTATAGTATGCCGTACGATATGGGCTATAGCCCACGGTCCAAAATGATGAGAAACGAGGCTAACTTTTTTTTTCAAAATTTCAAAAAACATGGGCTATAACCCATCGTTTTTGTCATTTTGTCATTTTTTTCAAATCTTCAAAAATGATGAAAAACTGCGCGCTATAGTATGCCGTACGATATGGGCTATAGCCCACGGTCCAAAATAATGAGAAACGAGGCTAACTTTTTTTTCCAAAATTTCAAAAAACATGGGCTATAACCCATCGTTTTTGTCATTTTGTCATTTTTTCAAATCTTCAAAAATGCTGAAAAACTGCGCGCTATAGTATGCCGTACGATATGGGCTATAGCCCACGGTCCAAAATGATGAGAAACGAGGCTAACTTTTTTTTTTCAAAATTTCAAAAAACATGGGCTATAACCCATCGTTTTTGTCATTTTTTTCAAATCTTCAAAAATGATGAAAAACTGCGCGCTATAGTATGCCGTACGATATGGGCTATAGCCCACGGTCCAAAATGATGAGAAACGAGGCTAACATTTTTATTCAAAATTTCAAAAAACATGGGCTATAACCCATCGTTTTTGTCATTTTGTCATTTTTTTCAAATCTTCAAAAATGATGAAAAACTGCGCGCTATAGTATGCCGTACGATATGGGCTATAGCCCACGGTCCAAAATGATGAGAAACGAGAATAACTTTTTTTTTCAAAATTTCAAAAAACATGGGCTATAACCCATCGTTTTTGTCATTTTGTCATTTTTTTCAAATCTTCAAAAATGATGAAAAACTGCGCGCTATAGTATGCCATACGATATGGGCTATAGCCCACGGTCCAAAATGATGAGAAACGAGAATAACTTTTTTTTTCAAAATTTCAAAAAACATGGGCTATAACCCATCGTTTTTGTCATTTTGTCATTTTTTTAAAACTTCAAAAATGATGAAAAACTGCGCGCTATAGTATGCCGTACGATATGGGCTATAGCCCACGGTCCAAAATGATGAGAAACGAGAATAACTTTTTTTTTCAAAATTTCAAAAAACATGGGCTATAACCCATCGTTTTTGTCATTTTGTCATTTTTTTAAATCTTCAAAAATGATGAAAAACTGCGCGCTATAGTATGCCGTACGATATGGGCTATAGCCCACGGTCCAAAATGATGAGAAACGAGGCTAACTTTTTTTTTCAAAATTTCAAAAAACATGGGCTATAACCCATCGTTTTTGTCATTTTGTCATTTTTTTCAAATCTTCAAAAATGATGAAAAACTGCGCGCTATAGTATGCCGTACGATATGGGCTATAGCCCACGGTCCAAAATGATGAGAAACGAGGCTAACTTTTTTTTTCAAAATTTCAAAAAACATGGGCTATAACCCATCGTTTTTGTCATTTTGTCATTTTTTTCAAATCTTCAAAAATGATGAAAAACTGCGCGCTATAGTATGCCGTACGATATGGGCTATAGCCCACGGTCCAAAATGATGAGAAACGAGGCTAACTTTTTTTTTCAAAATTTCAAAAAACATGGGCTATAACCCATCGTTTTGTCATTTTGTCATTTTTTTCAAATCTTCAAAAATGATGAAAAACTGCGCGCTATAGTATGCCGTACGATATGGGCTATAGCCCACGGTCCAAAATGATGAGAAACGAGAATAACTTTTTTTTTCAAAATTTCAAAAAACATGGGCTATAACCCATCGTTTTTGTCATTTTGTCATTTTTTTCAAATCTTCAAAAATGATGAAAAACTGCGCGCTATAGTATGCCATACGATATGGGCTATAGCCCACGGTCCAAAATGATGAGAAACGAGAATAACTTTTTTTTTCAAAATTTCAAAAAACATGGGCTATAACCCATCGTTTTTGTCATTTTGTCATTTTTTTAAATCTTCAAAAATGATGAAAAACTGCGCGCTATAGTATGCCGTACGATATGGGCTATAGCCCACGGTCCAAAATGATGAGAAACGAGGCTAACTTTTTTTTTCAAAATTTCAAAAAACATGGGCTATAACCCATCGTTTTTGTCATTTTGTCATTTTTTTCAAATCTTCAAAAATGATGAAAAACTGCGCGCTATAGTATGCCGTACGATATGGGCTATAGCCCACGGTCCAAAATGATGAGAAACGAGAATAACTTTTTTTTTCAAAATTTCAAAAAACATGGGCTATAACCCATCGTTTTTGTCATTTTGTCATTTTTTTCAAATCTTCAAAAATGATGAAAAACTGCGCGCTATAGTATGCCATACGATATGGGCTATAGCCCACGGTCCAAAATGATGAGAAACGAGAATAACTTTTTTTTTCAAAATTTCAAAAAACATGGGCTATAACCCATCGTTTTTGTCATTTTGTCATTTTTTTAAATCTTCAAAAATGATGAAAAACTGCGCGCTATAGTATGCCGTACGATATGGGCTATAGCCCACGGTCCAAAATGATGAGAAACGAGGCTAACTTTTTTTTTCAAAATTTCAAAAAACATGGGCTATAACCCATCGTTTTTGTCATTTTGTCATTTTTTTCAAATCTTCAAAAATGATGAAAAACTGCGCGCTATAGTATGCCGTACGATATGGGCTATAGCCCACGGTCCAAAATGATGAGAAACGAGAATAACTTTTTTTTTCAAAATTTCAAAAAACATGGGCTATAACCCATCGTTTTTGTCATTTTGTCATTTTTTTCAAATCTTCAAAAATGATGAAAAACTGCGCGCTATAGTATGCCGTACGATATGGGCTATAGCCCACGGTCCAAAATGATCAGAAACGAGGCTAACTTTTTTTTTCAAAATTTCAAAAAACATGGGCTATAACCCATCGTTTTTGTCATTTTGTCATTTTTTTCAAATCTTCAAAAATGATGAAAAACTGCGCGCTATAGTATGCCGTACGATATGGGCTATAGCCCACGGTCCAAAATGATGAGAAACGAGGCTAACTTTTTTTTTCAAAATTTCAAAAAACATGGGCTATAACCCATCGTTTTGTCATTTTGTCATTTTTTTCAAATCTTCAAAAATGATGAAAAACTGCGCGCTATAGTATGCCGTACGATATGGGCTATAGCCCACGGTCCAAAATGATGAGAAACGAGAATAACTTTTTTTTTCAAAATTTCAAAAAACATGGGCTATAACCCATCATTTTTGTCATTTTGTCATTTTTTTCAAATCTTCAAAAATGATGAAAAACTGCGCGCTATAGTATGCCGTACGATATGGGCTATAGCCCACGGTCCAAAATGATGAGAAACGAGGCTAACTTTTTTTTTCAAAATTTCAAAAAACATGGGCTATAACCCATCGTTTTTATCATTTTGTCATTTTTTTCAAATCTTCAAAAATGATGAAAAACTGCGCGCTAAAGTATGCCGTACGATATGGGCTATAGCCCACGGTCCAAAATGATGAGAAACGAGGCTAACTTTTTTTTCCAAAATTTAAAAAAACATGGGCTATAACCCATCGTTTTTGTCATTTTGTCATTTTTTCAAATCTTCAAAAATGATGAAAAACTGCGCGCTATAGTATGCCGTACGATATGGGCTATAGCCCACGGTCCAAAATGATGAGAAACGAGAATAACTTTTTTTTTCAAAATTTCAAAAAACATGGGCTATAACCCATCGTTTTTGTCATTTTGTCATTTTTTTCAAATCTTCAAAAATGATGAAAAACTGCGCGCTATAGTATGCCGTACGATATGGGCTATAGCCCACGGTCCAAAATGATGAGAAACGAGAATAACTTTTTTTTTCAAAATTTCAAAAAACATGGGCTATAACCCATCGTTTTTGTCATTTTGTCATTTTTTTCAAATCTTCAAAAATGATGAAAAACTGCGCGCTATAGTATGCCGTACGATATGGGCTATAGCCCACGGTCCAAAATGATGAGAAACGAGAATAACTTTTTTTTTCAAAATTTCAAAAAACATGGGCTATAACCCATCGTTTTTGTCATTTTGTCATTTTTTTCAAATCTTCAAAAATGATGAAAAACTGCACGCTATAGTATGCCGTACGATATGGGCTATAGCCCACGGTCCAAAATGATGAGAAACGAGGCTAACTTTTTTTTTCAAAATTTCAAAAAACATGGGCTATAACCCATCGTTTTTCTCATTTTGTCATTTTTTTCAAATCTTCAAAAATGATGAAAAACTGCGCGCTATAGTATGCCGTACGATATGGGCTATAGCCCACGGTCCAAAATGATGAGAAACGAGGCTAACTTTTTTTTTCAAAATTTCAAAAAACATGGGCTATAACCCATCGTTTTTGTCATTTTGTCATTTTTTTCAAATCTTCAAAAATGATGAAAAACTGCACGCTATAGTATGCCGTACGATATGGGCTATAGCCCACGGTCCAAAATGATGAGAAACGAGGCTAACTTTTTTTTTCAAAATTTCAAAAAACATGGGCTATAACCCATCGTTTTTCTCATTTTGTCATTTTTTTCAAATCTTCAAAAATGATGAAAAACTGCGCGCTATAGTATGCCGTACGATATGGGCTATAGCCCACGGTCCAAAATGATGAGAAACGAGGCTAACTTTTTTTTTCAAAATTTCAAAAAACATGGGCTATAACCCATCGTTTTTGTCATTTTGTCATTTTTTCAAATCTTCAAAAATGATGAAAAACTGCGCGCTATAGTATGCCGTACGATATGGGCTATAGCCCACGGTCCAAAATGATGAGAAACGAGAATAACTTTTTTTTTCAAAATTTCAAAAAACATGGGCTATAACCCATCGTTTTTGTCATTTTGTCATTTTTTTCAAATCTTCAAAAATGATGAAAAACTGCACGCTATAGTATGCCGTACGATATGGGCTATAGCCCACGGTCCAAAATGATGAGAAACGAGGCTAACTTTTTTTTTCAAAATTTCAAAAAACATGGGCTATAACCCATCGTTTTTGTCATTTTGTCATTTTTTCAAATCTTCAAAAATGATGAAAAACTGCGCGCTATAGTATGCCGTACGATATGGGCTATAGCCCACGGTCCAAAATGATGAGAAACGAGAATAACTTTTTTTTTCAAAATTTCAAAAAACATGGGCTATAACCCATCGTTTTTGTCATTTTGTCATTTTTTTCAAATCTTCAAAAATGATGAAAAACTGCACGCTATAGTATGCCGTACGATATGGGCTATAGCCCACGGTCCAAAATGATGAGAAACGAGGCTAACTTTTTTTTTCAAAATTTCAAAAAACATGGGCTATAACCCATCGTTTTTGTCATTTTGTCATTTTTTTCAAATCTTCAAAAATGATGAAAAACTGCGCGCTATAGTATGCCGTACGATATGGGCTATAGCCCACGGTCCAAAATGATGAGAAACGAGAATAACTCTTTTTTTCAAAATTTCAAAAAACATGGGCTATAACCCATCGTTTTTGTCATTTTGTCATTTTTTTCAAATCTTCAAAAATGATGAAAAACTGCGCGCTATAGTATGCCGTACGATATGGGCTATAGCCCACGGTCCAAAATGATGAGAAACGAGAATAACTCTTTTTTTCAAAATTTCAAAAAACATGGGCTATAACCCATCGTTTTTGTCATTTTGTCATTTTTTTCAAATCTTCAAAAATGATGAAAAACTGCACGCTATAGTATGCCGTACGATATGGGCTATAGCCCACGGTCCAAAATGATGAGAAACGAGGCTAACTTTTTTTTTCAAAATTTCAAAAAACATGGGCTATAACCCATCGTTTTTCTCATTTTGTCATTTTTTTCAAATCTTCAAAAATGATGAAAAACTGCGCGCTATAGTATGCCGTACGATATGGGCTATAGCCCACGGTCCAAAATGATGAGAAACGAGGCTAACTTTTTTTTTCAAAATTTCAAAAAACATGGGCTATAACCCATCGTTTTTGTCATTTTGTCATTTTTTCAAATCTTCAAAAATGATGAAAAACTGCGCGCTATAGTATGCCGTACGATATGGGCTATAGCCCACGGTCCAAAATGATGAGAAACGAGGCTAACTTTTTTTTTCAAAATTTAAAAAAACATGGGCTATAACCCATCGTTTTTGTCATTTTGTCATTTTTTTCAAATCTTCAAAAATGATGAAAAACTGCGCGCTATAGTATGCCGTACGATATGGGCTATAGCCCACGGTCCAAAATGATGAGAAACGAGGCTAACTTTTTTTTCCAAAATTTCAAAAAACATGGGCTATAACCCATCGTTTTTGTCATTTTGTCATTTTTTTAAATCTTCAAAAATGATGAAAAACTGCGCGCTATAGTATGCCGTACGATATGGGCTATAGCCCACGGTCCAAAATGATGAGAAACGAGGCTAACTTTTTTTTTCAAAATTTCAAAAAACATGGGCTATAACCCATCGTTTTTGTCATTTTGTCATTTTTTTCAAATCTTCAAAAATGATGAAAAACTGCGCGCAATAGTATGCCGTACGATATGGGCTATAGCCCACGGTCCAAAATGATGAGAAACGAGAATAACTTTTTTTTTCAAAATTTCAAAAAACATGGGCTATAACCCATCGTTTTTGTCATTTTGTCATTTTTTTCAAATCTTCAAAAATGATGAAAAACTGCGCGCTATAGTATGCCGTACAATATGGGCTATAGCCCACGGTCCAAAATGATGAGAAACGAGGCTAACTTTTTTTTTCAAAATTTCAAAAAACATGGGCTATAACCCATCGTTTTTGTCATTTTGTCATTTTTTTCAAATCTTCAAAAATGATGAAAAACTGCGCGCTATAGTATGCCGTACGATATGGGCTATAGCCCACGGTCCAAAATGATGAAAAACGAGGCTAACTTTTTTTTTCAAAAATTTAAAAAACATGGGCTATAACCCATCGTTTTTGTCATTTTGTCATTTTTTTCAAATCTTCAAAAATGATGAAAAACGGCGCGCTATAGTATGCCGTACGATATGGGCTATAGCCCACGGTCCAAAATGATGAGAAACGAGGCTAACTTTTTTTTTCAAAATTTCAAAAAACATGGGCTATAACCCATCGTTTTTGTCATTTTGTCATTTTTTTCAAATCTTCAAAAATGATGAAAAACTGCGCGCTATAGTATGCCGTACGATATGGGCTATAGCCCACGGTCCAAAATGATGAGAAACGAGAATAACTTTTTTTTTCAAAATTTCAAAAAACATGGGCTATAACCCATCGTTTTTGTCATTTTGTCATTTTTTTTAAAATCTTCAAAAATGATGAAAAGCTGCGCGCTATAGTATGCCGTACGATATGGGCTATAGCCCACGGTCCAAAATGATGAGAAACGAGGCTAACTTTTTTTTTCAAAATTTCAAAAAACATGGGCTATAACCCATCGTTTTTATCATTTTGTCATTTTTTTCAAATCTTCAAAAATGATGAAAAACTGCGCGCTATAGTATGCCGTACAATATGGGCTATAGCCCACGGTCCAAAATGATGAGAAACGAGGCTAACTTTTTTTTTCAAAATTTCAAAAAACATGGGCTATAACCCATCGTTTTTGTCATTTTGTCATTTTTTTCAAATCTTCAAAAATGATGAAAAACTGCGCGCTATAGTATGCCGTACGATATGGGCTATAGCCCACGGTCCAAAATGATGAAAAACGAGGCTAACTTTTTTTTTCAAAAATTTAAAAAACATGGGCTATAACCCATCGTTTTTGTCATTTTGTCATTTTTTTCAAATCTTCAAAAATGATGAAAAACGGCGCGCTATAGTATGCCGTACGATATGGGCTATAGCCCACGGTCCAAAATGATGAGAAACGAGGCTAACTTTTTTTTTCAAAATTTCAAAAAACATGGGCTATAACCCATCGTTTTTGTCATTTTGTCATTTTTTTCAAATCTTCAAAAATGATGAAAAACTGCGCGCTATAGTATGCCGTACGATATGGGCTATAGCCCACGGTCCAAAATGATGAGAAACGAGGCTAACTTTTTTTTTCAAAATTTCAAAAAACATGGGCTATAACCCATCGTTTTTGTCATTTTGTCATTTTTTCAAATCTTCAAAAATGATGAAAAACTGCGCGCTATAGTATGCCGTATGATATGGGCTATAGCCCACGGTCCAAAATGATGAGAAACGAGGCTAACTTTTTTTTTCAAAATTTCAAAAAACATGGGCTATAACCCATCGTTTTTGTCATTTTGTCATTTTTTTCAAATCTTCAAAAATGATGAAAAACTGCGCGCTATAGTATGCCGTACGATATGGGCTATAGCCCACGGTCCAAAATGATGAGAAACGAGGCTAACTTTTTTTTCCAAAATTTCAAAAAACATGGGCTATAACCCATCGTTTTTGTCATTTTGTCATTTTTTTTAATCTTCAAAAATGATGAAAAACTGCGCGCTATAGTATGCCGTACGATATGGGCTATAGCCCACGGTCCAAAATGATGAGAAACGAGGCTAACTTTTTTTTTCAAAATTTCAAAAAACATGGGCTATAACCCATCGTTTTTGTCATTTTGTCATTTTTTTCAAATCTTCAAAAATGATGAAAAACTGCGCGCTATAGTATGCCGTACGATATGGGCTATAGCCCACGGTCCAAAATGATGAGAAACGAGGCTAACTTTTTTTTTTCAAAATTTCAAAAAACATGGGCTATAACCCATCGTTTTTGTCATTTTGTCATTTTTTTCAAATCTTCAAAAATGATGAAAAACTGCGCGCTATAGTATGCCGTACGATATGGGCTATAGCCCACGGTCCAAAATGATGAGAAACGAGGCTAACTTTTTTTTCCAAAATTTCAAAAAACATGGGCTATAACCCATAGTTTTTGTCATTTTGTCATTTTTTTAAATCTTCAAAAATGATTAAAAACTGCGCGCTATAGTATGCCGTACGATATGGGCTATAGCCCACGGTCCAAAATGAAGAGAAACGAGGCTAAATTTTTTTTTCAAAATTTCAAAAAACATGGGCTATAACCCATCGTTTTTGTCATTTTTTTCAAATCTTCAAAAATTATGAAAAACTGTGCGCTATAGTATGCCGTACGATATGGGCTATAGCCCACGGTCCAAAATGATGAGAAACGAGGCTAACTTTTTTTTTCAAAATTTCAAAAAACATGGGCTATAACCCATCGTTTTTGTCATTTTGTCATTTTTTCAAATCTTCAAAAATGATGAAAAACTGCGCGCTATAGTATGCCGTACGATATGGGCTATAGCCCACGGTCCAAAATGATGAGAAACGAGGCTAACTTTTTTTTTCAAAATTTCAAAAAACATGGGCTATAACCCATCGTTTTTGTCATTTTGTCATTTTTTTCAAATCTTCAAAAATGATGAAAAACTGCGCGCTATAGTATGCCGTACGATATGGGCTATAGCCCACGGTCCAAAATGATGAGAAACGAGGCTAACTTTTTTTTCCAAAATTTCAAAAAACATGGGCTATAACCCATCGTTTTTGTCATTTTTTTCAAATCTTCAAAAATGATGAAAAACTGTGCGCTATAGTATGCCGTACGATATGGGCTATAGCCCACGGTCCAAAATGATGAGAAACGAGGCTAACTTTTTTTTTCAAAATTTCAAAAAACATGTGCTATAACCCATCGTTTTTGTCATTTTGTCATTTTTTTCAAATCTTCAAAAATGATGAAAAACTGCGCGCTATAGTATGCCGTACGATATGGGCTATAGCCCACGGTCCAAAATGATGAGAAACGAGGCTAACTTTTTTTTTCAAAATTTCAAAAAACATGGGCTATAACCCATCGTTTTTGACATTTTGTCATTTTTTTCAAATCTTAAAAAATGATGAAAAACTGCGCGCTATAGTATGCCGTACGATATGGGCTATAGCCCACGGTCCAAAATGATGAGAAACGAGGCTAACTTTGTTTTTCAAAATTTCAAAAAACATGGGCTATAACCCATCGTTTTTGTCATTTTGTCATTTTTTTCAAATCTTCAAAAATGATGAAAAACTGCGCGCTATAGTATGCCGTACGATATGGGCTATAGCCCACGGTCCAAAATGATGAGAAACGAGGCTAACTTTTTTTTCCAAAATTTCAAAAAACATGGGCTATAACCCATCGTTTTTGTCATTTTTTTCAAATCTTCAAAAATGATGAAAAACTGTGCGCTATAGTATGCCGTACGATATGGGCTATAGCCCACGGTCCAAAATGATGAGAAACGAGGCTAACTTTTTTTTTCAAAATTTCAAAAAACATGGGCTATAACCCATCGTTTTTGACATTTTGTCATTTTTTTCAAATCTTAAAAAATGATGAAAAACTGCGCGCTATAGTATGCCGTACGATATGGGCTATAGCCCACGGTCCAAAATGATGAGAAACGAGGCTAACTTTGTTTTTCAAAATTTCAAAAAACATGGGCTATAACCCATCGTTTTTGTCATTTTGTCATTTTTTTCAAATCTTCAAAAATGATGAAAAACTGCGCGCTATAGTATGCCGTACGATATGGGCTATAGCCCACGGTCCAAAATGATGAGAAACGAGAATAACTTTTTTTTTCAAAAAACATGGGCTATAACCCATCGTTTTTGTCAAATTGCGGAATTTCGGAAATTGCGGAAATGGTAATTGCGCAAATGGAAATTGCGCAAATGGAAATTGCGGAAATTGCAGATTTTTTTTTCCATTTTTTCTTTTTTTTTCAAATCCTCAAAAATGATGAAAAACGGCGCGCTATAGTATGCCGTGATATCATTTGACTTATCCACTGGGCCACTGAGGCACACAATCATGGTGAATTTCTGGGCTGCTTTAAAGTTGTCCTTCTGGAAATCAGTGTGCAAAGCAAAGTGTCACACTTATGAATAATGTGGGATTTGAACCCTGGACCTGTGGCTCCCAAGGACAGGCTCTCATCACACTGAGCTAACTGCTGGATACTACTACAATATTTTTTGTTTGTTTTCTTCTTCTGAAATCGGTTTGGAAAGTAAAGACATGAGTCTTTGCCGGTTTGAACCGGCACACTTCTACTAGGTATACTACGGATATCATTTGACTTATCCGCTTGGCCATTGAGGCACACAAACATGGTGAATTTCTGGGCTGCTTTAAAGTTGTCCTTCTGGAAATCAGTGTGCAAAGCAAAGTGTCACAGTTATGAATAATGTGGGATTTGAACCCTGGACCTGTGGCTCCCAAGGACAGCCTCTCATCACACTGAGCTAACTGCTGGATACTACTACATAGCTTTTTTGTTTGTTTTCTTCTTCTGAAATCGGTTTTGAAAGTAAAGACATGAGTCTTTGCCGGTTTGAACCGGCAAACTTCTACTAGGTATACTACAGATATCATTTGACTTATCCACTGGGCCACTGAGGCACATAATCATGGGGAATTTCTGTGCTGCTTTGAAGTTGAAAGTCAGCGTGCAAAGCAAAGTGTCACAGAGCCACATGACTGTGGGATTTGAACCATGGACCTGTGGATCACTAGCACAGCCAATCATCACACTGAGCTAACTGCTGGTTACTACAACATGGCTTTCTGTGCTAGTTGATGTTAGTGTGGAATGCAAAGTGTCACAGTAAAGAATGGGGTGGGATTGGGCCCTTTATTTTTTTGTTTGAACCTGAGTGGGGTTTGAACCTACCATCTCCCGATCATGTGGCAGCGTTCTAACACACTGAGACACTGGCTCCAGACAATTCACACTTCTTTTTTGTTTGTTTTATTCTTCTGAAATTGGTCTTGAAAGTAAAAATTTGAGTGGGGTTTGAACTCACCATCTCCCGATGATGTGGCAGGGTTCTAACACACTGAGCCACTGGCTCCAGACAATTCACACTTATTTTTTGTTTATTTTGTTCTTCTGTAAACGCATAAAGTTTTCCCCCAGTGAGATCAGCCTGGGAGTCATACGGTTTTCTGTACCTCATTTGATGTGCTGAAAACCGGTTCCATTTGTACACTGTCAAAGTAACTAACTTAATACTATCAACATCTATCTATTCTATAGTCCCTCTACAACAGTGGTTCCCAAACCTTTTCTTGTCAAGGACCCCCAAATTTACACTTTATTAGCCCATGGAACCTGAACCTAACCCTAACCCTAACCCTAACCCGAACCCCATAAGAGAAGATTGTTACGGATCTAGCAGTGATCTAGAATGATCAATTATATGTGAAAATGAAGAAAATGAAGTTGAAGAATCACTATAAATCTAAAACAGGTCAGAGTATTTCATCCAGTTGTAAACAAGGAAGTGGTCCGGGTCTGCGACCATTTGATTGGAGGAGACAATGTCATAAGGTTGTACCTCATTTCAACTGCTGAAACCTGGGATTGAACCAGGGACCTTTAGATCTTCAGTCTAACTCTCTCCCAACTGAGCTATTTCGGCTTGCAAGTGTCAAATCCAGCATTTATTTTTTACATTGACTGTTACTTGTTACTTCTTAAACAAAAAAACTCATAAAGTTTTTCACCCAGGGAGATCAGCCTATGAGTCATAGGGTTTGCTGTACCTCATTTCAACTGGCGAAAGCCAGGATTGAACCAGGGACCTTCAGGTCTATCAGTCAAACGCTCTCCCAACTGAGCCATTTCGGCTTGCAAGTGTCAAATCCAGCATTTATTTTTACATTGACTGTTACTTGTTACTTCTTAAACAAAAAAAACTCATAATGTTTTTCACCCAGGGAGATCAGCCTAAGAGTCATAGGGTTTTCTGTACCTCATTTCAACTCCTGAAAGCCGGGATTGAACCAGGGACCTTCAGATCTTCAGTCTAATGCTCTACCAACTGCGCTATTTCGGCTTGTAAGTGTCACATCCAGAATATATTTTTCAATTGATTGTTAGTTCTTAAACAAATAAACTCATACAGTTTTCCCCCAGTGAGATCAGCCTGGGAGTCATACGGTTTTCTGTACCTCAGACCTGCTGAAATCCGGTTCCATTTGTACAGGCCATGTGCTATAGTCCATGGTCTCGGAGTGATTTTCGTCTTTTTTTCAAATCCTCAAAAATGATGAAAAACGGCATGCTAGTGTACCCTAACCCTAACCCGGCTATAATCCATGGTCAAAAACGATGAAAAACGAGTATTTGAAAAAAAGACAAAATCACTTCCTGACCATGGGTTATAGTCCATGGTGTCGGAGTGATTTTCGTATTTTTTCTCAAATCCTCAAAAATGATGAAAAAACGGCATGCTACAGTACCCTAACCCTAACCCTTGATCGTAGGAGATAGTAATGTAGGACTCTACAGATCAAGTGCTATCCAGTCATAAAGTTTGAACACTTGAAGAAACTACTACAGAAAACTGGAAACACTGCATCCTATCTGTAGGAATGAACAATCGACAGCAGGGGAAAACAGAAACAGGACGGAAGACAATGAGGCACAAGTGTGGCCTACATGGGTCACATATAATTCGCCCAGCTGGTACCCACTTAAGGCCCAATCAGATCCCAGTTCAAACCCATATAGGCAAACACAGGTGGCGCACACATGGTTCTGAAATAAAATGGCCCATTTGGATACCACCTAAGACCCACTTAGAAACCCGCAAAAGCCCATATGGGCTAACACGGGTGGGCCCTTTGTGAAAACTGGGTGCACGGCCCACTCGGAACCCATGCCCATAGCCCATGTCAAAACCATGTGGGGCCCAGATGGACATGTTTGCTGGGTACTACTACTACTACCTTACTACTACTACTACTACTACTACTACTACTACTACTACTATTGTTTTTGGGAGGCCCCTGGAGGCTCGAGACACGTTTCAATTGAAACGATGGAAACATATATAAGGCCATACTACTGATATAAACACCTGTCAAAACATACAAATGCTTGCTGAATTAACAGAAATCACACCCGTGTGAACTGAGTGGTGCAATTCCCCCCCACCTCTCTCTCTCTCTCTCTCTCTCTCTCTCTCTCTCTCTCTCTCTCTCTCTGTCATTAGCAGGCAACAGAGCAGCCCCTCTCTCTGTTCCTGGCGCTAATTAATAATACTAATGAGTCATATACTCGTGCTCAGATACACAGGCTCAGAGAGTGAAATTATTGTTAAACATAATTATTACTTAATTTACAAAAAAGTCTACACCATTATAGAAATCATTGTTATTTTGATTAATGTTTGCCTATTTTCTAGGCTATATGGTACCACATCCATACTGTATATACAGCTTGGAATTTTGGACATTAAATCTGATCCAACGATAAAATATTATAATACTATACGTCTTGGGTCTGAGAGGCTAAATCACATCGAATGGTGGTCTGTGGCTCAAATGCTGAATAAATAATGGACCTTGATATGAAAAGGGTTGAAAGGATATAGTCAGAACAAAGGGATCATCGTCTTGTTCACGCTCGACCACTAAAAAAAATTACGGCCCATTACAGCAAAGCTTAAAATAAATGATACATGAACACATATTATTAGGAGGCTTGGTGGAATGCTTGATTCTGACTGGTCAATAACGGAATTCAGTACTTTTTCCTGCATGCAATAATGGCAGCTGCTGAACTCCATAACAGCCCATGTATTGCCTATAGTCAAAGACGTGGAGCACTAAAATGGATCTGTTGATGGTTATAGGGTCAGCTGTATTCAGACTTAGCCTCACATAGCCAGCCTTTGTAATGCATATCGCCCGCAGGCAGATTAAGTCTGGCCCCTCTCAATTGTGGGAGGACTTCCCGTCCGAAGTGGTGGTCGACTGTGACGAGCCAACCGGATTCGTCTGGAACCATGCAGGCTATAA
>NC_137867.1:7643537-7818537 GCF_963924005.1 Protomyctophum bolini | reverse complement strand
GTAACTATAGGGCAATTTATACTTGGTCGTGCACTGGTGTCCCGCTCCAAAAATAGCTGATCTACACGCTCACTCACAGGGGCGGACTGACTGCAGGCATCTGGGGCTTTTAGCCGATGGCTGAGTCGGATGCTAAGCTAAAAAAAAAGGAGAAGAAAAAAAGTAAAAATTAAATTAAATTAGATGATATGAAATTAAATCAAATCAAATCAAATAAATTGCCGTGTGATTTTAATTGGCCAGCCCGGGCACGGGTGGAGGGGGGGGGGGGGTGGGGCATTTCAAACCTTCAAATCAAAAACAATGTCAGTCTAATGTCCCTCTGCAGTATCAAGGCCCCCCCCCCCCCCCCCCCGCAGCCACCCCCGCCAGCCAATTATCTTGGTCCGCTCTGCTCCACACATCACCACCTGAGGCGGACACTGCCAAAGCTAGTGGATTCTCCCAGGTCTCCAGTGTAGAGCTGCAGTTAACATACTGCACGTACACGACAGATAAAAACAAAACAAAACAAACATACGGTTCTGAAATACAGCGAGAGAAAAAAACGTAAAAATATCGAGGGAAGCTAAACGTCAAACACTGACAGATATGTGTCTTAATTTGCCTGCCAAGTGTATATACCTGCATGGTTAACCTGTGACTATAGGCTAGGCCTATACAGCATATCAGCACAGATCCAGGCTGTCATCACAGCTCTGCCAACTGGCCATAAAGATCTTGACTCCCCGTTTAAAACGAACATCATGGCCAACCTAAAATTACACCTGGTTTTAGATTATTTTTCTTTTTAATATGTAATTTTAAAAATAACACATATTAGCCATTCCATACGCCTGCTACGGCCAGTGCTACGGGCAGCTAAGTTGGTGTCTGAAGAGTTGAGTTTTCAGACTATGGCGGAAGGTTGGGAGTGACTCTGCAGATCTTGCAATGGGGAGTTCATTCCATATAGCTTTGGGAGCCAGAAGGGAAAAGAGTCTGCGGCGAAGGTATGCGAAAGATGGGTAACATATCAACATCGGCAAATTGGAACTGGATAGAGAGTGAGACGGTATAATTCATGCTTATTTCCATTTCAGTTCATGCTACGCGTCAACGTGCATGTATGTGCGTATGTGCGCGCGTGAGAGATAGAGAGAGATGCATAACATTCATTATTGGGCCTATGTGAGCACCAGCATTGGGTGCTAACTTAAGCAGCTTCTTTCTTGATTGCTTTCTTGATTGGTTGCTTATTGATAATTCATAACATAAATTAATATTGGATTATTCCATTATTGCAGAAGCCTATGTGTACTATGTGCTGGTGTAGAGCTATTCGAGTTTGAGTGTCAAATGTGCATACAAAATGTTATGTTGTGTATTCTTTATTTTATATTAAAAACAAAAGATAAAAACAAGTTTAAACAAAATAACTTTTCATCAATTCAAAACAATTATATTTAATTTTTATACATAAAATGAAAAGAAAAGTAAAAAAAAAAAAAAAAATAGCCAATCTACATGCTTGCCAGATCTGCTGTTTTCACTAGTTTGGGTCCCGGGCAGACAGTCTAGTTTATTTTGGGTCTTTTTGAGCTCGACGTGTTGCAACCACATACTGTAAAGTTTACAGTTACATACTGTAAAGTTTACAGTATGTGGTTGCAACACGTCGTGAGCTTTGTCCACCGGCTATAGCTATATTCTCTGTGAACGCGGCGCGATGCACAGCACAGCCCAGCCTTCCAAGTCGGGTACATAAATCACGACACGAGGCATCCATGCACACGGCACATGCGAGCCATTTTTAGCACCATGCGCTGTCGTGCGACGGGGGTCGAATTTACCGGCCAATTATGCCGTCCAAAAAGGCTCAGTATAGCCTGTGTGTGCCCCGCTCTGGCGCTGTGGACGCATCGGATCACCGAGCATTTCAGCCGCATAGCACCATCAGCAGTGGTGGAAAAAGGACTACATCGCCTTACAGAAGTACCAATACTGCAACGTATGTAGAAATACTCCGTTACCAGTAAAAGTCCGGTATTCAAAATGTATAAAAGCCCCAAATCATTGGTAGCAAAATGTACTTTAAATACCGAAAGTGGATAGTATTATGCCGAATGTCCCATTTCACAAGTTTTCAAACATATAAAATACCTGTTGAAAATAGCAATCACAAGCTCAAAGAGCTAGTTAGCTTGGCTATTTTCAAAATTATTTCCCAAATGTAGGGCTGGGTTGTTTGACGTATGTTTTGTAAGATGAATCAATATCTACAAAAAAGTATTCAAATAGTAAGTGTATAAGTATAATATTTGCCTCTGTGATGTAGTGGAGTAGAAGTAAAAAATACTGATAATAGGAAATTCTCCAGCAAGGTTATATTAAAAAAAAAAAAGTACAGTACTTGAGTAAATGTACTTAGTTACTTCACACCACTGCAAATCTGTCCGGCGTGTGGATGGACCTGCAAGCCGCCAGCCAGACCGTAGCTCTCGTATGTCCAGGAAGAATGATAGCTGTTGGAGGCTCTGTGTGATGTGATGACAACAGCTTGACAAATTGTATACCCTGGTCACCGTGGGGTGGTGTGGGGTGGTGTGGGGTGTGTGGTGTGGTGTGCGGTGGGGTGGGGTGGCCCTGGGGAGGGCGTGCAATCTGGAGCTGTTTGCAGAAGGAAACCAGAGAGATTGCACGTCCTTCAAATTGAGGTCATGATTCCAAATGTTTGCCTAATAGACGATTATTCAATAAATATGAAATGAATATAGTGAAACCATATCGTTGCGGAGTGAAACATTGCGAGTCCGCGGATGGGCCGTTTTCACTATACATCTCTATGCCACTGTTGTATACAACAAAGTAGATGCCACAGGGTTTTAAGGCTAATCAATTTAGTCATCAATTAGAAGAAGGCAATGATGAATGTTGATCTGTTTCATTAAGATTTTCGGTTATTTGCCCGCAGCAAAATGTACTACTTATATGTACGCCGCACAGTGTCTCATCTTGTGCTGGAACCGTCCTGCTTTTAAACACATTCACCAGACACAGACATGTTCTTTTTCAACGGCTGACATTTTCCCAGGAAACAATTACGCCACATCAGCACCCTTTGCCCATCATACACCCTATAAGACATTGACGCATGCTATTAATTCTAGTATCGGGCTGAGGTATGTTCTGGCTAAATCCCTTTCAGATTAGTGTACAGAATGTAAACAGGGTTTTGAATTGTGACAACAATCTAAATAATGAGTGTAACAACAACCATGTCCGGGAACTTCAGTTACAGGGAATAAAAACAGCATGCAGTGCTTGTTCCTCTTGCGTTCATTCATTTGCATTCAGATCCCCCTGAGGCTCTCGTGAACAATCTGTTCTCTACTACATGCAGATCCTTTATGAATATCACACCTGGCAAATGCTGCTGCTTTATTCACTTCTCATTTCTGCAAAAAGAAAAAAAAAATATATATATATAGCTGCAAGCAGCTATAAAAGATGGGGTCAAGCCCACAAAGAAAACATGGCTGCAGAGACTGGAGATAACGTCAGCTTTTTTTGGTTACGCTGATTGGCTGAAGGGGTTGTTTGTCAACCCTGTAGTCCTGTAACCAGCTAGAGTCAGACTCCATTCGCATGTATGGAAATGCAATTTATGTGGCGTGGCAAAAATGCAGAAAAAGATGGATGGATGTATGGATGGATGGATGGATGATAGCGCAGAACTGTTAAAACTGCTAAAATGGCGGAATTTTAACAAACAAAATATAATAATAATAATAATAATGATAATAATAATATGACCTGCACACTAGTCCAGAATGTTCCGAGTTGAGTGCTGCCCACAGAGCAGCGCATGCAGCGGGGGGGAACAGTTAGGGGTTAACCCATTCTGACCTGAGATCAGATTCATACGAGGTTTCCACTGGACACACACTGGGTCTGATTAACCCATTCTGACCTGAGATCAGATTCTAAAAAATGTCAGTCGTTCTTCGATTTTTTCAAAAATAGCAGACCTACAAGCTCGTAGCGCGCCACTCGGTGGCGCGCTATGAGCTTGTAGATCTGCTATTTTTCAATAGCTAAAGCATGACATGATGCTAAACACCAAAATGGGTTCCCGTTCAGAATGGGTTAAGTGTCTCGCTCAGGGACACTTTGACACATTGCTGACTGAGAGCTGCATGGAATCTACCTGGCGGGGACATTCTACGACTATACGTGACATAATAAATCACGGGTTATAACCACGGGTTACCACGCCCCACTTCTGTTGGCAACGCGGAAGTGCCAGTCTTGCCTATATATACAAAAACTGCAGACTATAGTTTTTGGGCCGATAAAGTATCGTTTTGGACCGCGGCGGAGGCTCGTCACAAGTAAACGTGAGCCACGTATAATAAGGCACCATGGCGAGTTGCCGTGCCAAAACGTTGAGCCGACTCAGCGTCGTTCGAGTTGCGACCCGTCAGGCACAGAATGGTAAGTCGTGTTTTGGGGTGAGCGTTTTGCCTTCAACTGCCACTCAAAGTGGCTAACTGGCCAATCACAGTGCATCCTTGCACTGTCAGTCCAGTACAGTACAAACCCACAAAAGCCTGAAACTGCTCACACACACACACACACACACACACACACACACAGACACACACACACAAACACAGTCAGTCCAGTACTGTACAAACACACAAAAGCACCAAGTTAAGCATTAAAAGAACTCACTCCAAGTCTCAAACAAAAAAAGCCACATTAGTCAGCAGCACCGCAGTGGCAGCTCATTAAAAGTATAGTAGGCTGACACTTTGCACTTTCATCACATTTTCAATCAGACGCGCAGCGAAAAGTGCAATCAGCATTACTGCGTAAACACCAGATATGTCGGATCATTGGCAGCACTAAATGTGCGGCTTACTGGCTTCACAGATTATAATGTGTTTCTTGAAATGTATCGTGTCAAGGACCCCCAAATGAATATGTATATGGCTGCGGATTCCCATCTGAAAATGTTTTGTGCCAGACACCCCCATACAAGGTTTGTGTATTTTCTTTTCTCCAAAATGTTCAATAATGTTCAAGATATTTTAGAAAATAGCCAATCTACATTGACTTGAAAGTTATTACCAACGCTGAAGTGCCCTTGAGCAAGGCATTGAACCCCTACCATGAAATGTTCTATGAGCAGGGTGTGGCTGTAAACAAACATCTCGAGCTTAGTCCACTTCCCTGGGTAAACAAAGAACTTTGCTTTGAGGGTCAATTGGTGAACATTAAATATGCATGCCTTACAATATGCAGTGGTAGACAAATAATAATAATAATAAGGTCAGTCCCAGTACTTGTGTTAAAATATAGATCGGGTATGGCCTGGTCAGCCTGCAATGAAATGCATAAGATCTGGTCATCCCAGCTTAGTAAGATATTTAGGACGACCGTTGAGCCGATTCTACTCTATGGCTCCGAGACATGGACACTTTCAAAGAAACTAGAGAATCGGTTGGATGGCACTTACACCCGCTTTCTAATGAGAGCGCAAAATCTGTCTTGGAAGAGCCACCCATCGACTAATCTAATATACGGCAACCTTCCCCGTGTTTCTTCACTAGTCCAATCCAGAAGAACACAGTTTGCCGGCCACTGCTACAGAGCTGACGGCGAGGTTATCTTCCCTTCTTCTCTGGAGTCCTGCTTCAAAGCAGACCAGTCACCAGAGGTATAAAACTGTCGTACGCTGATGTCATCGCTAGGGGGACACACATGCATCAGTAAGCAGGAACTGGGGGTGGCAATGAAGGACCGGGAAGTCTGGCGTGGCATTGTGAAATCCATGATCTCGACCGCGGTCGAAAAATGATGAGGATGATGATGATGACGTGTGTGAATGTTGGTTTGACAAATTTGTGCTGGACTTAAATCAGACGTAAATCAGCCACCCAGTTATTGGGTCCCAAAATAGCAGTAACAGTACAGTACAGTACAGTACAGTACAGTACAGTACAGTACAGTACAGTACAGTACAGTACAGTACAGTACAGTACAGTACAGTACAGTACAGTACAGTACAGTACAGCAGATCACATTAGTGTACACACATCTTACAACAAGAAGCAGCAGCAGCAAATAATGAAAGAAAATATAAAAGGAAGGTTCCTACATTGAGCATTCATTCCTACATTATACTTGACGTCATCAGTTGTGTAACTTTGGAACCCATGGAGAGATGGCCGGACCTACAGTCATCTCCATCCTCCACACATCTGGCATAGCCTATACTGTATCCTGTCAAAACAATATCATATACAGTACACAGCTTAGAAGTCACTGATCATGTTTAATTCCCAGCCAGTCAATAGGGTACGTTTTTTTTGCGACCTGGGGTCGCATTTACTATGAAAACGTGCATTTCCCGTCAGTTTGTTAGTCTGTCACCCCATGCAGGCACGACCATAATATGGTGACATTGTGGCATTTACGTGACATCATCAGGGATGGAGTGAGATCCCTGATGTCATAAATATTAAGCCCATATATGGGAATGCCCATGGCATCAATATTGGCCAGTAACTCTACATCTGACCTCAAACCTCAAACCCTTAGATCTCCATAGATGGAGCTGGCCTGTTCTGACATCCCATGTGTTGATCTGACCTCATCAAACCCTGTACACTCAAGACACACTCCATGTATGGCCAGAACATAATTAATTCCATATGTTGATCTGACCCCCCATGCCAAAGCGCTAGCGCTCGCCCAGCATTCTGCCGTCAGCCCTTCTCGCCCTCAAGTGTCTTACTGGGTATTGGATCAATGACAGACGTACATTGAACAACAGATCAATTTAGGGCCGTCAAAAAGTACTCAACTTAATCTGTGATGTGTATTTTCAAATGCTTTTAAACCCCAATGATATGGGTCAACTCCACAAACTACATTGGGATTAGACGTGTTACTCGTCAACTTAAATTTGTAATCGTGACAGACCCTATGTCAGGGTGCAGTGCAGTGTTGTTGGCTGAAGACTAGTGTACGGAATGTAAACGCGATTGTGAATTGTGACAACAATCTAAATAATGAGTGTAGTGTAACTACCATGCCTGCATGCCTGCGTGCAAACTTGACTTCCAGGGAACCAAACAATGTTTTCCCTCTCCTGCGTTCATTCATTTGCATTCAGATCCCCCTGAGGCTCTCGTGAACAATCTGTTCTCTACATGCAGCACCTTTATGACGATCACCTGGCAAAGGTTGCTGCCTTGTTGTTCACTTCTGCAAAAAACATTATTACAGAGCAGGGCAGGACTCTCACGGCGGCCATGGCTGTCGTTGCCCCTCTCTTTGGCCGTGTGCCCCTCGAAAAAGTATGTGCCCAGACGGCCACAGTGGCCGTGGTGCCCCGACCGGCGCCCACAAAAGTTCGTTTTTTTTTCTCTGCGCAATTTTCCAGTCATTACGGTAACCAATGTTCCCCTCATGCCCTGTGCAGAACAAATCTGTGTTGTAGTTGTGTTGCCATTTGCCAAGTGGTTTGATTATTTTGCGTTACTTTGCTTTATAATTACCCCCGCTGGTCGTCATGACACACACACACACACACACACACACACACACGCACACACTCTCTCTCTCTCTCTCTCTCACTCACACACACACCATCATCATCGGCGGTCACTCGTATCCGAGTATGACTGTCCTCCTTCTTGGTCCTTGTGGGTCGTCAGGTGGCGATGGAGGCCGATTCTGGACCCGATTACTCTGGTGCAGTGTGGACAGGAGAATGTAGTGGTGGGTTTGGGTTGGACCGGTTTATTGGATGGTTTATTGGATGCTCTCTCCTTCCTGAGTCTGCGCTTGTCCTGTGCAGCATGGCGGAGGTCGTCATCGTATTTTGCGGCACCCTCACGGACAAGGTTTCTCCAGGTCGTCCTGTCTGTTGCCTTGTCTTCCCAAGCTTTGAGGTCAATGTTGCACTTCTTTAGGTTTGTTTTAATGTTGTCCTTATACACACACACACACACACACACACACACACACACACGCACACACACGCCTCCTCCTCCGTGCCACACATACACGCGTAAGAGAGTAAACAGAGGGCATTTAGCACACACGCTGCCTACTAGTGTAGCTAATCTAGCTATCCGGTTAAACTGCAACTATCACTCAAAACAAAATAATGTGTTATATCGTTTTGCGACAGTGTGGCGGTCCTACGTCACATGCATTAACGTTGGTCGCTGGTCGGACATGGTCCAGCTGATTTATTTTTGTCTGATTTATTTTTGCATTAAGGTTGGCGAACAAGCAATAAGGTTGGCGAACATGCATCAAGGTTGGCGAACATGCATTAAGGTTGGCGAACATGCATTAAGGTTGGTGAACATTCATTAAGGTTGGCGAACATGCATTAAGGTTGGCGAACATGCAATAAGGTTGGCGAACATGCCTCAAGGTTGGTGAACATGCATTAAGGTTGGCGAACATGCAATAAGGTTGGCGATCATGCATTAAGGTTGGCGAACATGCATTAAGGTTGGCGATCATGCATTAAGGTTGGCGAACATGCATTAAGGTTGGCGAACATGCATTAAGGTTGGCGAACATGCATTAAGGTTGGCGAACATGCAATAAGGTTGGCAAACATGCATTAAGGTTGGCGAACATGCATTAAGGTTGGCGAACATGCATTAAGGTTGGTGAACATGCAATGAGGTTGGCGAACATGCATCGAGGTTGGCGAACATGCATTAACGTTGGCGAACATGCACAGCTCCCGTGCTTGCGGTTATGTTTAGGTTATTTTTCTGGTTGAAGGCCTTCAGTCTTTTGTACCATACATTTGTATGTATACGAGTACAAAACAAAGAAAGTTTACTTTCGCCATCTTTGTTGAAGAAGTGTCTGGGCAATTATGTAAAGCTAAATAGTGTAATAGCCTAGGTAGGCCTAAAGTTCAATGGTGTGTTCAAAGACTGAGTTTAAATCAGAATGTGCTACTAAAAGTAAACCTAAGCCTATATGTTCCTAAAAAGATACTTTTACTTTTACTGTAGGCTAATTACTAAAAGTTTCTAGTCATTTCTAGTCAATGAGGCTAAATCTAGTCACCTCTGAGATCAGATGTTTAAGGTGTGATCACCTTTGAAGGGATTAAGTAGGCTATGTTCATCTGCAGCCCTTATGGGTCTTGATGGTCTAAACGTTTTGAATCTAAATGGCTTTGTGTTTATGCTATTGCTCTGGGAGTATCGATCTGCTCTAATTTGGAACAATTTAGAGGTTAGGATTCAATGGTTTGTTTGCTCCCCTGTTTGCTCCCGTTTAGCATTTAACGGATTGGTATTGTTCAGGCTTTGTGGAAATGTGGTGTTTACTATCCACTGCTTTACTGCGTAATGGTTGAACTAACGGGAAGTCGTATAGGCTACCAATGCCATGCCGCGGCCTTGAGATAGGGGCCTGCGGCCAGTAGAAACAACGCTGTGTATAGGCTATACTGGATTCTCCCACCCCTTCAGTCCAGATGAAAAAGATGAAAGATGAAAAAGCTGAATACAATTCACAATACCCACGTGTGTTGGAGCGGTTTTAATATTAGGCTATACGTATGCATGAGGGTATCACTGCTGTAATGTATGTACAAACAATGCACTGTATACACTGGAGGGATTCATCATCTTGGCAGCGTTCCAAAAATGTTAGTGCGCGTGATCCCACATCAAGCACGACGCACGTACCTGCTAATTTGTTGTGTTGTTCCACAATATGGCTCATGCATTGCAGGACGTTTACATTGTGTTTGCTGCTGCCATTGTGTCATCGTATGCTGTCGCGTGCAGACATTCAGCGAATTAAGTTGAAATTCAATGCAAATAAATTAATTATTATAGGTCCAGCAAGCAAATCATGATGGTCTGTTTGTGCTCAATAGGTCACAATAACATTCCGATTTTAGGTGTTGTGTTTTGTATGACATTTTGGCCAGTAGTTTTATGTCAAAAATTATGAAGTGATTTTGTCTTTTTTACAAATCCTCGTTTTTTTAATCCTCAAAAATTATGAAAAACGGCATGCTACAGTACCCTAACCCAGTATTTCCCAACCGTTTTTGTCCCAGGGAACACTTTTCATAGCCTAAAAATCTAGGGAACACCTAGATATATACGGGGGCTGTATATATATATATATATATATATATATATATATGTATATTAAATATATAGTAAAACGTCTTTGATACCAAACTCACTATACTTTTGACAGAGTCACAGAGTAAAACTTCGTCTTTGAATGAGACACTCAGACACCCCTTACCTTCTGCATGGGCATGTTCAACCTAATGGCCAATATTAACACTGAGGTGCCCACGTGCCCACTCTTCCTGCACCCTTTTGCAATGTGAAATGCCACCAAATTCATAATCCTTGCCCACACAACGTGTGGTGGACGCAACGCGTTGTGAGCTTGTACATCTGCTATTTTCAGCATGCAACACCATGCTGACAACAAGTTTACCGTGTTTGGGGTCGGGGACGAGGCGCAGTCAACCATATGTTCTGTGTCTGCTGTTTCCGTGGATTCAGCGACAGCAATGCACAGCATCATTATCCCAGTTGTAAAATGTGTGCAAAGTGTGCGCTCCAGGGAAACTTATGTACAGCTGTCAGCTGATGCTGAAATCTTTGTTTCGTTTTTGAGCACGCTGCTGCTGTTGGACTCATGCGTGTTGTGTGCAGACCGGTGCAGACAGACAGGCAGAGAGAGAGAGGGAGCGAGAAAGAGAGAGACTCGACGGAATGAGCGAGAATAAAGTAATATTTTATCATCGCGCTAACACCCGTGCTTCATGGTTGAGGCTGGGAGTGAAAGCAATAAGTAGCACAGGCGAGTACAGGTTATGGCGATTAGCATTATTATTCCTTTAACATTCCTATGGCCGATGGTCGTTAGAGTCTATTGTTCCGCCGTTGTTGTTGTCGCACGTCTAATTAGGTTGTCGACGCAACAATAGGAAGCCTGCAGCTCAGTAGCTATTTCGGGGGAGGGATAGTGTTAATTTCGGTCAAATCAGGGTTATCAGGCGGAACACCTGGACACATCAAACGGAGCACCAAAGCTCCGCGACACACAGGTTGGGAAACACTGCCCTAACCCTAACCCTTGATCGTAGGAGATAGTAATGTAGGACTCTACAGATCAAGTGCTATCCAGTCATAAAGTTGAACACTTGAAGAAACTACTACAGAAAACTGGAAACACTGCATCCTCTCTGTAGGAATGAACAATTGACAGCAGGGGACAACAGAAACAGGACGGAAGACAATGAGGGCGGACACAAGTGTGGCCTACATGGGTCACATATAATTCGCCCAGCTGGTACCCACTTAAGGCCCAATCAGATCCCAGTTCAAACCCATATAGGCAAACACCGGTGGTGCACACATGGTTCTGAAATAAAATGGCCCATTTGGATACCACCTAAGACCCAGTTATAAACCCACGTAAGCCCATATGGGCTAACACGGGTGGGCCCTTTGTGAAAACTGGGTGCACGGCCCACTTGGAACCCAAGCCCATAGTCCAAGTCAAAACCCAAGTGGGGCCCAGATGGACATGTTAGCTGGGTGCACTCTGTTCCTACCCGGAAGGAGGAGTGAAATCGCCTCATGCGCTTTTGAGCAACTTAATGCAAGTGGATGGGAGCAGAAATCCGGTACCGTCTCTATTAATTTATACTCAGGTTCGAACCCTACCTGGGGTTCAAGTCAGCAAGGGCATGCGATCGCAATGGGTTCCTAACGGCAAATCTAAATGGGTTTAGACCTGAGCCGAGTCTCCTGAGGAGGAGGTGTGTCTGAAGCCTGTCCTGGACAGGAGTCTCTGGACGTAAACACAAGCATTAACATTAATGTTGGGGACCACCTAACACCCTAACCTCAACCCCAGCAGCACATAAGGAGGGGTCTACTCTCCAGTTTGATTTTCCATTATTTGATTTTTGTATTCCAAATAGTACTCAACATATTCAATAGAATTAAGAAAGGAAATAATCGCTACCCCCTCTCTCTAGGTCGTCCTCAGACGAGCCCTCCATCTTCTCTTCCAGTCACCCCGGTTCTCCATACATCTGGCCAGTTTGCTGGTACTTTGCGCTCCTGCATCGTTCATGAGTACATCCACGTATGATAGTGTGAGACATCCTCGTGATCGATGATGTTAAGTATGCTGCACGCAGCATTCTGGTGCAGCACCCGTCAAGGGACTTCTGCAGCGTTGGCTTCAGGGTCCAGCATTCCCTGCTGTATATAGGAGAACAGACTCTACCGTTGTGTAGAAGAAGCTGAGTTTGATTTGACGGCGGAGATTGGAGTTCCATAGACTGGTCATGCCATCCACGGCCCTGCATGCAAGTGCCTTTCTCACTTTCAGGTCTTGCTCGGTTGAGTTGACCCATGAGCCCAGGTACTTGAAGTCCTTGACTTCCTTCAGAGCAGTTCCTCCTGTTGTTGTGAGAGGTGGATGTTCCGGTGAGATGGTATAGGTGATAACCTCAGTTTTCTTGGCATTTAGCCTAAGGCCAACCTTGGCACACTCCAACTCGACTCTGTTCAGGAGTCCCTGAGCTTGTTCTACGTTGTCGGAGAGCAGGCCGATGTCATCCGCATATAGTCCAGGTCTGTCAGGACTACTTCGGGATGTTGTCCCGAGCTCCTTGGTGTTAGAGTGAAGCCAAGATCCTGCTCTCGTCCACTGATGGCTTTCCTGAGTGCATAGTCCAGGACTATGATGGAGAGGAAGGGGGCTAGGGTGTCCCGGATATCTCCTCACTGTTGCCATCTGGGGTCACCGCCTTGCCCACCCCCACCCCCCCCCCCCCCCCCAAACACACACACAGTTGGAAAGTAGGCTACGTGAGTACATTTTGTTGACAATACTTGTATACTCCATTAAGTATTGAATACTTAACTTTTACTTGTAAAATAATATTCCGCACACAAGATAAATACCCAATTAGATGCATGTAGGCACGCGCGCAAGCACACACACTGGCTCCTGTATGGCAAAGATAATCTGAGGTAAACAAACTCAGCCAGTCTGCATTCAAGTATGTACTTCAAGAGACCAAAAACCTTGACCTTGTATTCTACGCTGTGTGTGTGTGTGTGTGTGTGTGTGTGTGTGTGTGTCTCTCTCTGAGGACACTCGGAGCGGTGTGGGTTTAACCACGGCTCCAGAAAACGAGACTTAATCCCAGATAGAGATCTTAATGACATTGTTCTCCACCATGATATACAGAGTCTCTGATGAATCTGTGTTTATCAGCCACGCTAATGAACTTTGTTCTGAGCCACACTAACAGCGTATTGGCTGCTGTCATTAAAAAAAAAAAAAAACACCAGAACAGCGTTACTCTGAATATAAAACATGGCCGTCGGGCATAAACCTCTTATCTCCATCTTATCGCCCTGCGTGATCATAGTGTTGTAGTATAGGCGAGCAGCTAAAGCGAGTCCAAATCAAAACCAAGTCCGAGGGGGAGTCTGAGTCAAGGCTGAGTGTGGGAGGGGGTCAAGACCGAGAGACAATTTGTATTTTTTCTCTGGAAAATACTGCGAGAGCAGGCAGACACATCAGCTATGCGCTCCGTTACTTAACAAGATATTCGTTTATAAGTGCCAGAACAGCATTGGTAAATGGTAAATGGTGCATTTATATAGAGCCTTTATCCAATGGGTGCATTACATTCACCCAGTGACACACAGTTACACGGATGGCGGAAACCATGCAAGGCACCAACCAGCACATCAGGAGCAATTTGAGGTGCAGAGTCTTGCTCAAGGACACTTCGACACTAACTCTGGGGGAACCCGCGGGTTCGAACTGGCAACCAACTGAGCCACCGCTGCCCCTGACATTAACATTCTAATGTTAATGTGAATGGGCTCCTCATAATATTGTTATAATCATCATACTATAATTCAGCGAATGTCTGAATGTCTGTCTGAATGTCTGAATGTCACTGACAGCGCGTTATCTCATCATTGACTGCACGAATCACTCCCACTTTTCACACAGGCATTGACCATATGCAGAGCCCTTTTTTCGATTTGACACATTAATGATTAATAATGAATTTATTAGTGAATAAAAACAGCCGTTTACAGCCGTTTATCCGTGGTCTATCTCCGACCGAGCCACACTATTAGCACACATCTCTCCATGCCAAAAAAAACCTGTCATATTTACTGTACAAATATTGTTTTTACATCACCACACGATGGGCAATGCGCCCGGGCGCAGTACCCCCCACGGCCACAAGAGGGGGGCAAATATCTCACAACGGGTAAGGGCTAGTACAATTAATTCATTGCATTGTAGTGACTCGAGTGGACTCAGTGCAGGAGGAGTCCTGAGTCCCTTGGTTCGAGATCGAGTCAAGACCGTGTCAAATGATGGGCGAGACGAGACCGAGTAAATGTAAATGTGGACTCGACACCGAGACCAGACTCGAGTTCTACAACACTACATATAGGCCTATACCACAGCGTCACACAAAAGCACCAATAGTGGCAGATCCACAAGCGATGCATGTTGAGCTTGCGTAGATCTGCTACCTACTACTGCTACTTTGAATCCTGAAAAGTGACAGTTTTCTCCTAGGTAGAGACTCGTCTTTCTTTTGAGATGGAACACATTTTTCTGTGGGTCTTGAAAGATTAGTAAAAACGGCAAATAAAAATAAATGAACTCGCTGGCAGTGTGTGCAGACCGTTCTAGAGAAACTGTGGCGGTGAATATATTTTGGTTAATAAGGGCGGGGTAACAAAGCTATTTTCTGACAGTGCTACAGATAATACAGTATAGATAGAAAGGATAAATACAGCGATATAGAGAAGCCAGGAACAGATATAGTTCAAGCCGTGGATTGTTATTTCTTATTTGCGATTATTCTTTCCAATTCAGAAATTCGGCATGCGTTTACAATGAGAGTATATCCATTTAAAATTCTGCTGGTATTGTAAGGCGGTTATTATAGATTATAATCATGGCCACCCGTGGTTACCAGAGCATGTCCAACCAAAGGCCTCGCATATCAATGTGATGCTGAGGCAGCTCTGGCCCATGGTTGGATGAATTCTTAAAGGGTGAGAGTTGAAAATGAGTGGTATTCACTTCATTTTCAACATTGAACCATAATGTGTCATAACAAATAATATATTTTGGGGGCGAGGAGATTCGGTGTAGACGGAAAAAAGCAGTCCGAGTACAGTTGTACTGTAGCTCAAGTCCGTTTCACAAAGACTAAGCAAAGCAAAGTTTCCATGTTTACCCAGGGTAACTGGACTAGGCTCAAGAACTTGTTTACAGGAACTGTTTATACGAACTATAGCGACCTTCCGATATCAAGACCGCTCCGCAAACCGTTCGGCCTCCGCTGCCACAAACAGTAAGGCTGTGTAGCATCAGTGGTGCCATGGTGGGGTTTTTTTTTTACTGGTAGGCCTACCACGGCGTTTTAATGACACCACGTGCACGCGCGTGCATGTGCACATCGCAGAACACCCATACAGAACAGCTGATCCTAAGCCTGAGGTTAAATAGTGTATGACAGTTTTAGACACAAACACAAAACATAGTCAGACAAACGTCTTTACTGCACACTAGCAAAACTAAAAAGTTTGCTTCGGGCGAATAAATCTGTGCTGGAGGAGGCATTCTTCTTGTGTGCAGAACACCACAGCAGCAGTAGCCTACTGGAGCCATAGCCTACTGCATGCTTACCGTCCGTGTGCTCAGTTATAAACAGTTAAAGCTGTCCTGTTGTTATGCAAAGTAGTATTTGATTCGGCACGGTACTTGACACAGCGTGAAAATAGGGGGGTGGGGGGCGCCAGTAAAGCTAGACCACTGGGTATGCTTTGTGCGTCTTGGAAAGTCTGGTGACGCGAGTTTGATTAGGTGCGTCTTCTCTTGAATCTATGGGGACGCATTCTCAAGCACATGCACCGTTTCGTTCCGTCCCTGGCCTGCGCGTGCGTGCGCGTCAAAAAAAATACTGGTACCACGGCGTGGTACTGCGCTCTACGAGCGTGACACCATAGCAGTGCACTAATGTTGTCAGACTCGAGGCTCCAAAATGGACGCTCTTTTTACGGGTACACTCTGAGAGTGTGCAAACGGAACCAAATTGGATTATGGGGTCCCCGAGATGAAAAAAGGAAATAAAATGCCTAATGCATGTCATAGCTTTTTTTTTAATATCCTTGAAATTAAAAGGTTTTAAAAATCACTCCAGCATGCTGCTATACTGTAATGCAAAACGCTGGTTCCCATCATGCTGCTCTCTTTTGATTGCTGCTGCGTTTTTTTATATTTTATTTTTATTATAATTTTTTTTTCATAAAAAGGGGTAAAAAAAATTTTTTAAACCAGGGACGAGGCAGCCAATCAGAAAGAAAGGTGACTACGGCAGCCAATGAAATGATAAGTTGGCACTATACATACCAGCCTGGCAGCTGCAGGTAACCACACACAGCCGTGGTTCTCAAAGTGAGAAGGGGCGTTCTCTTCTGGGGGTCCCATGGCACAACATCTTTTCAGATGAGGATCCTTGACTTGACATAAAATAATAATAATAATAATAATAATAGTAAAAAAGTTTGAGAACTACCACATAATAACTTGATGAGCTGTGTGATGTGCTGTGGCTGCATGCTCCAACGCACTCGATTATTGATTGATTGATTGATTGATTGATTGATTGATTGATTGATTGATTGAAGTCACATCCAGTCAAATCTAATATATTTCTCAAACGGATCATATGCAAGTGACCAGATTGTGAGTCAGACTAGCAGCCAAAATCAGCCTGAATCAGATCTTGTGCTACATCCAGATTGGCATCCGATTTGATTAAACAAGTCTAAACACAGACAAGTCACATGGAATCCAATTTTGATCAGGGTACTGCGTTCAGACTGAGACAGATATAGGCTATCTTGAAATCAGATTTGAAACACCACAACATGTGGCTCAAGTCTCATTTTAACATTCACACCTGTGTGAAGTGAGTGGTGCAACTCCGTGTGGGGGTCCCCGGAACATCCAGACCCCCAGGAACGTGCCATGGGAGCCGGCCCGGTTCCGGCGAGCCGCCCCGCGTCTGAAATAGTTCAGAAATGAGTTACCGCGTGGGGGTCCCCACACGGTAATGTTAGGCTGCGCAACAGTGACACTTGGTGGTGAAAACCAACCAAATGCTATTTTCGTGCTCGGACACAGCCAGCCAGCCAGGGACCCAGCCAGCCAGGGACCCACATAGCTGTCTATAGCCACTCAAAAATCAGGTTCCATGTGACTTTGTTTGCGTTTAGACTTATTTAAACAAATCGGATTCCATTCTGGATGTGGCACGGCTCTGATTCAGGCTGGATTTGGCTGCCAGTGTAAATGGCACCTATAGAGTCTCCTAATCGCTGGCCATCAAATTATTTACTTAATAATATAATATAGCAAAAAAAGCATGGGGTGTGTAAAATTGTTAAAAAACATCTACGGGTCCAATTTGGTTCCATTAAACAGTTCACACTCACAGTTAAATAATATTATGCCCGAGGATTTTACGGGGTAGTCCCAGAGAGTATGAAGAAGATGAAAAAGAATGAAAGGGGTGACCTAATGCATATCAAACCTTGAAATGTCAAAAGGTTGCAGAGAATCACTGATTTATAAGTTCTTGGTCGACGGCTTCCGTTTCCCATTGTGCACCTCGTCCCTGACATTTTGGAACTGTGAGTGTATACAGTCCAAGCTCACCCGTTTCCATTTGACCTCTGACCTCCGCTGTGCACACATCTCTTTTGGCTCCAAGGCAAAGAGGTGCTCGCCGCTGTCGGGCAGAAACCTTGTATCTAAATAGTTCGACTTTTGGACTTTCAGAAATGCATGCCCTGCTTTGTTGTACAAGTACGACACACGCAAAGAGCAAATCTTTAGTTACTAGTTAGGCCTACTTCATAGATTTGCATTATTAGACAGTTTAGACACAACATACATCAACCACTTCAGCCCTAAATACATTTCGGCCATTTAAAAATAGCATTTTGAATTCCAGACTTTCACTTGTAACAGAGTGTCTCTAAATTGCTACATTGGTAATTGTTAGTATACTTTTTCCACCACGGCCATTGGGTACACATGTGGTATCTGGAATCACAATTCACATTAATATAGCATAAATAACCATGTTTTAAACTAGAGCGTAAACCTGGATCTTTGTCTCGCATGGGTGAGAGACTGACATGTTTAGACAGGATGCATGGACAGCTACAGGGGTCCCTGTAGGTATGCTAAATAGATCAGCTGCTGATAACAGCACTGTGCTTACTCCTAGCTCTGTGACTTGACCATTACCTTATATGGACACAGACAATGTTGACAATTCGGTACAGGCGGGTTGAGACCATGCACCTTTTCCTTTGATGTCTTTGTCCTGTGTTGTATGAGAGCCTACTCAAATGTTTGTAACGGTGTGTTAGTGGCCCACACGCCGTGAGGCTGGTGGGCTATAGGCCTATGCACGAGAGCTGATCTGTACTTTGTCTCTGAAAATAAATGGAACACCCTGGAACAACATTCATTTCCCTGTCCGTCGTCGACTTCATTCTCCGTATTTTTGCCTGAGTGTTTTAGTCTAAGTCTTTACGTCTGTTTATGGGTTCTATAGGGAGAGGAAAAGCACAATCTCACCTTTTAGTTAATTTACTTCACACATGTACGTATATATGGTTCTTTGACACATTTGGACATACAAGATTTCCACCGGACAGCAGCTGAATGCAGAGTGAGGGGATCGGTGCTGACGTTACCCCTCTCGGCTCTCAGTAATCGCGTATGAATCGATTTCTGTCTGCACTTCGGTGTTTCACCTTCACTTTGCCTGGAACTCCTGTGTGCTGTTCAGGGAATAAGCATTGTGCTATTTAAATTAGGCTATATACCACCAAAGACGCCACTACTATAGGATAGTATAATAAAACGGTAAGTGCATTTATATACAGCGCCCATATGATATCCAAAGAGCTTTACAAAATGACATCCAGGCACACACGGGCAGGTAGAGGGAAACCTCTCATCGGGAGCAATTAGGGGTTCAGCGTCTTGCTCAAGGACACTTTGTTGGTTACAAACCTTCCGATTCCCAACCGGCCACTCTACCTCCCGAGTCCTGACTGAGTATGTGCCACGTACACCACTGCCACACCAGAATCAATTATAAAGGCAATACTTGTCGTTTCTGTCAGTTTACTCAAATGCATTTTTACAATTACACCATGCTACGCCGTTTTGAAACTGATAATAATAAGCATGTGGCAAAGGGCTATTTGAATGGTCCTATATGGATGGTACATTATCCAATTCCACAATAAATCATGGCCCTCGCAGGAGGGTCTGCCTTTTGATCTGTCGGTCGTCAGCAGCCCCAGTGCAACAGCAGAATTAACCCGTCACTTAGTTCCCATGTGGACAGAACGCCACAGAGGGATACAATAATCCTAATGGTATTAGTGTGGCAGCAGAGAAACGTATTATAAATGATGATGAATCATAAAATAAATAGATTGATACAACCAGTTAAACGAAAGGAACACTTCACCCCTTTGGCAACCAGAGCTTATTTTAATTATGTTTAGGACACAAGAAACACTTTCCTGGGGTTTTTGTGTGTGTAATAGGTTTTATATATATATATATTTTAGTCATGTTCATGACCAAAAAACATGAAAATGTGGTCTCACTTCCTTCCTAGACTACAAAGTCACACCTCCACGCAGCCTCCCCCCTCTCCACAAGGAGGATACGTGCACTAAAGCATCATGGGCATTGTAGGAATTCAGCAATCCAGTCAAACCCTAGTCAAACACACAGACTTGAAGACTTCATTATGTTTTCTGGCCATAGTTGTAGGGTGCACATTTCAAATTGTACTACCGTTATCTACTACAAATACTATTAGCATTGAGTGACTGCAGTTTCTTCCAGCGGTGAAATGTCCCTTTAAAGCCCAGTACACAGTAACGCAACTAGCCGCAACTTGCAACCAGACTTAGTGCTGCACAATTAATCGAAAAAAGATCGAGATATAGATTCAGACACCTCTGCAATCTCATTTTATCGTCTTTTTGAGGGGCGCCCTCCTAATACACAGGTTTAATATTTGTCTTTAGTTCAATGTTTGTTTTGTAAACGCCATTGACAATGAAGGGACGTCATAATGTGCCTCATTACGTCATATTGTCTCTTTATTGCTAATGGCGTTTATAATGTTTGTGTTGGCACCGTTTGTTTTACATCACCATTACATCACCTAATCAACATGCCAAGTCTGGGAGTTTATTGTAGGATGATGAAAAATCACACAGCTCCGACTTGATCACATGACTATAGAGATAATGTGTACCGATGTGTGTGATGTTAAAAATGTAGGAGTAATAGTAAAAACGGTAGTAAAGTAAAATAGTAGTAGCGTAAAGGACAATGTGAAAAGGGTGGCATGTGTTCCTAGGCCTATAGAGTAGAATGTGTGTTTCATGGCAACCGGATGCTGCGTTTGAGGCATTTTGTTCAAAATGAGCCACTCCTTGCCAATATGAAAAATATGACCATTTTGTTTTATGACTAGAGTGTAGTCTAGTAATGTGTATTTATTTGCGTGATGTGATGAAATAATGTATTTTTTTTGTATTGGCCTCCTGCCCTGGTGGCGCTCTAACAGGTCAATCTGACAACATTGGGGCAGAGATTCAGCTCTGGCATCCAGAGAATGTCTGTGCACTGTTTTGCTGTGAATGGACCAAGCACAGGAGATTAGCTGTTCACAAACACACACACACAGACGGACACTAGCCGGACGGACCCTGAACGGAAGGGGTACAAAACATAGTCTCGCCCACACCCTGGCGGAGACAACAACATGGGCATATGCAACCTGCATATATTCAACTAAATCATGGGTACCATATGGTCAAGCTACAATAATTAAGCCAACTCTACGGAAGACCTGAAGCTGACAAAAAAAGAGGATAATTAGTGCATTGATAGAGCCTTTATCCAATGTGCATTACATTCAGCCATTCACACAACGACTGCAGAGTAAACCATGCAAGGCACCAACCTGCTCATCAGGAGCAGTAAGGGGTTCAGTGTTTTGCTCAAGGACACAAGGGATCGAACCTGGAACCTTCCGTTTTACATTCTCACAGCTCTACTGTCTGAGCCACCGCCGCCCCCAAGTTGACAATTAATGGAATTTGGTATTCAACATGAACAAGCAATTATAACAGTTTAGTCACTTTCTTGAAATAGTGGTGCAAGTCAAATGTTGACAACAAGTACACAGCATATGGCAAATAGTCTTTCTCACATAGACTGAATGCTTCTGAAACAAAAAAAACATAAAGGAAAAAGGAATCCACCAAAGTTCAAAACTCAATTTAAAACATCCAACGAGACGTTCTCGGAGAGCTTGTTAAATCTCGTTTTATTGTGCAGTTTGTATGGACTACGTTATTCACTCCAAACAAGATTTTTTTTTCTTTTCTTATTTTTTTGCTCCACACCAATTATGGGAGTTCTGAAATAACTCACTCAGGTTCTGTGCTAACATTAACTGAACCCAAGACGTACAGCATGCACCACACCATCTCCTAATTACACAGAGAGGAGTTCATACATATTTCTGTCTTGTGGGGTTAATTAAGCAAGGTTTTTTTTTGTTCTTACGCACAGGGGGAACTTTCGCATAAGAACTAAAGGTGAGAGGGATTTGTCATCATAGCTCTGTCACAGTAATGAGGCTGCTGAGATCAGCTAGGAATAATGTTGCGGAACCCTGACTCACAAACAACCTCCAGGAGTTGTAATTACCGCTAGTGATGACACTGGGCCTCACAAAGCGTGGGTATGCAGTGTTTCCGCATACATACTGCACGAGTGATTAGTTTTGCGCATGCTACACTGAAACCCACATCCGTCCAAACTGTCCTAGACAGTGTGGGGTAACGATACTTTAAAACATATACTTACAGGATGTTACAGGATTACTGCCTTTAAAAAAGTATTCCGTTACGGATGATCTTCTGGGAAAAGTAACTTGTTATATTCCTTTTCCGTTACAGATGATTAAAAAACCTTTTTGCGATTGTAGTGATACGCATGGTAGTGGGGATTGAACCCCACTCTCCCACTCGCCAGACCGACACACAACCTGTCGTGCCAATAGGGCTGAGCCCGATTGGCAGGGCTGTTGTTGTGCAGGGCCGGGTCTTGGCTTGGGGGTACACAAGGAATAATTGTATGCTAAATTAATTTACAGCTCATTACGATTAAGTTTGATTATCATTAAATAAAGAGTAGCCTATACTCTCTTCACCAACAAATCCAAAAGTAATGTGAATATTTCCACAACCGTGCTAAAGGACAAAGCCTCTCTGTCTCAATCTCTGCCATGTTGCACAAGTGCAACACATTCATGTAATACAAAACCAAACCAGCAATACCCGCGTGACACTGTCACACCCAAAGTGGTGACCTATTCAGTAGACTGAATGGCAGTTGGCAAGGCATCCGTCACTGATTTTGGTGCAACATCCGTGCAATTCTCTGTTGACAGAGACGAGTACTCCGATTGCAAAACTGATGAAGACCTTCTAGGTCGAAATGTTAGTCGTTTTTTTGTATACTAGCACCTAAATAAAAGGCTCAAAATGTCCGTGCTGCTCCAGTGTCCTCTCCTCCTTCTGCAAAACTATCGCCTTAACGTGAAAAGGTAATTATTGGACAGTAACGGCAGTACTTGTAACACCCAACACAGGTCCTGGGGCACTCGTATGTGTAACAAATCCATGCATATAACTGTAGAATGCAAAATCTATATTAATAGTGACGAACCTCAAATCAAATCTGTGCAGAACATAAAACCACAGTGTTTTGCCAATTATTTTGGGCCCCACTGGCGATATCCCCACTGTATTATGGTGTATTTACACGGCAGTTGCTCTTCCCGTCAGTGTTAGTTTTGACAACAAATATTTGTTTATCTTTAGTCATAATTTAGTCATCTGAAAGAAATGCTTTAGTGGTATGCACGTGACATCATCATACCTGGAAGTTATGCGGGAACGTCTACCGAGTGGCAGAAAACGACTTCCTCAACAGCCCATACATCCAAACAGATCGCATTAAACGACGTTAAACTGACTTTGCCAAAACTGTAGCTTTAGTCAACATAGCTTAGTTTTCATTTCTTTGTGCGCCAGTGAGAAAAAGTTGTCAACTAAAAATAATTCGGTCCTAATAGCCTTAGTCGTCAAAATGAACAGTAGCTTCCAGTCCTGTTTACACAATGTACACAGCAATGCACTGCCGGTTGGACTCGGGAGAGAGGGGGCGGGGGGAGGGGGGGGGGGGGGGGATGAAAAGGATTCTATGAATTTAAACAGAGACCATTTCTCAACCACGCTCTGGAACCATGTCCTCCCCTCCTGACACATGGACTCCCACGGTGGCACCGTGGTTCGGCTGCGAGGGGGCTCCCCCAGACCATCCATCACCACCTGGCCAAGATATGGTGATTTATACCCGTGGTTGTCAAACAGTGGCCCGGGGACCGTCCATCCTTGAGGGGGTTCCAGGTGGTGCTAAACATCTGCATATTACTTCATTAAACTCTACACAATTATTCATTATTTTAATTAACATTTGCCTGTTATCTCCTCGTATATCACATGAGTATATATACAGCATGGAATTGTGGACAAAATCATATCTAATGACAACTATGAAAATAGTCTAAGTCCTCAGTGGCTCAAATGCTGAATAAATAATGGACCTTGATGTGAGAAAGGTTGAAAACCACTAATTCATTCATTACACTTGTTTACAACTGTGCTGTCAAAACCCCAAATTGGCCTAATTGGCATCAATCACTCATGATCAGTCACTGATCATGAGTCAGCACCTGGTGACAATCACTAATTGGGGCGAGGCACTGAAAAGCAGGAAGTGTTTGTTCAGTAGGAGAGCAGCAGCAGTGGAGAACACAGCATGGAGAGAAGCAGAACAAACAGACTTTTCATGAACTGAACTGAAAACACTGGAGCTGGGAACCTCAAGCCATCAAGGGGAATGCCACTGGTTTTCAAGCTAAATACCTAATACCTAACCAACAACTGTACTTACCTGTACCACAAGTTCAAGTAAAAACAAACAAAAGAACCAAGAAGTTGTCTTTTTGAGTTGACCACAGTTCCCCCTGTCGGCTAAGCCGTTTTTCAAGTTTGGGCAAAGAGGTTTCAGAAGAAAATCCCGAATAACTTGACAGTTGAAAACCAACAGCGTGCCAGCTTGTTGACCAAGAAGAACTCATCAGTCCAGCAACAGGACAAGAAGATAAAAGGCTTCAGAAAGTCCAGCAGAGGGAGCTGATGAGAAGGGTCACAAACTACTGAAGCACCAGTGGAAAAAATCAACAAACAACCTGAAAAGGAGAAACATCTCACTGATCAAAATGGCGGAGGATGTTCTTGGCAAAACAGTCGATCAATTAAAGAAGGAGAGGACTGTAGCCAAGAGCTGCTTCACAAGGCGGGCCAACTACCTCACCAGGAAAGCAGACACTTTATATGAGTCAGAGAAGAATATACTACATTATCTGCTGATGCACGGAGGGTCATTGAAACGAATGATGATTTCAGGACTGGGCTACTGGCAGAGATGGATGGTGAAGACGCACAACTTGACGAAGATCAGGAAGCAAGCCTGGAGAAGGTCGTCAGTGACTGTGAGGAAAGATTGGATGAAGTAAAAAGGCTTGTCCAAAACAACATCTGGGCCAAGTATGGACAAGATGTGATGGAGGCTGCATTCAAAGCAGCTGGAAAAGCGAGTCAACATGGAGACAACATACCTGTGGAAAGCATCAACTGCGAAAGCTTTGAAGTCCATCTACTAGTAATGGAGAGGCTCATCAAAGAGGCATCTAAAGCTTTATCTGACTGGGAGCCATGGATCCCCGCAGCAGAAGCCAGTGTCTTCAAGAGGGAGATTAAGAACATGAAAAGTGCCAGCAACGAGCTCGACATGAGAAAAGCTGATTTTGCCAGAGCACGAAGACTTGAATTTGAAAATCAAGTATCAGCACCAGTTGATGTGAAACCAGGTATGACGAGACATTTCATGCCGCTTGTGAAAATTAAGCCAACTAAATTGCCTACATTTAGTGGCTGCAAAAGGGAGTTCCACCGCTGGAAAAAAGACTGGGAGAGCCTGCAAAGGCAGGGAGAGCCGACTGGGTCACAAGAGGTCAAGAAGGTCCAGCTCCTTGACAGCGTGGATGAGAAGATGGCCAAAGACCAAAGACTGTCTACCTATAATACAGCTGATGACATATTTAGAGTGCTGGAAAACAGGTATGGAAACAAGTCTACCATTGCCATTGAAATAATTGAAGAGCTGGAGAAAATCCCACCGGTGAGAGGAAACCAGCCGAGGAAAGTAGTAGACCTAATTCAGACAGTGGAGAAGGCCCTCTCCGACCTGACAGACTTAGGAAATACTGGAGCCCTCAAGAACCCACTCGTGGTGAAGTCCATTGAGAGCAAGCTTCCTGATTTTGTGAAGAAAGACTGGCTTGTCTTCATGCTTGATGCCAATAATAATGTCACTCAAGATAACCATTTTGACATGCTGCTCACATTCCTAAAGAAGCAGGAGGACATCTATGAGAGACTGGACCACCTGAAGATAGTGGACAAGTCAGAAGATAAAGCAGACAGCAAATTCAACAAGAAATATGCCTCCACCAGAACCACAAAGAAAGATGACACCGACGGTGGGTGTATTATCTGTGGAGAAGAGAGGCATAAAGACAGGATTTTCTTCTGCAAGAAATTCAAAGCACTGAAGCTGTCAGAAAAGGAGACGGCTGTTAAGAAGATTGGTGCATGCAGGAAATGCTTGGAGTGCCATAAGAATGATGACTACTGTAAAGATAATTTCCTTTGCAAAAACAAAGACTGCAGAAGGGAAGGCTCGTCAGATCACCACTTCTTTCTCTGTCCAAACCCAAGAGGAGAAGCAAGGAGAGGCGACAACGAGAGGCCACGAAGAGACAGCAAGAACAAAGACAGCAAGAACAAAAACAGCCTAACGGAGGAACAGGAAAGGTTCTTGAGTGAACTCTCACCAGAGGCAGCAGAAAGATGCAGGAAAGCTTTCACTAACAAGACCTCCAAGGGAAGTTCTGAAAATGACCAGATGGGGCTACTAAAGGAAAGTGGACTGCGAGAGCTGCCTGTCTTAATGATGTTGATGGAAGTGACGGCCAATGCTGGCCAGAAGATTGGAACCCTGGTGGACCTTGCTTCAGACACCAACTACATCACCCACAAAGCAGCTGACAGGTTGAAGCTGAGGAGTGAAGAAATCACACTAGTTGTGCATGGAGTTGGTGGCATGACGACTAAAGCGGCCACAAGAAGATATCTTCTCAGGATTCGAGTCAAAACCTCCAAGGGAACGGAAAAGTCTCATGAACTTGTCTGTTATGGCCTAAATGAGATTGCTGAAGTCAACAGAGTCGTCAGACCTGAGCAGCTGAAAAGATTCTTCCCAGAGGTCGATCTCAAAGAGCTGAAGAGACCCGAGGAGATTGAATTACTCATTAGTCACAGAGAAGGAAGACTTGCCCCACAGAGGATGAAAGCTGTAGGAGACCTTGTTTTGTGGGAAAGCCCTCTTGGAAAAACTGTGGCTGGAGCTCATCCCGATCTGTTTGAAGAGATAAAAGTGGCTGCACATGAGTCGGAGACACATTTCGCTCGTTCCATGCGAACAGCTGCTGTCAAGTATGAGGAGATTCCAGCAGAAGGCCTCTTCAAAACAGACAAGACAGTTCAGTATGACACCGCCGTTGAGGCCAAGTACACAGCTGCCAGTCACAGAGACTTCCTAGAGTGGTGGAAGTGGGACAGCATAGGAGCAGCCTGTGACCCGAAGTGTGGCGGATGTCGCTGTGGCAACTGCCAACCTGGAGGAAAGGAGATGACTCTAGCTGAAGAGAAGGAGTCTGAAATCATAAAGGAGGGTCTCACTTATGTCATGGAGGATGAACATAGCAAGTCACCACACTGGGACTCGAGGTACCCTTGGATAATCGACCCAGCTTCCCTTCCCAATAACAGAAGTGGAGTGGAGTCGACCTTTCTAAGAACAGAAAAACGTCTCAGGAAAGAGCCTGAATGGTTTGCCGCCTACAAAGGTCAGGTCCATGAGATGGTTCAGCGGGGAGCCGCAAAGAAGCTCACAAAAGAGATGATGGATAACTGGAAAGGCCCAGTATGGTACGTAAGCCACCTGGTTGCTCCAAACCCCCACTCTGTCACAACTCCAGTGCGCATTGTTTGGAACAGTAGCCAAACGTTCAAGGGAGTCAGCATGAATGATGTGCTGCTGAAGGGGCCAGATGTCTTAAACCAAATCAGAGCCGTCCTGTTCAGGTTCAGAAGAGGAGTGCATGCAGCATTGGGAGACATCAGGAAGATGTATAATTCAGTGTGGCTGGAGGAGCGTGAAATGCACCTGCACAGATTTCTCTGGAGGGACTCACAGGATGAGGAGATTGGAGAGTATGCCATCACAAGAGTGAACATCGGTGACCGACCTGCTGGATGCATTGCACAGATAGCCATGCGAGAAACTGCAAGACTCGCTACGTTCTCTCATCTAGTAGATGCACGCAGAGTCATAGAAGAGGACAGGTACGTTGATGACATCCTGACATCCCACGATGATCCTAACAGACTGGAGGAAATCACCAAGGAGGTTGAGGGAATCCTAAAATCCGGTGGATTTTCCCTGAAGCCATGGGTCCGGTCAGGGCAAAGTGGGAGGAGCGCCGGCGTAGCACCGACCCTCTCAACAAAGAAGCCCTCTGAAAATGGCAACACATTGATACTGCCAAACCAGATGAGGGATGAAGACAACAAGGCCTTAGGCATTGGATATCTGGTAGAGGAAGACAAACTCTACATGATGACCTCAATCAACTTTTCAAAGAGAAGAGGCAAGATGCGAACAGGCCAGGACCTTTTGATGGAGGAGGTGAGAGAGAGAACACCCAATCCTCTGACCAGAAGAGAACTACTGAGCCAGGTAGCAGGTCTCTATGATCCAATTGGCTTGGTCACACCTGTGAAACAAAAGGGAGCTATCCTTGTCAGAAGAGCATTCCAGGAGACGGGAAGTATAAATCTGGCCCGAGACACTTGGGACAAGCCGCTCTCTGAAGGCCTCAGGGAGGAGGCCATAAAGCTGTTCCAGGAGTATGTACAGCTGGGACAAATCAAGTTCCATAGGAGCCTTACCCCACCAGGTTGGAAGGGAAGACCTTGGGCTATTACCTTCTCAGATGGGAGTGACAAGACCTACGGAGCTGTCATGTACCTTAGGTGGGAATCGGACCACGGCATCGAGGTCAGACTAGTGGAATCAAAGGCCAAGCTGACGCCCCTCGACCAAAAAGGAGACGCGGTCAAGGCTGAAGTCTGTGGTGCGGTCTTTGCAGCAAGGCTCAGGAAATATGTTGAAAGGCATGGCCAGATGAAGATTGATCGCTGGTTCCACCTAGTCGACAGCCAAACAGTATTGGGAGCCATTCATCGAGACAGCTATGGCTACCAGACATTCTTTGCCAACAGAGTTGGAGAGATCCAAAAGACTTGTCCAGTTGAAGACTGGTGGTGGATTGCAGGGAATGTCAATATTGCTGACATCATCACAAGAGGATCTACTCCAGAAGACCTAGGAGAAGACACTGCTTGGCAGAATGGCCCGAAGTTTCTGAAATTACCATTGGAAGAATGGCCAATAAAGTCTGCTAAAGATGTTGTAGCTGATGCCAGAGAGAGCATCAACAAGCTGCAGAGAAAAGCATTTTCAGCAGTTGTGACGAGAGCTCAAGCAAAGAAAGGTCTTGGACCTCAGGATAACTCCAAAGTTCAGCCTGACCCGACTCTCCCTGGTCCACACTCCAACACATCTGAGGAATCTTCGCTGGGTAGAGTGTATACTGGCTCCATCGCCAAAAGCCTTTTGGATGTGAAGAAGTTCAGCAGTTTGTCAAGGCTGATTGGAGTCATTGCTTGGGTCCAGCGAGCTGCAAACAAATGGTTGGACCTGAAGAGCAAGGCCACAAAGCAAGCAAAGTGGGAGGCAAAACCTTCAGCTGAAAGGCCCAGAGAGCTTGTTCTTGATGCCAAAGGCCGTGAGTATGCCTTCAGAGCACTCTGCTTAGCAGCCCAGAAAGATGTCACATTCCCTGATGCAACCCTCAACCGATTAGTTGTGTTCAAAGACAAAGAGTCTGGACTTCTAGTTTGTGGAGGAAGGATCCAGTCCTTCAGAGAGGACAAAGCTGCAGTGCCTATTCTCCCACATGATGCTTGGATATCTACACTTCTAGCTCAAGAGGCTCACAATGTGAATCACGAAGGAGTGGCAGGAACTCTCTTGAGGATGAGAAGGACAGCCTGGGTGGTAAATGGTCGAAGAATAGCCAAGAAAATGGTAGACGGCTGTGTGACATGTCGAAAGGCAAGAGCGAAGCGATGTCGACAGATAATGAGTGACCTCCCACCAGAACGGGCAGAACCGGCAGCTCCATTTGAGTTCACCGCCATGGACCTGTTTGGGCCCTATGAAGTCAAAGACGAGGTGAAGAAAAGAGTGAGGCTCAAAGTCTGGGGAGTTGTATTCAGCTGTATGGCGTCCAGAGCCATCCACGCTGATATTGTCAGTGACCTGTCAGCAGAGGGATTTCTGCTTGCCTACCAAAGGTTTACATCATTGAGAGGGCATCCAAGGAAGGTTTGGTCTGACCCGGGCTCAAACTTTGTGGGGGCCAAACCTGCCCTAGAAGACCTCTACTCATTCATGGAGAACCTGGACAGGTCTGGAGTGGAAGAGGAGGCTGCCAAACACGGCACTAAATGGTCTTGGAAGATTCATCCTGCAGACTCACCCCACAGAAACGGAGCAGCAGAGGCAGCTGTTAGAACAGTGAAGAGAGCCCTGCACAACCTGGGCGGTGATGGTGTCTTTACGTGGGGAGAGTTTCAGACCTTTGTGTACATGGCAGCCAATCTGGCCAATGAAAGGCCTGTAGACGCAAGGGCACAAATCCAAGAGGGATGTGTCGAATACATCACACCTAACTCTCTCCTGTTGGGACGGGCCTGCTCAAGAGGTGACCCAGGAGACTTCCAATTTGAAGGCTACGCCTACAAAAGATTAAGAGTTATCCAATCGGAAGTAAACAAGTTCTGGAAGAAGTGGAGTCAGTTAGCAGGTCCCAACCTTTTTGTCAGAAGCAAGTGGCACACAAGGGAGAGAAATGTTGCTGTCGGGGACATTGTTTGGCTTGCTGATCAAAATGCCTTAAGATGTCAGTTCAAGTTGGCCAGAGTGATCAGTGTGAATTCTGACAAGGAAGGCATCGTCCGAGATGTTAATGTCAGGACATTTCCCAGCTACCCAGTCATGATCAAGAAACAGACTAATGAGGAAGCCATGAGCAAGAGGACCAGAATTGAGAAGACCACCAAAATCCCTGCCACAATTCTCCACAGGGACGTCAGGCGTCTTGTTGTCTTGATTCCAGTGGAGGAGCAATTTGGAGGAAAGGAAACAGTCTCAGAATGAGGTGACCTCCTTGGGTTCAGCAACCAGGAGCTCAAGTGGGAGGTGTGCTGTCAAAACCCCAAATTGGCCTAATTGGCATCAATCACTCATGATCAGTCACTGATCATGAGTCAGCACCTGGTGACAATCACTAATTGGGGCGAGGCACTGAAAAGCAGGAAGTGTTTGTTCAGTAGGAGAGCAGCAGCAGTGGAGAACACAGCATGGAGAGAAGCAGAACAAACAGACTTTTCATGAACTGAACTGAAAACACTGGAGCTGGGAACCTCAAGCCATCAAGGGGAATGCCACTGGTTTTCAAGCTAAATACCTAATACCTAACCAACAACTGTACTTACCTGTACCACAAGTTCAAGTAAAAACAAACAAAAGAACCAAGAAGTTGTCTTTTTGAGTTGACCACAGTTCCCCCTGTCGGCTAAGCCGTTTTTCAAGTTTGGGCAAAGAGGTTTCAGAAGAAAATCCCGAATAACTTGACAACAACAGGGTCCACATTGTTCAATTCATCAAAACATTTAGAGACATACAAATAGACACTTCTATGTAGTTAAAGAACAGAACAGGAATTCATCATGTAGGAAGCAAAAAGGGAAAGGATACATATACAGTGATTATAAGACACCAACAACATAAATAAACAATATCACGTTCACTTCTCACACAGAAGCTACACCAAGTATTTGGTAAAAACAAAAAAACAGAACAGAAATAAGCAAAAACATAAAAATAAAAATAAAATACATCACATATACGTTTTCTTTGTCCCAAGCTTTCTCTAGATATTCTGCTAATGCAAATATCTTCTGTTCAAAAATCCATCTCTCAGTCGCTCTGCATCACTTAACCACATCAGATCTATATTTTTACGTCTGTTAAATAACCTTTGACGTAGCTCATGTTAATAAATGCACTACTTCTGCACACGACCTCGCCGCTTATCGCCCTCAGGGCGGTTTACAGGTCCATGAGCTGTTATTCGAGGAGGTGATACAGGATAATCTGACTACTGTACTGCTTCATCGACAAAAGAAAAGACAAAACAAAGACGAAATTCGGAACATTATGAAAATAACAAGGTGCTGATAGGTTACATTCATGTCAGCAAGTGTGTGTGCGTGTGTGTGTGTGTGTGTGTGTGTGTGTGTGTGTGTGTGTGTGTGTGTGTGCGTGTGTGTGTGTGTGTGTGTGTCTGTGTGTGTGTGTGTGTGTGCGTGTGTGTGTGTGTGTGTGTCTGTGTGTGTGTGTGTGTGTGTGTGTGTGCGTGTGCGTGCGTGTGTGTGTGTGTGTGCGTGCGTGTGTGTGTGTCTGTGTGTGTGTGTGTGTGTGTGTGTGTGTGCGTGTGTGTGTCTGTGTGTGTGTGTGTGTGTGTGTGTGTGTGTGTGTGTGTTTGTGTGTTTGTGCCTGTGTGTGCGTGTGTGTGTGTGTAGTTCAATGCATGCATGATACCGTACCGGCATTTATATTTGTGCAACGCCTGTCTCGCACGTCTGTCAGTATACAAGAGTATAGGTTTCTATGTGTGTGCACGTGTGTGTGCGCGTGTGCATGTGTGCGTGAGTGTGTGCATGCGCCACACACACCTGTGCGTGTGTTGGTGCATGCTGTGTGTGTGTGCGTACGTGCGTATGCATGCATGCGTTTGTGTGTAAGTCATTCCCGACAGTTTCATAGTTGATGGGGTTGTTTTTAGCACTGTCAGCATTATGCTGATGCATTTTTTTTCTTCTATTTTCTTCTTTTTTTTTTTGTTGGTATTCTGTCCAACCCCGTTCTCATAACCACGCATATCGGACTCGCAGGCACTTGAAATGCATCGTTCCGCAGCACTCTGATCATCAACACGTTCCACTTTAGACCGACATCAATGTGTACCGCACACTCCCAAGGGAATGGCCGTCACAAAATGGGTGGAGGAAAAAAAAGGGTGACAAAATACACTCTCAAAAAAAAAAACTGTATGTTTATAAATACATACAGTGTGTTGTGGCGTTTGCCGTTGGCCTCCTTATCCAACCTACACAGACGCCGGTCGGTTGGAAACCTCAGAAACTGTCACTGTCCCCCCCACATGAAATAGTGAAAATAGTAGATCTACAAGCTCACATTGCCAGCTCGTAGTAAATAGAAAAAAAATCACAACTTTTGCTTGACACTCTCGTATATGAAGAAGTAGGGCGCTAAGGCTGCACTATTATGTAACTTTCCTCTTCTACCCGGATTATATATTTTTTCACCATTGAGCTAATTCGTGCCAGATACGGGTACGTATATATATATATATATATATATATATATATATATATATATATATATATATATATATATATATATATATGGGAAATAAATAATTAACATGGATAGGAGTCTTCAAGGGACAAGACGGCATGGACACACACCGGTAGCCAAAGTGCCAATACTTTATTATAGGATGCAGAGTAAGAAGAGAAAAAAACTTACTCTACCATATACAAGAATAAGTGTCACTTCAAAATAAGTGATGCCGCTTTTTAAGTGACGAAACGACACATACAGTAACAAGTTGAAACATGGAGATGTGAGGTTTCTGCCAGACAGCAACTATAATGCTGCTGATATAACCTTGTGAAATGATGAATGCACAAGTTATAATCGCTCCCTCTTTATCCATTTGGGAGTGCTCACTGCTCAGAGGTGCGCGCGTGCGTATCCTTTGACCACAGGAGACTTAAAACAACGCGCCGGCTGAGCACATCAAAGGGACATTTCTCTTTGGCGAGTGCAAAGCGGGCCGACAGAGTGAGCCAAAACTGTGGAGGAAGTCCGTCATCGTGAAACTTGAAATTGCTTTCTGTCTGGCCGCTGTTGACCGCTTGACCTTCATTTGTGCCTCGATCAGCTGCGTGCCAGACAATGTAACCAAGTACATTTTACTCGAGTACTGCACATGGGTCAAATTCTGAGGCAATTTTTAGGTAATTAGGCCTGCTTTGTAGATTCAGATTATCATTACAAAACATACATTAGCTACTAAAGCCCTACACTTCGGCTATCGGAAAATAACAGATCTACAAGCTCGATGAACAATCGAGATATATATATATATATATAGCCAACCAACACATACAAGTACACCTGCTTATTGTATATAGGCCTATGGAATTTAGCCTCAAATTGCACCTTCTTAAACTAAACTGTGTTGTATAGAACATAACCTACTGTGAAGCTGTTCACAGCAGGTGAACAGCAAAGCTATGTAGTTTACCTAAATTTGCTACTACAGGGAAAACATGCACATTATATATTTATTTTCTACTCCTTGATTGCTCTTTCTTGCACTCTTTATTCTGTCCCTTTGTTTGCTGTGCTTGCTGTGTTTTTGTTGTTTTGAATGTTATGCTATCTATGCTGCTGCATTGTCTATAAGGAAGCCAAACAAAGACCAGTTTTACTCTTATACGTACCTGTATACACAGGATGCAACAATGAAGTCCAACCTTGAACCTCCCCAGAATCCCCAGCACAAAACAAAACATTCTTCCAGACAATGGTGTGTCTGTTTAACTTTTCATTTTGAACCACAGTCTCTTGAAGGCTCGAGCTGACACATAATAATCAACGACAGACCCACCACCTCAGCCTCGTCTCACCCCAAAAACAACCATAGCTGAAGCAATCCTCATCTGCAAGAAGTCGACACAATTAGAGAATGCAGAATAAGTGTTGTATTGATGACAACATTTGCCTGTTATCTCCACAGTATTGTGCCACATCAATAGCCCCCTACAGCATGGAGTTGTGGACAAAATATCATTCAAAGACAACAACATATTCGAATCTTGGGTCTGAGTCATCAAATCGTGGCTCAAAAGGCAGCATAAATAATGGGCTCGGATATGAAAAGCACAGCTGCACTAGAGTGATGATGATCTCCACAGCCTCCCTCACAGAACGGATGGAGGAATGCAGGGAGCGGTCACCCGGACGCAGTGGTGGAAATATACCCACATTTTGTTCTCAAGTAACCATAGTAAAAGTAAAAGTATCACATATAAGTAAAAGTCCGGAATTCAAAATTGTACTTAAGTACAGTACTTTACACCACTAGGGCTGTCCCCGACTAAGGATTTGTATAGTCGACTGATAGATGAATACATTTGCTGTTAGTCGACTAATAGTCGACTGAGCACCCCCACCCCTCTCAGTCGATGTTTTTGTGAACATCGACTGAGAGGCTTGTCATTAGCCAGATTGAGCACAGCAGGTGAGATTGAGATTCTGGTGTCTATCAGGCCAGCGCACTGTGCGATTCAAGTCACAGGCAGTGGCACATTGCCACACAGGCAGACACACTCCACATGCACATTGGAGATTTGAACAGTCAGAATATTCAAATGTGTTTATGTCCCCCACAGACCTAGTGGAATAATACAATATTTTTGTATATTTTTGTAAATATTGTATTTTTATATACAATATTTTGGGGCAATTTGTTTTTTCTTTTTTTTTGATGAACATCGACTAAGAGGTGGTCAGTCGACTGAGACCCGTTCCGATCGATTAGTCGACTATTCGACTAATCGAGGTCAGCCCTATAGAGCACCGCAGTCCCGCCCCCTTTCAGAAAAGCGAGTGGCCCAGGAAGTGGAAGCCCCATGCATTCTCCCATCGGCACTTTTAATATAATTTATTTAAAGACGGTTACGCCGCGGACAAAGCCAATTCGGATCGTGACGAATCATGACAATGAACACAATATTTTGGGACGATCAAATCATTAGAAAGAAGAAAAGAAAGTCAGGAGACAACACTATTTGTTTTGTTTTTCGTCTTATAAATTATTTGATCGGCCCAAAATATTGTGTTCATTGTCATGATTCGTCACGATCCGAATTGGCTTTGTCCGCGGCGTAACCGTCTTTAAATAAATTATATTAAAAGTGCCGATGGGAGAATGCATGGGGCTTCCACTTCCTGGGCCACTCGCTTTTCTGAAAGGGGGGGGGCTGCGGCGCTCTATACACCACTGACATGACAGACCACATGCACCTCTGGGTGGTTTCTGACAAACTCCTGGCTGGATATGGCCTCCAGGGAACTGTAATGGAACTATAGGCAAAGGCCATTTTGTTTGTATGGCACGTTTTAAGGACGAGGCAATTCAATGTGCTTTACATGGAACATCAAGCAAAGGAAACACAATTATACAATGACATTATAGGGATGCAAAATAACAACATTTGTTCAAAAAGACATACAGTTACAGTGCAGAAGAGAAAGAAAAAAACAATCAAAGGTATCAAAGGTATAGGTCCAATATGACTATGTCATTTTGGGCTTGTTTCTATTACATTTTCTGAAAAGTAACGGTTTTGGACATACAAGGTTTTCACCCGGCAGAGATGATAGCCACATGAAGGGCGAGAAATCGTCCGCTTCAAGTGTTCCAGTTGACTGACCAGTTGATGGGGGCGTATTGTAATCAATATCATCTAGCTCACTGTTTCCCCAATAGTGGGTTCACGGGTCACGGGGCTAAAATATTTGGGAACCACTGACTAGCTCCAACCAGAAATGGAGCGCACAAAGAAATGTGTGGAATTCACTCAAATTATACTAGTTATTAACTTGTGAATTGCACCTCACGCTAGATGTCCAAAATACACCAAAAGTACACAGAAATGTTCATCTGTTAAAGTCCTTCCACTTTTTGGTTCCCTCCAGCTAAAGTGGTGGATGACTTGAAGCCGTCCAATCTCTCTCTCTCTCTGAGGTTGAGCCAACTTGAGCCTATTTAACAATATGACTGTGCAATATGATTGGCAAAAATGTCATATATTTTTGGGGAATGTAAAAAACAAATGTGTAGTGTGTACATACCTGTTAAGTACCTCTTTTTAAACCCTTTGTGACATAATTCAGCATGTCTTTGGCAGCTTATCAGCACACATTCCTGTATTAGCAAACTTGTATACGGTTCAAATGAATGTGCCAAATTTGAGTTTAAATTGAGCTGGCCTTATTAGTGTTGAGCAAGACACTAGATTCTGAAATGTGAGATTCTGAAATCTCACAATTTTCAAATGCCTCTGTCATACAGTCCGCGTCTGTCTTGTCTCGTCAGAAGACGTGTACATTTGTCTTACACTAATTAAAATCATTCAAAGTGCATAGTAGCTTGCTGCTTAGCAGAAATAAAAATTCTAATATATATATTTTAAAGACTATTTCAAAACACGTTTTCGAGAACGGAAATTATAATGGACCAGATGACAGCTCCTTTTCTCTGCATTTTATGTAGATTGTGGAATATAGTTGTGTGGCTATGCAAGACTTATTAACAGTCTCTTAGCTTCAAAGCCGTTGTTCCCTCACCTCAGACACCAACAGTAGTGGACAGAGAATGACCAAAGTGTACAGTATTTGCTTGAGTTATGTACTTTTGATTGAATGTAATTGTATTGCTGCTGTAAGTGCCTACGTCCCAAATAAGTCTACTACAATTAAAATCAGTTTTTTCTCTGTTTGTGTGTGCGAGTATGTGCATGTGTGTGTGTGTGTGTGTGTGTGTGTGTGTGTGTGTGTGTGTGTGTGTGTGTGTGTGTGTGTGTGTGTGTGTGTGTGCGTGCGTGTGTGCGTGAGTCTTTATGTGCATGTGTGCACATTCATGCATCTCATATCTGTGTTTTGTTATCGGTGGACTGGCCACGTGAATACAAGAAAGAAAGAACGAAATAGAAATATAACCTCACCAAATCCAATTACAAGCGGACCATTCCCAAGCCTCTTTACAGTGGCTGCAGGCCATCTATTAAAGCACTCCCTACATCCCACTGAGCTGACGGACAGCTACAATGCACTGCCGCGCTAACAACCATGATCATACATCCAGCCGCCAATCGCTGCTGCATGTGGCTGAAGGTGGCAGGGAGGTGCAACAACAACTAGGAGCTTTACTGAAAAGGTCCCATCTATGACCAGGGGCGGCCTTAAGGATCGGGAGGCCCCGTTCATGACGTCATAATTTCAATAATTAATAATTATTTAAAAAAAGTGTGTGCATGAACAGCATACACTAAAGCAGGTATAAATGGAAGGCAGCATAGGCTATACAACTGTCAGCGCATGCTAGTGCAGTGAGTGCACACACTGGGAAGTGGGAACAATTACAATTACTACTACTACTATTATTTATTCTTTTACAAAAAAAAGGCCCCTGGAGGCTCGAGGCCCGTTTCAATTGAAACATATATAAGGCCACCACTGTGTCTATGACATTAAATGTAGTTACATTTAGTCATTATTATGCCAATTAATTCCTCCCTTCCGCTGCCACAGTCACAGCTGCTGTTGCATCCTATATACACATGCTCACCTGCCAGTGAGGAGCCCCCAAACGGGAGGAGGATGTATACAGTATATAGATCCTCCGTCCTACGTACTCCACCCGCCACAACACACCCTGCCCTGCCGTGACTGCAGGGAGTGATTTCAGGTGACTAAAACAGGGCTTCTCAATGTGGGTACCGTGACACAAGTCCAGGGATGCCACTGTCAATTCAGTTTGACCACGATAGTCTTAGACCCTCTATAGGCCTACTTAGAAAAACCGACTCGAGTTAAACTGTCCTTGGTGTGTTCTTTTTGCAGCATGCCCTGCACTGCAGTACACCAGTACTACAATATCATCAGATCTACAAGCTCACAATCTGCAAGTTGTGAGCTTGTAGTCTGTCCTAATGGAAATGGACATGTTTATGTATACCGTCAAGATGGCAAAAGGTGACAAAAGGTGACAGGTAAAGTAACAATGCAATTGATGAAACGGTTACGTAGCCTACAGGGGTGATCGGAGACAAAAAAGAAAATTGAGAACCAAACGTGCACCCCCAGCCGCACATCCAGTGATGAATATTCACTCCCTGCCCGGCGTCCCTGCCACAGTATTGTAGGCTACCACATCAATAGCCCTACACAGCATGGAGTTGTGGACAAAATATCATTCAAAGACAACAACATATTCGAATCTTGGGTCTGAGTCATCAAATCGTGGCTCAAAAGGCAGAATAAATAATGGGCTCGGATATGAAAAGCACAGCTGCACTAGAGTGATGATCATCTCCACAGCCTCCCTCACAGAACGGATGGAGGAATGCAGGGAGCGGTCACCCGGACGCAGTGGTGGAAAAAAATATATATACCCACATTTTGTTCTCAAGTAACCATAGTAAAGTATCACATATAAGTAAAAGTCCGGAATTCAAAATTGTACTTAAGTACATTACTTTACACCAGCTGCACCACTGACAGGGGTGATCGGAGACAAAAAAGAAAATTGAGAACCAAACGTGCACCCCCAGCCGCACATCCAGTGATGAATATTCACTCCCTGCCCGGCGTCCCTGCCCCGGACAACACAGGCCAACTGTGTCTGTGCATACATGTGCAGTCAACAACCCCCAGACTCTGTTGTGGTGGGCGCGTAGCCTACTTTAACACTGCGCCAGAGAGGTCCTAAATTTCACTTTTTCTTATCGTTTGTCTTTTGTTTGTGTTTTAGGACAGTGGTTCTCAACTAGTGGTCCGGCGGGAACCACCAGTGGTCCTTTTTTGGGGGGGGGGGGCTTTTTTCTGCCTGCATTGATAGATGAACAGTAAGACTGACACAAAATGGGGAGAGAGATGGGAAGAGTGACACGCTGTCAAGCTGGATTACCAGCCTATAGGTGCCCAGACGCCTATACATACAGTACACCATGTCGCCCGGGCCCAGCCAGTGGTCCTTGAGGAGGATCCAAGTGGTCCCCAGCTAAATGATGAAGAGTTGGCAACCAAATGCAGGGACCCTTATTTGATATTTAGCTCTTGGGAGTGTGAACTGAAACCAAATGGACCCTTAACGGGTCTATTTGGTTTAATGTTACGCTGCACACAATTAGAGAATGTAGAAGAATTGCTATAATGCAATTTGCTATGTTGATCATTGTTTGCCTGTTGTCTCTCCTATGGTATAAAAAAGGTAGGTGGCTAGCGCACATCCAGTTCCTGTCTGGTGCTGGACTAAGGTACATACAGTGAAGAGAGGAGAGTCCGCACACAGGTTTGCTCCAAGGTGTTTGCTTTTCATTCAAAACACCGTGATGAAGGCCGTTCACGGCCGAAACGTTGTGTCGTATTTATGGTGTTTTGAATAAAAAGCAAACACCTTGGAGCAAACCTGTGTGCGGACTCTCCTCTCTTCACTGTCTCTCCTATGGCACCACATCAAGACTGCATGGAATTGTGGAGAAAATTGTATCATTCGTATCGACACATTTTATTATATAAGTCATGGTGGTCCGTGCATGGCTCAAATGCCAAATAAATAATGGCCCTTGATGCGTGCCTTAACGCTTACCTCTAAACTTTCCACTACTGAAAACATCAGAACAGAGCATCTGACTCCTCAGGTGCATAAACAAGTCTGGGATAAATTATGCACCGGGGCATGAATAATTAAACAAAAATGAATTGAAGGTGAGGGCAGTTCTTTCAAAATAATAATAATAATAATAATAATAAGGAAGGGAACAAAAGAGATGGAATATTCACAGTCTGCCAGGTCAGCGGCGACGCTGAGAGTTAACCCATTAAGACCAGGAAATAATCAGTTTTCCATTAAGACCGCAGGAAAAAATAAATTTTAGAAGGCAAGGACGTTTTGGCCTTCGGCGTTCGTTTTGAGGGCACACAAAGGACAAATGGCAGGGCAGGAAGCTAAGGCCATCGAAATAATGCTTTTAATACATATCAGTGGATGCACATGCACGCACACACACACACGCACGCGCGCGCACACACGCACACACACACACACACACACACTTCACGTATTAATATCTGTAGAAACTACTGAGTTTAAAGTTCATAGACGTTCAGCTCTGGACCTATCAGAGACGATGGGGATGTTGAGGGGGGTTTTGTTAACGACAACAGACATTGATGTCTAAAAAAAAAAACAGTTGGCTACTGAGTGGACGGGGCGTCAAGGAATGTCATTTATTTCAGGAGACTGAGGAGCCACGGTGACCTCCATTAAATGACACAATCAGGCCCCAGCTTACCACAGCTGCACGCAGGCTTTTAGGGGCTGCAGCCCGGGGCACCATAGCTTGGGGGGGAGGGGCAAAACACCTGCCACAAAAAACTATAATGGCATGGAAATTCTCTGGGTGCTGCCGGAACAAAGCTAAATTGTAGGATGAACGCGTCGGCTCGGCAGCCCTATATAACGGCCGCTGATGAAGTGATATCTTATACAGCAGCACGCCATTTAGATTATCTTTCATTACCGAAAACACTTGAGCCCCACTTTATACTATATGCCAAAAGTAAAAGTACAAATATTGGCATCAAAACACCTGTATGGTCAAAGAGTTCCAAAAGTAAAGGTACTCAACATAGTTTGCCGCATGATGACGCGCTGTGAGCTATTTTCGAATAGCCAACATAATTATTAGCTTGGGCTCCGTTTCATTTAGGGTATATGATCCTGTCGGGAGCGCATGATAATATCCCTACGATATTATCGTTACGTCATGTTGTAGTATTGTTTTGTAGTCGACAGGCAGGAACAACGGGGCGGCAACTTCCTTTTCCCTCAAACCGATTTTTCTCAATAAAAGCTACAGGCTATACGAGAGCTTTTATTGTTATTCTTCTGGTTTGAGGGAAAAGGAAGTTCCGTTTGATTGTTCCTGACTTTACATGACGTAACGCTCCCGACCGGATCATACAGACTTTCGAAACAGAGACCGCCAGGCTTTCCTCCGAGGTGGTGGAAAGCCTGGTGAGGCGAGGTTACTGACATATATAGAATAGTGTTTCTTCATAGAAAAAATATAAAGCTGCAAAGTAACTGCTGTATAGTAGCATAAATACAGTCATATGGCAAATAATGGCAGTGGCGTTAAAAGTACAACCTTTTCCTCTGAAAAATATTGAAAAACTGACATACCGGTAATAAAGTAACTGCACATAAGTGAGTACATGCACTGGGCTATTGTTTTGCACCACCGAGTGCATGTCCCTGTGTCTTTCTGTACATCATAACTCGCCTCCACCAACACCTAATTTCCACCGGCATAATGTCACACTGCACATACTGTACAGCTCGTACTTGTTATCATCATAAAACAATAACATACAGCTCGTTATAATCTTGACCTTGGCTGCGACAACACCGTAGTCTCAATAAAACGTGATGCTCTCCCTCTAGTGTGCCAGACCAGATAAAAGACCAACTAGACAAAAGGCTTGTGGCTACATATTAACCCATTCTGACCTGAGATCAGATTCATACGAGGTTTCCACTGGACACACACTGGTCTGATTAACCCATTCTGACCTGAGATCAGATTCTAAAAAATGTCAGTCGTTCTTCGATTTTTCAAAAATAGCAGACCTACAAGCTCGTAGCGCGCCACTCGGTGGCGCGCTATGAGCTTGTAGATCTGCTATTTTTCAATAGCTAAAGCATAACATGATGCTAACACCAAAACGGGTTCCCGGTCAGAATGGGTTAAAGCACAGGACAGAAAGACTATATATATATATATATATATATATACATATATATATATATACAAATGTCCCATTACACAAAGGAGAACATTCTCACAAGCTGGCAAATTAAATCAATTCACCTCGAGCTGCAGCTGAATTTCAAGTTAGGAAATTAATTAGGAAGATAAATCACATTAACCCTAACCTAAAAGAGAGAAAATTTAAAACGAAAATATTGCCTTGTATTAAATTGGCCGGAATCAAATCAAAAGAGAAAAGAACTTTTGACTCCCAGACAATTGAAAGTCTTTTTGAACATTGAGTAGGATGTCATGTCAACGTAGCCAGAGTTGGCTGTTTGAGTGTTTGTCATCTAGCATCCAGAATATGTTGCTACTCTTACCTGTATGATCACGAATAAATCCTTAAAGAACCACTTCACCACTTTTCAACCCATCTTCATATCCTAGGTCCTCACTAATGCTCATGATAAAATAGCACCATTTCTACTCTGTCCGTGTCTCATAGGAGGGATGTTGGAAGTTCAGAAACCCGTCCACCAGAATCCAAGCTAATAGAAACTGCAGGCTTTCTAGTCCTGAAAAGTTGCAATGTGAAAATGGAAGCCATCGTTCTCACGATAATACAAATCTAAACATTTTCGTAAAATAATATTGTTTAAAAATAATCTGCCTAACGATGATGTCACTGGTGGACGTGTTTCTGAACTTCCCTATGTCCTATGAGACACGGACCGAGTAGAAAATAATTGTAGGCTACCATTTTAGATTTTATCATGATTATTAGTGAGGACCTATTCGGCCCGCTCATCCTAGTGCCACGCGTCACAAATGGGAAGAAGACAATAGCGGGAGGGCGATACTTGGAAAAGCAAACATGGCAACCCATGAGGTTTTCATATATTCAGTTGGTTGGAAAGGGCAAACTTGGCAACCTGGCTGAGTGGCCCTATTGTTTGTTTTGCTTGTTTTTATTTCCATCTAAAAGCAAGCATGGCAAGTGGCAATGTTTCTATTTACCAAGTTGCTTGGATGTCGTAAATGTGGCAACCTAGCGGGAATAGTATAATGTAGTCCTTTGCACTGTCCTAGTCTACTCCACTCCACTGTACTGTACTGTACTCCACTGTACTGTATTTCACTGTACTGTATTCCACTGTAATGTACTGTACTGCTGTGCTGTACTGTGCTGTACTCCACTGTGCTGTACTCCTCTGGTATACTCACTACTGTACTGTACTGTACTGTATTTCTCTACTGTACTGTACTGTATTCATCTACTGTACTGTACTGTACTTTACTGTACTGTACTGTACTGTACTGTACTGTACTGTACTGTACTGTACTGTACTGTACTGTACTGTACTCAATAATTGTGTCATTACAGTATCCTTCAGTATGCACAAACATTAAACATACAACAGTGTTGTTCAATAGAACACTGGTACTGTATAGTTACAGTCAGTGTCAACAGTATAATTAGTACAATAACCCACACCCTATTATATGGGTGTTATTGAGGAAGCACCCAAGCTTTTCTTGGCATAGAGGCTCGGATCTAGCGCTGGAAACGGACGCAGGATCCCTATTGGTTCACCAACCCGTCCCCTCCCCCTGCTCCCCTCACTGGTAGAACACAGACGTCACCAAATTTGGAGCGACACCCCTCTACTACCGGCACAAAGGACAGCACAAGTCAAGGGTTTATCTTGTTAACAGCTAAACAACAAGACAATCAGGGTTATACATTATTCACATATATTTTCAACTCCAAACATGACATGAGATTCAGTCACAGAGTGCATCACAAACCGATGAAATTGGTGGACATTTCCACATCATTGTAGCCCCTATAGATATAAGAACAATGGTATAGAAGTGGTCAGCATTCTAACTTTCCAGAAAGAGAAAGACTGTAGTTTCCATTAGCTTGGAATCCCCATTGATATGCACGGCACGTGAGTCATATAGTACACCCCTCCGCTTTAATCATCTGTCAGTCTGCTGATTGCTTTCAATCATCCACGCTCTCCTACTCTCTCCAATCACAGCTCTGCTGGGTGTTACGGAAGCTGCCTCGCTCTTCTACTCCAATCAGAGCTCACCCTCTCTCACCTGCTGTGCCCATATATATATATATATATATATATATATATATATATATATATATATATATATATATATATATACTGTATAGTGCAGCCTTAACTCCTGCTTAATTAAACATCTACTGATGCATGAACTTGGACACATCATCACTGTTGTAAACCTGGGATCATTGGGTGTTTCTGGGTCTTATACAACAGACACCTCCCCCCAGGCGACCCGACCATGGGCTGACCAGACGACCCCGGCCTGTGTCAAGTGGCATGCTGCTACAGCACCCACTGTCTCCTACAAGACTATAAGAGACAGCCAATGGGGAAGATGGCTGCTGAGATGTTGGCACACATAATCTCAGCTTCGGTATACAACTCGAGCTATACGAGCGGCCTCTCGAGTTGCACCGAGGCTGATTTTAAAACCTCCTCGCAGGTTTTACTGCAGTACGTCTGCAGCTTTTGGATTCCTCCTCACGGAAGAAGTGGTTTGTGCTGCCAACCCTCGCCACCCCCGGTTGCCGTCTCTCCGGCTGTGAAGTATAGCGACATCTCCAGATGTCCCCACTTCATACAAGAGTGTCGAGCTAACGTTGTGAAAATAACTATCTACAAGCTGGCATTGTGAGCTTGTGGATCTACTATTTTCACTAACACACACAGACACACACACACACACACACACACACACACACACACACACACACACACACACACACACACGCACACAGCTCACCCTTTCAACAGGGCGGATCCTTGAAATTTGATTTAGATCTCTGCTTCTCTCCCTGCTTGTTACACTTCTGCTGCTATAATAATGTTAATATCCAGTCAGGTTGGAGTGTAGTCAATTCATTAGGAAGAGTCAAAGAATAAAACACAAGGCAGGAAAGTCAGTCAAAAGTGCATTTTGCCGTATTATTGCACATTCACAGTCACTTTTCGTTTAGTATCCTGGGAGCCTGTGGAAAAAGTACTGTTCCTCAGCCTGCTTGTGCGTGCTGGGAGGATCTTGTACCCCTTCACCCTTTTTGACCTGTTGGGTGAGAAAAGTCATACTACTTTGACTTTTTAATGTCTGCTGACTCAAGTCAATCCGTCAATGTACTGATTAGGCCCGCTTTTGTATACCGGGGGCGTTCCTGATTTTACGTAGCATGCTGCTTAATTGCCAAAATTGAGGAACATCCCAAGAACGGAGCCATTAACGGCAAGTTTAACAGTGTTCCATTTGCAGCACTCTGGGAACCTATCGGCAATAAAAAGGAAGAACAGCACTCTATCTTGAGAGATTACATGTGTAGCGATCAGGGGAGCAGTGAAGCCAATAGTGTCTGAAACCAGTACCTGACTTCCTGAAAGTTCATATAATGGCCTGTTGTGGCGCTGTCATTGGGCCCAAAAAAACCCATAGCCCCATAGAGGTCCATGTATTTGGGCCCAACTTCACCTAGACTGTATTACCTTAATAAACATGGTCATGGATACTTTCTGCTTCCAGTCACTAGTTTAAAGTCTCATTGCTCATGTCATAATATTCTTTATGGAAAATTATGGTCCCATTTATTAAAGAAATTACCATAAAGTCAAGTATCTTCTGAGGGGCGTGGCTACCGTTACAGTCTATGATCGGGATCCACCCCCCGCTCGAATCAAAATGAAAACCAACGAAGAAGAAGGGGGGAAGTCCCGCCTTGTTGTCTGGGGCAGCCAATGGCCAGCTGGGCCCAAACGGATCTGGAAAGATGGCGATTTACTGACAGGCTTCATCTTACGTCCATATCAGACCCGGAGAACGCTTTGTTCATATTCTTTTTTACAGTCTATGGTAGCGATGCATGGTGAAATCGACTTTGAAATGCATTCCTGAAAATCTGACTGAACCCGTTTATTTGATGATACGGTTTTAAAAGTGTGCGGTGATCTTTTAGATTATTTCCCATTCTAAAACTGTTCTCCTCTGCAATCACATGTTTAAATCTGCCATTGCTTTATTTTCTTAATTGTACCATTATTGTTGGGAATATTGTTGTTGTTGTTGTTGTTGTTATTTATCAATCGTTTATAATATTATAATTTTATTCCACATTTCACATGCGTCTTATCATACTGTGATCTTGTTACCAATTGCCCCTGATGTTTTGAAATTGGAATTAGAAATTCCAGAGACTTGTGAGTGAGACAGAAGCAGGCCAGTGCAGAGAATAGAATGACACTAATTAGTGAGGAGGAGATTAAAGCATGGATGACTATAGTAATCCCACACCACAAAGGACTCCTTTCTCTCTCACTTGAATCAAACAAGCTGTGTCAAACTAATCAACTTAATTAATTAGAAAAATATCTAATAACTTGTCATTTTATAAAATGATCATCATGCAAGTCATGATCCATTGATCTGTTTGAGCCAGTGTAGATGTGTCATTTGCACTACTTAGACCTGTGCACGTCGGGCACCGGCCTACATGGGAACGATGCAAGTTGGGAACAATGGAAATTGGAATTGCATAGTGCAGGGTTCCACAATTAATTTTCCTCAAGGGCCATACTTTGACTATAGGGTACCAGGCTGGGGGCCGAGTCCGCACGTGCGAGGTCGAGGTCTTGCCCGGAAAATTCATTTTCAGGGCAAGACCCCATTTGAAAAGGATGTCCAGTTTGACATGCATAGGCTACTGACCCCCATTTAATGCCATTTATTTTATGCCTTCCAGGGGCCACAAGGGGGCGCTCCGCGGGCTGCAAATGGCCCGCGGGCCGCCTATTGGGGAAACCCTGGCATAGTGCATACCCCGCCCTAGTATTCAATACTTGTTATATCTGTTGTCACATATTGCACCCATTTTAACCGTCTGCGTGTGTCCCTTTTGTGCCCATATATGGAGATGTCTGCCTGTATCCCTTCTCTGCTCCCTCCATTGGTTCCCGTGTTGCTGCCTGCACAGTACAAAACACTGATGCTGCGGCCTACAAAGCAAGCAAAGGTATGGCACCCCCATATCTTCAATGTCTGATCCAACTATAGCACTCTATATAGAGTGTATACTCATATAGTTTTATTGTACAGATATTCTACCGTTAGTCAGATGTTAGGTCGCTTATGATCCTTGATGACTATTTGTATGTGTTTGATTTATTACCATATATGTGTTCTTGCTTACTGTAAATTTTAGTTTATTTATCTGAGAATCGTAATTTGTGTGTTGCTCTAGGTTATTGGCTCACTGCTCAAATGTGTCAGCAGCAGGTGTATCCATCTTGTTCGGAAGCCCACCGCCGGCACAGAAGAGAATAAAATGTCTTCGTCGAAGGGAAATACTTCAGAATGATAATTACAGGTTGTCACCTTGTGCCCAACTCACTGAGGTGACGCAGTAATTGGTTGGCGAGGGTTCAAGCAAAGCCTAACAACCAACCGCTCAATGGAAGACAGGGACCTTTTTTTTTCTTCTTTTTTTTTCTTCTTTTCTTTCAGGCTAGGAACTATTAGACGTTGAGGTGAATTGATGAGTTGAAGTTGAACTCCGACCGAGGTGATATAAACGGAGTCAAGCTGATAGTTCTTGCCAGCAATGGATAGTAACAAAGTACTTGACTATACAGTATTTAAGTAAACCTATTGAGCAGGCCTACTTTACCACAAACACTGTTCAGGGGTCTCGGGTCTGCCATGTCGGGTAGAAACCTCATTCGACTTTTCAGGATTCAAATAAAAAAAATATCAAACACTTTTGATGCCTTTGTGTGATGTTGTAGTATGATCAAGTAGGGCATTAAATTACGAAAACAAACAAACGAACAATAAATCAGAATATGGAGATAAGAGGTTTTGCCCGACAACAGTTATAATCACTAAGTCACACCAGGTGTGTAACCCCCAAGGGCCCCATAGTGCCACAGGTGCACCGTCACTCTAGTCTCGCGTAGCCAGACAATTATTCCACAATCTCCGAATGCTATAGAGTCTTGAACTACACCTCCCGAAATCCGAGTCAGGAAGCTGCCATTTCCGTTGACAAAAAATATTTTAAAATGGCTTTAGGCTACATTTTATTTTTGTATTTACATTTCTGCTAAGCAGCAAGCTTATAAAGGCTTGATTTCAATATCTACTGTATATTGGAATAAATGTGTGCGACTGTAAAGACTAAATAGAAGCTTTATATTTTACTCATGATAGCGCTTCCGTTGCTCCAGACTGTATGACGGAAGCATTTGAAAATTGCGAGAGGCAACAGTCTGGCAACGCGAGACTATACCGTCACTGCAATCCGCACCATACCTGACACAGATACTGTTCAGGGATCTGCCATGAAACAGCCCTTGGCTGTTTTGGTTATTATGTTTGATTAGTGGTGATAAGCTAATGCTATTATATCTTCTTATATTTATTCGTGGGCTTGCTTAGCTGTACACTGGGTATAGGAGGAGCGCTTTCCTCGCAACAACAAAGCTGCTGCTCTTCCAAATCTGGCTGTGACAGGTCATCTGCCCCACACAGGATACTATCGCCATTTCATTTCATTACATCCTCATTCATTGCAAACTAGATTCAACATACTCAAGCCTGCACACATTCTAAATGATGCCCCCGGAATATTGTACTGAGCAAATGGACTGTTACCACCTTCAATAATAATGATAATAATAGTCTTTATTGTCTCCACATCATATATTTTGGACACTTGTACAAAACATTAATAATTCTACTCAAGTTGGAAGCATTAAGACCCATTTTAACCCTCAATTGCTTCCTTTCTAAAAAATAACCATTCACGCGTTTAGATATTCTATTTAGCCCTCTAACACCCGCATTAATTTCTACTTGCAAAAAATAGATTTCAACCTTACTACTACTTTGTACTACTAGCACTGACACTAAAAAAAGATTTAAAAAAAAATAAAAAAAATAAAGTTTGATGAAAAATGTATAATAATTATATAATAATTATATAATAAATTAATAATTTACATTTGGGGGATATCTTTCACAATAATGAATAAAACATGTTCTAGACATTCTAATGATCACAAAAAAACATATATTACAATTATTTTACCTACTTTTATTAGGGTAAAGGTCAAAAATGTTGAGTCCAAACATTTTTTATTTGTGTGAATTTCAGCCTCTGTGGGGGGTATTTATATGCAAATATCATGACTAATGGCATTGAATTGGCATTGCAATGAACATCACTGATGACATTTAGGTGAAAAAAGAACAGAAAAAAATAATAATAATTTAGTAATTAATTAAAATAAAATTGTAGCTAAAAAGCAACTCTGGGTGCTAGAGGGTTAGCCTACAATGAGATGCGGACGAGAGCTGGTGCTACTTGGACCCGGACATAACGTAGCACTACAAAATGACGTCGGACATAAATACTGAATAAAGCTCAGTCTCTGCCTGGACTCTGGAGAGGAAACACTGCTTAGCGTCGGCCTTTCCTCCAGCCACCGACGTTTGTTGTTTTTCGTCATATCCGTCATTATCCGTCATAAACGTTAGTTCATGTGTTGTTTTGCCTTCCCTTTAACACTCCCTTCGGGAAAGAGTGTTAGTTCTGTGTGTTAGGTTTTCAGTTGTCGTTTTGCCCCTGTCTGTTCGTTGGGGCTGGAGTGAGGTTCGTCTTGCCATCCTCCTCCCTTTTGTTTGTCCACTTCATTCGTCACCACTCTGTCATGTAAGTGTTTCATTCAGTAATCCAGGGCTCACAGAGCCATTCTGTTCAGTCATTCGTTATGCACTTGAGCCACTTTGAATTTATTTTAATTGATTTGCCTCTGAGTATTAAAACAGATACTCTTTTATGAGCAGTGTTGTTCTTTCATACATGTTATGGGCAGTAAACCCCTGGACTTCAGAACAGTCCGTAACACATGAGAGTATAGTCACATCAACAAAAAGCTACTAAATTCCACATACAGTATATATACATATATGGGGCACTATAGCAGTGTTACAGCAGTGTTTAACACTACAGCAGTGTTACAGCACTGATTAATACTTGGCCATATAGGCCTATATGGCCATGACACAGGGGCACATATATCTGATCAGCCAAGGACTGTATGACCTACAAGTTCACAATGCTTTGCATGCCGATTAATTGTGAGCTGAGCTTGATGGCTATTTTCTTTCCCTTTTTGATTTGATATTTTAAATTAATTCTGTTTTGGGAAAATGTAAATGCGTTTGAATTGCAACACAACACAAGTTGCGGCTCAGCAAATAAATTAAACAAACAAACGAGCGAGACAGAGAGATTTTTTCCAGTACATGATAAGCCACAGGGTGCCTATACAATATTAGAGATTTAAAAACACAGAAGTGAAATAAAAACATTATTATTATTATTATCTTTCCTTAAAACATAAAAAAATAAAAGCAATTTGTAAGGTGCCATCAGTGCCATCAGTGCCAGCAGCAAAGACAAAAAAAGAAAGACAAAACGTTCTGTTGCTGCAGGTTCTTACCTTGAGCCATATTCTTGACTTCATCAGTTGTTGATGGCCATGGGTCAAACTTTGGAGAGATAGATCTCCCCTCTCTCTAGTTCATGTGCATCCTTGGTTGAGGCCCCCAGCGGTGTCTGCTGTCCTCTTCATCGGATCCTCCATCCATCCATCTACTCACCAGTCCTTTCCTCCCCTGCTGACCAGAGCTCCCGGTGTCAAACACAGGACCAGACTTATTCCCCCGATCCGGATGCCTCAGGATGTCAAACTCATGGCTCTTATGGTCCGGAGTAGGTTAGTATGGACAAGGGACACCATAAGAAAGAAAGAAAGAAAGACATTTAATAAAATATGACTTCTACAATTCTGTCTCCCTGCTCTTCTTTTGAGATATTTATATCGTATCAAAGGCCATGTCTTGCACTTACTTTAGACACAGGAGCTGACACGAATCAAGATCTAAGATTCTTTTTCCCTCTGAGCAAGGAGGCCATTTAGCTCACTTTCAGCACTTGCACAGTCAGGAATCCCGGTTCAAATCCTGGGTAGAAGAGGAAAGTCACAATTAAGTGCACCTGTACCTGCACTCTCCTTTAAATGAGAATTCCATACTAGAAGGTTTTCTTACCTTTATGTGGGGGTTGGGTTTTGGTGCTAATTCGCTTATTTCCATCGAAATAAGTAGTAAAGGGTGCTGCTTGGGATACTATTTACATTATGAAGAGAGGATATTATTATTTTTGAGCGATAGAAATAAGCGAATTAGCACGAATTAACAACCCATAGCCCCATTCAATGCAATTCATTGAGGGCTTATGGTATAGTGGGAATAGCCAATAATGCGCTTTTGCACAAAATAACACCTGGACCTTTTTGGTGGGGACATAACAACTACAAATAAAGGCAAGACAGTATATGGAATTCTCCTTAAGCAGCTAACTGTAGGTAGCCAACTCACCTGGAGAATGAACTCGGTTGGAAAGATATATAGGCCTATATTTAACTGTCAGAGATGTGGCTCGATTTGCTCTTTTTCACTCCCCAAACAACACACTGACCACACATTACATCATAGTGTAGTTTACTTCACTGACTACTACTGTTACCTCCAAACATGAATCTTGGAACTTGTCTGTTTGCACTGCAGCAGTTGTGGGGGGAGGGGTCAGGGGGAGAGCCCGCCTCTCAAGCCTGTTGTGCATCCATGCACAGGTGACTGTGCAGTATCTGACAATAACATAATACTAATAATTAATAATTATAATGTGCTGCGTGCACGCATTTGCATTTATACCACATGTGAGTATAAATTACTTTTTTTTTCTTCCATTGGGAAATTATATAAATAATAATAATAATAATAATAATAATAATAATAATAATAATAATAATAATAATCTCACATTTTATTAGAATTGGTTTACGGGGAGATGTTAGAGTTATGCCTGATTTGTGTAGCACTGTCATACTGTAGGGAAATGTGTGTGTGTGTGTGTGTGTGTGTGTGTGTGTGTGTGTGTGTGTGTGTGTGTGTGTGTGTGTGTGTGTGTGTGTGTGTGTGTGTGTGTGCGTGTGTTAGTGCAGATAATCTAGAGATTGACAGATCTTCCGGCATCCATTCCCCAGCAGCCTCGAGTCACACGATCACATGACTTTGCTGGTTTGATAAGCTGTCACTGTGTCACACACACACACACACACACACACACACACACACACACACACACACACACACACACACACAAAACCCGGTTTTATGAATGAAAAGTGAACCTGTAACCATGTGACAATAACCCTCAAATCAGGAGCATTATACCAAATGAATCACACCCGTGGGTGCCGACGTCACTCTATAAGTGCGTCCCTGCACACCCACACACTCTTCCTCTTTCTCTTCTGACGACTGGAAAGGCACGACAGGGCCAGCCTTCGCCGCCGAGTGACAAAGAAGGCTTACAGGTTCACTTTTCATTCATAAAACCGGGTTTACGTATACGTAAACCTACGTTTTATTTCATTCCAAGTGAACCTGTAACCACGTGACAACATGAACAGTATACCAAATTAGTCACGAGGAGAGTGAAGTGGCCAAAACCTATACAGGTCACAAAGCCATACACGAGGAGTGAAACTCATCACAGTAATACAGCAGAGAACACAACCAACTGAGTTATAGCATTTCATTGCCGACTGAAAGTCATGTTTACAAAACATTCTCCAGGCTAATTCCAATAAACTGGAACGTTCCAATCACAGGAAACAAACATTCTGGAGCACAACCGACGGCCCGTGCCCATATTGAACTGAGGACGATACAACTCAGGCGAAAATGCTGCCTTTCAAGGGCCACACATGAAGCCTCATCCTTTGAGGATTCTGGTGCCATATCCTGCCACGTGCCTGGGACAGCAAGTCCCGTCTGACTGGAAGACACCATGGCTCTGGCCCTCCGGCATCTCGTAGATCTCTCCCATCCATGGTCTCTGTGGCCAATTCGGTGCCACCAATAGTACCTGGGCGCGCAGCAACCTCACAATCCTGGGGAAAGCCGTCAGGAGAGGAAGTGGGGGGGGGGGGGGGGGGGAAGCATACAGCCTCTGTTGAGGCCATGAAAGGGATCAGCTAGTCGCATCTACCCCCAGTGGTCCTGGTGGTCCATGCATTGACGACCACAGAGGACAGTGAGTATTCCCTTCCATGGCAAACAAGTCTATACTTCTGCCCGACCAAAGTGAAACCATATCTGGTTCACTACCTGGGGGTGCAAGCGTCACTCACCGGGGTGGGGTCTGCTGCTACATTCTGGGGTCCCGGAAGATACATACATGAGCAACTGACGCACTCTTGCATGCAGTGATGGGGACCTCAGCCCACCATGGCGGTTGATGTAAGACACCACGCCTGTGTTGTCCGTCCTTATCATGACTTGCTTACCCGAGGAGGTTTACACATACCACCCCTGCTGGAGGCCAACGACCCTGAACAAACCTGCCCTCCAAGACTGTGCCCCTAGCCTGTGCAAGAGAGGCGTCAGTCGTTATGGTCACCCTGGCACGACCCTGGCCCAGGGGAACGCCCTCGTGGACGGCCTGTGATCGCCTCCACCACTCGAGGACCTTGAGAGCACGGGAAAGGGTAAGGATCCTTGACCCTTGAATCCTTGTGGCGCCCCAAACCAATATTGGAGCAGGCGTGAGCAACAAGCCTCTGACACTGCGTTACAGACGCCGACCTGCGTGCCATGCAGTCTGTGATGCACTCCCCGATCGCCACCAGGGGGCGTTGCTGTGTAGTAGCCATATTTTCAATGGTCTTACGCATATCCTCCAAGTGCCTCAGCATGAGGTCTAATCTTGGGTCACGGACGCAGTCCTGTTCTCAGTCCACTTACGCTTCCTACTCGCTTTCCTCCCTACAGCCGGAGCGTCCGAACTAGGAGGCCAGGTGGCACACCATCCTCTGGGCCATTGTCCCCTCTCATCATTTCCCTGAACCTCCATACAGCAGGGAAATTAAGCCAATATGTCTCTCACTGAATAGTTTGTTGAAACACGCACGCAGCAAAGTAACATGCAAGCCCAACCAAGGGCGGACATAATTGCTGCCTTTATAAAATGTATATTATATTGTTAATATTGTCAATAAATAATAGTCAATGTAAGGAAGATCATAAATCAAAACTCTCCAAACAAGGCACAGCCTGACTGCAACAACAATACAGCAGGGAAAGCCAAAATGTCTCTTACTGAATAGTTTGGAGAAACACACATGCAGCAAAGTAACATGCAAGCCCAACCAAGGGTGGACGGAATTGAATTGCTGCATCATAAAATGAATATTATATTGTCAATATCAATATTAACAATTAATAATAATTAATTGCAAGAAACCCAGTAACAAAAACCCTCTAAACAAGGCCTGACAGCAACAACACTCCAGGGCATAGGTGTGAGCACCCGGGTGAGCAGTATGGGTTAGCGCCCCAGCCTGTGTCCTCCGTGAGGAGGAAGCCCAACAAACCTCGGTGAGGCCTTTAGGAGGGCCATTATAATCCACCACTCCTGAATGAAGTGCCTAGTGCTGGGAGTCTGGTGCAACGCACAGGTTCTGGGCCTGGTGAGAGCAGGAGTGGACCTGGTGAGACGTAGGAGGGGCCCGGACCCGAGTCAACAACACAGTTCTTCCACTCGCCAGAATGTGGTTCTCCCAGTCCCGGCAAATTGTTCCGGAGCAACGGATTGTGTGACCTTGGTCTTTCCCTGATGGACTGATCGAGGGTAGCTACTGGGACATAAATCGGGATTTGATCAACCCCGGCTGGGTCGCCTAGGTGAGGGGTATGATGTTGGTAGACCCGAAACCCTGTCAACCTCAGGATACATCACTGAGGAATCGAGGATATGTCCCAAGTGCATCCATGCGATGTAATTTAGTCATAATCTGTGAGAAAAAGTGTGATAACTATACTGATTTAGAAGGCATTTGTAGAATCGGCCTCAGGTATTTAATTTATAGAAAAACAAAATAATATAGTTATAGTTAGGATAGGGAGATCAAATTTCTCTGCTCGACAGTAATGCAAAAAATGTAAAAACAAAATAATGAAAGCACAGTAAATGGGACTCCACTACAGATGGCTGTGAGGTGAGATTGGTGATATATTATTAAAAGTTCATGTTAGTATACAGTACTGAAACAAAGCTAATCTGAAAAGTGTTACTTTACTCTTATAGGGGTAGTTCAACCGCAAACATGTCTTTTCTTCTATCAATTACTCACCCCAAGAAGCCTTGAATTCATGGGGATGTTTTCTTGTGTTGCTTTTGTCACATTCCCGAACCAAGTGCAATATGCCACCTGAATTAACCCTTTTATTTTATTGTTATATTATACTTTACATTTGAAACTAATCTCAAAGTGTTTAAATTACACTGTGAGAGTTGTTTTGGGGTAATTGCCTAATTGGCCTCCTATCCTATTACTTAATCCATTTTGGGCCGGGAACCCGTTTTGGTGTTTTAAACATTATGTTATAATTTAGCTGTCGAAAAATAGCAGATATACAAGCTCATGGCGCGCTACGAGCTTGTAGGTCAGCTATTTTTGAAAAATCGTGAAAATAGCGGGAATCGAAACCAGGACCTTCTAGCTGTAAGGCGACAGCAGTACCAACTGTGCCACCGTGCCCCTTGATATTTTATTTGTTTATGCTTAAAGTGACCACATTTTGGTCAGTCAAATTAATTATCACTCCTTGAGGTAGCCTACAAAATGATATATGTACGACCCTGAACTCACTCACTCACTCAATCACTCAACCCAATTTCAAATCAATTAGCTCCTAAGCTATTAATTTTCTCTGCTGATGTGGAAGGTGTTGGAATTTATTTAGAAAGTAAATCATTTAATATTGAATTTATAGGTTTGAACAGCCCCCCCCTCTCTTCCCTGTCTGTGTAGGACCAACCTCTGGGACCTATTGATTTCGAGGCAGACGCAATTCATCATTGGTATTCCTGTCCCTGCTGTTGATGACACCTTCCCCCCACTCCTGAGGTGATTTGCATTTAAAATCTCATTTTTATGAAGGTCAGGCCCATTTATTGCAGAGAATATAGACACTCATTTATGTATGTCTCGCCCGCTTGTCGGGCAGAAACCCCGTAACCTCCATATTGTAACATTTTTATTTGTTTTCGTCAATTTCTGTCATAGTTCGTCATGCGACAGTGTATGATATTTTAGACTTTGTTTTAAGCAAAAGTGACACTTACAAAGTGTGCTTTTGGGTTTTAGAAATATTGAACCAATGAAAAGTAGGCTACTAACAAGAGCTTGTGAATAAATAACAACAATATTGGATCGGTTTGCGGGAACAGAGTTTATTCGTCACGGTTTTGGACATGCGAGGTTTCCGCCCGACAGCTGACGATTTACGCTTAATGGGATATGAATCACCTTCATACCTGAGAAAATGAGTGGACGGGACAATCGGTGACATTTTCAAAGATCCGCTTTAGCCCCGTAATGACATAATGTGCCATTGATAAATAGCCCCGGCGTTTAACCCATTCTGACCTGAGATCAGATTCATACGAGGTTTCCACTGGACACACACTGGTCTGATGAACCCATTCTGACCTGAGATCAGATTCTAAAAAAATCTCAGTCGTTCTTCGATTTTTCAAAAATAGCAGACCTACAAGCTCTTAGCGCGCCACTCGGTGGCGCGCTATGAGCTTGTAGATCTGCTATTTTTCAATAGCTAAAGCATAACATGATGCTAACACCAAAACGGGTTCCCGGTGAGAATGGGTTAATGGACTCAAAATAAGGTCAGCGACAACTTGGGCATCATTACCTTCCCCTCGCTCTTTTAAGCCATTCTGACCTGAGATCAGATTCATACGAGGTTTCGACCGAACACACACACTGGTTCTGATTAACCCATTCTGACCTGAGATCAGATTCTAAAAATGTCAGTCGTTCTTCGATTTTTTTCAAAAATAGCAGACCTATACAAGCTCGTAGCGTGCTATGAGCTTGTAGATCTGCTATTTTTCAATAGCTAAAGCATAACGTGATGCTAACACCAACATGGGTTCCCGTTCAGAATGGGTTAATTGTCACATATGGCTTGGCTGTCTGATTAATGATGGAGTGTCACACTTTGTTTGGCCAGCACTGTGGCACGCTAACACACCCAGCCTGCGCGTATATAGCGAGCCATATTGACCTTATTGACGTGATTTAGGCCTATATGTACTGTATGATAGCAGATCATGGCAGATCGAATGTATTGATGTTCATGTGCAAGTGGTGGAAGGTAACTAAGTACATTTACTTGAAGTAATGTACTCAAGTACTTTTACTTTGCTTTAATGTACAATGTACAATTTAGGCAGTTGGCAGACGCTCTTAATCCAGAGTGATTTACAATAAGCAAGGACATGCATATGAATAGGGATCTATAGTTCAGAGTCAGTGTCAAAGTGTCCTTGAGCAAGACCCTGAACCCCAAATTGCTCCAGATGTGCATGCAGGTTGTATGCCTCACTGCCTGCATGGTTTCCTCCGCCCTGTTAATGGCAAGGTATCCTGGGCACCATTTCATTTAGGGTATATGGCCCTGTCGGGAGCGGATGATATCGTTACGTCATGTTGTAGTATTGTTTTGTAGTCGACAGGCAGGAACAACAGGCGGCAACTTCCTTTTCCCTCAAACCGATTTTTCTCAATAAAAGCTACAGGCTACGAGAGCTTTTATTGAGAGGGAAAAGGAAGTTGCCGCCGCCTGTTGTTCCTGCCTGTCGACTACAAAACAATACTACAACACGACGTAACGATATCATCCGCTCCCGGCAGGATCATACAGACTTTTGAAACAGAGACCAATCTATCTGATTGCATTACACAACGTCAAACTCACCAACATTGCAGCTGTACAAAAAGCTTGAATTATCCTCTTTCTGTCTGTCTGTTTCATAAAAATAATGTTACGAGCTACTTTCTGTCCTTGCAGGTGATTATTTTTCTAAATGTTGCAGTTTGGAAGTGCTCGTTAGATATCACTCAACTGCTCTGCGTAACACCTGTTTTGAATTTGCCACGTGATGCAGGATTCAGCAGGACGTTGCTTTACTGAAAACGATGATGGTAAGATGGCCGCAGTCTGCAAATGGCCAATGGTCAATGTAATGCATGTAAAGTGTAAAATGTAATGTAAAGCGCTATATATACAGTAAATGCACCATGTAGCCTATTTACCATCCTATGTTTCTAATCTAAATGCAACATGGTATATGAACTGTAAATTACATTCAAGATATAGCCTACTACTGTGATACCAGGTAAACAATGAATTAACCTGGCATCTGTCTAAATATCATGCTATCTAACTTGCATTCTTAACATTTGTGATTGAAAAGAAAGTACAAATCCTAAGAAGGAACATAGTATGAAAACGAGTGACCAAGATATGTCTGCGTAGCATACATCAGTCAGTCGCTTGCATGAATCCAGAGAGAAGGTAGCAAGAAGCGCTGTACGGAAGAAGTGCTAATGATAAAAGTCGGACCCACAGTTGTCCAGAACCACCTCAAAAGGCCTCTGCCCGGGCTCTGGACAGGGCATGCTCCATAATGGAGCTGGCCTGTTCTGACACAACATTCACAACACTCCATATTTGGGCATGCCTGTCACAGAACTCCCTTTATAGGAATAAAGGGACACATAGACCCCTTTAACACCGGTTGGTTCCCAATGGGAATCGGTTCAGTTCTTATGATTTTAGTCTGAAGTGTTGGGGAGTATTAAGCTACATGTAGCTGAGCTACGTAGCTTAGCTACATTTTTCTGTAGCTTGTGGTATTTTAGCTACATTCATATTTGTGTACCTCGTCAAGTAGCTCAGCTACTTTTTGGGTCATTTTTTGTAGCTTAGCTACTCAAGTTACAAGCTACAATTTTGGGCAATAACATGAAATAAACATTGACGATCAAATGCCTTGTAACACACAGTATCCTCAACAGATCCTCTTTTATTTGTGTAAGTCTCTGTAAGTCTTTTTTTTTTTTTTTTTAAATAAAACTCAGTTGAGAGGCATATTTCAGCTGGCATCGTGGCATGTGACTTTTTTGTAGGATATTATATTTTGTTTCATATACACCGCATGTACATTCTCAATTTAACGCTGAAAAATAAAAAGTAACTGAGCTACTTTTTCCTATGTAGCTGTAGCTTTACAAGCTACATTTCTCCACAAGCTACATTTCTCCAGGGGTAGCTATAGTAGCTTGATCAAGCTACTGCCATGGTGAGCTACTCGTAGCTTTACAGGCTATACTTTCAAAGTAACTTCCCCAACACTTGGACAAGGCATTGAACCAGGCCCGGCTACAGAATGGAATGACTCAGGGTGCCGTCAATAATTCTCAGGGGGCACAATAAGTGAATGTTTTTCCCCCATTTCATACAGCTATTGCGCTGTTAAATTAAACGGCTAGGGTGCGACCTGTACGTTACTCTGCCTCTAGATGGCGCAGTGGACTGTGTGGGCGTTTGGAGAAGTCATCTGACAGAATAAGAATGGCTTGTCTGTGCCCAGGATTGATTTAACAATGCAATAGCTGAATCCTGAAATAAAATAACATTTACTAGCACTGCTGTTAAATAGGCCTATTTATTTAACTTAATTAAGTGGTGGTCTACAATCTGCAAACCAATTACCAATTAATCAATACAAAAACGAATTTCTGAAACTGCAGCATTTATTTAATGCAAACGTTTAGCTTAACAGGCGGAGTTGACGTTTTGAACTGCAGCCCATGCTGCCCAGCCAAGACACAACATTTAACAAGAATGAAACAGTAGGCTATGAAATCTTAAATTTTAATGTGGCCATGAAAAACAAAAAAGAGGAGATCCTATATGCCTATAATATTGTCTCTGGTGTGTTACGCAGCTCAGCGGCTGTCAGAGTCAGTGTTTGTGTACTGTCTCTGTCTCTCTCTCTCGCTCTCCCCTCCCTCTCTCAGTCTCTCTCTCTCTCTCTCTCTCTCTCTCTCTCTCTCTCGCCAGAGAGCTTCTGGCTCGTTGACAAAGCCAGTCAGCCAGGCGAGCCAGCACTTCACCAAGTTCAGCATTCTGCTGCAATGATACAAACAAAAGAGAGAATAGAAAAAATTAAGCCTATATGCATAGCTATTTAGATAGCCCCTCTCAGACAGACATGACAAATAATAAGCAGCAAAACGAAGCCAGCTAAAATTCTGACTTACCCTTGCAGTCAGTAGAGTTGCAGCCTCCTCGTCTCTGTGTTGAACCTCCTGAATAAGCGCTCCTTCCATGGGACGTCCCGAAATTTTTTTGTAAGGTCCGCTTCAAACGCTAATTGAATCAAGTTCGCCTTTCTTTTGTGAAGCATGCTTCGTCTGTGCGGACTGAATACATTGGTCAAAGTTGAGAAGGTGTTTTCACACGTAGCTGAGGATGCTCCAAATGTAATACTGTGTTTCAGTGCGATAAGCACGCATGGCATGGCTTTAAGAGACGCAGAATAGCGCTGTAGGATCACAGCGGGGGTCCATTTCTCTTTAGTAGTGGAGGCCGCGTCTGCCTCGGCCATTTGAGACAGTAAAAACTCTCGAGCTACAACAAATTCTGACTCCACCACAGCTGTGTTGGTGAGCTCTAACAGTGGTTTCACCTTCTGTACATCCAAAAAGTGTTCACTGGCTGGGTCAAGGGCGCACATCGCCTCAACAAGCTGGCTGTTCCGTTCACTAAATCGAGCTTTCATCTCTCCAGTAACATTGTCTAGTGTGCTGAAAAAAAGCCTCTTGCATTCTGCCTCACTGCTTCTCTCCTGCTGCTCCTGGCCTACTGTGCTCTCCACAACATACCCGCGCAGGTGTGCAGGGACTTGACGTACTCGCTTTGGGAGTGGAGGTGCAGTTGCTTGCTGTGGCTGTGCGTCTTGTGCGCTCTGTGCGCCGTTGGAACGCTGTGCTGCTGTAGCCCGTGTCCAAATGGCCTGGAACTCCCCATCAGTTCGAAGTCTCTCCACACAAGTCAAGGCACATTTTACAAGCGTCACTCCTGTATATAGGTCTGTTGTTTTAGCCTGTAGCTGTCTGTTAGGGGGATCAAGTAGTGCCAGGATTTTGTGCACCATCACTGCAGTAAACATGAAATGCTTTTCAGTGATAGCATCAAGGAGCCCGGCTGCCTCTATTTTAAGTTCCGTGGGCACAATGCCACTGCTGCTGTCATCCTGGGCAAAGAACTGTACAATAGAGTCATAGCTGTTAACTATAACTGACACGGTAGCCAGGTGACCGGTCCATCTTTGGTCGAGTAGCCTTTTCAGTCGTTCTCCCTTGTACACCACGGCCACCGTCGGCTTTTTCAGGAAACGGTAAAGCATATCACACACTTCGAAAAAGGCTTTTAGTGCATTTTCAGCCGACATGGAGTGGATCACCACCAGGTGTAGTTGATGATTAAAACAATGCACATATGGGACAACTCTTTGAATTTTATCCTGCAATATCTTCTGCACCCCCCCTCTTTTCCCAGACATTACGCTCGCACCATCATAGCATTGACTGAGTATCTTGTCTGTGCCCACGCCTGCTGTATTCAGCTCAGAAAGGACGAGGTTTGTGAGACTTAAGGCATCACAGTGCTTTGTAGTGGCCATTATTAACAGCCTTTCACGCACCTCGTTAGCTGCATTCAGAAAACGGAGAACAATTGACACATTCTCGCACCCAGTAGGATCCTTTGTCCCATCCACCTTCAATGTGTACCAGCTATCCCCCATTTCTTCAACTATTTCGCTGGTCACAATGTCACTCATTAGACCTATGATTTCGTTCTGAATTTCGTGTGACGTGTATGTGGCATTTTTGGGAATGTGGGTATATGCCTTCGCTAGTTCTGGGTCTTTCCTTAGCGTATAATCCATCATTGATAAAAAGAGTCCACTTCCCCCCTCTGCTCTCGACGCCATATCATCAACGCTCCCTCTCAGCGGTTGCTGGTGTGTCACAAGGAACTCAATGACATCCACGATCGCACTCAAATACAAGCGGTTTCTTGCCAGTTGCCCCTCGTTTACAAGGCTGGAGACCTCTGCACCGGTTAATTTACGAGCACAGTATTCCTTCCATAGCGAATTGCACTTCATATGTTCCTTGCTGGATGCATGTCTAACAAAACCTTTGTCTTTCTCCATCGCTGTTTTCCAGTTATTGAAGCCGGTTTCACTGAAGGCTTTGTCTGAATTTGCATTAGAACCTATGTGAAATTTCCTACATGGATAGCAAAAGGCAGCATCAGAAACCACGGAATATTCCAGCCACTCACGTCCATTATACCAGCTACTGTTAAATGAGCGTGCTTTATTGTAAAATGTTCTAGTTGGGTATGATTGTAGCACTACCTGTGCTGGTTTCTCCGTCCCCAAATCAACCGGCACACACCCAGCAGCAGCAGGGCATGGGCGAGGGGGCTGAGGCAGCGGGTGTGGCTGGCTTACCGGCGCCGAAGTGGAGGGCTTTTCCACGGGGGGAGGAGGCGGCATTTCTTCGGTCTCTGATTCTGTGTTGTTATTGACATCGCTAAGGCTGCTACTTGCCTCCGCCCGGGTAGTTGCAGTGCCAGTGACATTGTTTTCTTTATTTTTACTAGTAGTAACTCCTAACCACTTCCTAATGTCCATTTTATGCTGTTTTATTGTCTGTGCTGTGTTGGCTCTACAGAGCAATTTGTTTTTCGCGCTTTCCACTTCCCGGTGGGTGTAGCCTAGAGGACGTCACTAAACAGCTCCGTGGTGCTGACTGACTGCTGAGCAGTGGCAGCGCTGCTTGCAAAAAATTGGGATTAGATGGGAGCTCGCTGCAACGAGCAAAATAAGATTATATGCTATATTACTGGGGGGGGAACTGTGTTTCGATACGGTTATTGTGATCTCTATGACAATTATAATATTCTGAATATATTTTTGTTATTTTTGGTATTTTCATAACTTTTCATAGAACATAAACTGAGGGTGCACATTTTTCAACTGAGGGTGCTTTGCACCCCCAGGCACCCCCGTGACGCCGGCCGTGCATTGAACCCCTACCATGAAATGTTCTATGAGCAGGGCCTGGCTGTAAACAAGTTCTTGAGCTTAGTCCAGTTACCCTGGGTAAACATAGTACCTTTCCTTTCATGATCGAGCCACATGCAGAGCTCCAAAATTGGAACGTTAATTATGAATTGAGTGGGCAAATCTATACCTACATTAAATTGTTTATAGAATCAATATGATAAGCAAATAAATACATGATAACCCTGCCACAGTAGTAGCTTTTTCATATATATATTTTTTGCATATTTTCATATATAATGCCTATAATGCCTCATTAATATTACAATTTTGTAATACAATAAATCATTGTCTTGTGATAACAATCTAATATAGGTATGGTTTTGCACACTCAAATCATAATTAATGTTCCAATGTTGGAGCTCTGGCACATGGACTAAGAACCAAAGAACCCCCTAAGAACCCTTCTGTTTGTAATTCAGTCCCAGAGAGAGAGAGAGAGAGAGAGAGAGAGAGAGAGAGAGAGAGAGAGAGAGAGTAAACCTGCAGAGAACCCTCCGGGCGTTTGTATACAAACATAAGCGACGGACAGTACTCTACAATGCTTTGTCGTTCAATTTCAACCTGCAAAATGTACACTGTCCTCTTCACCTTTAAGTTTTACACCGACAAAAGCAAAGTCACGAAGAAGTTTATTAAGTCCACCGTTTAATTCATTCTTGTCCAAGACTCATAATTTCCCTCTTTCAGCGCAAGTTCTCACGAGTTCCAGATGCAGATTAGGTGGCGATCCTCTCACTTTTCATTAAAAGGCTTGTCTTATTTAATTGCGTCGGCCGATGCGGGCAATATGAAAGTGCATTAATAGAAATAAATGGAAAGATTTGAAGAGCGGATATATTATAGGCATGAATGGGGAAATGACAATGGCTCCGTCACTTTTGTGGGAGAAAGGGGCCGGGCTGTGGAAGCGGCAGAAGAAAGGTCTATTCATTGGCGAGTCCATTCCAGTAACGCTAATGACTTTGTCTGGAAAAAAGTCCGGCTGATGAAATTGAATTATACAGTTTAATCCTTTCAGATTCATCATGTCTGTATGAATATGAAAGTAAAAGGAGAAAAAAAAAAAAAAAAAGGGTCCCCACAAATGGAGTTTGACCACACACTGTCGGTTAGTTTCATCTTTTACAACCATGAATGTCAGACTCCTATGCCGACAATTCAGCATTTTATATAATATCATCTCTGTCAGACTGTCAGGTGGGAAATTTCCAAAAATGTTACTTTTCAGGATTCTTTTTTTGTTTGTTTTTTAAGCAGATTTGTGCCTTTTGATGCTTTTGTGGGACACTGTATAGTGTAGTAAGATCAATTAGGCTAGTATAGGGTATTAATTTACAAAAAGTTGTAATATGGAGATAATCATAATAATAATAATAATAATAATAATAATAAAAAACCTTATTTCAGACCCGTGGGTCCATATAAAAGAAAACAGCACAAAATATAAAAGACTGCAGCCGTATATAAATATAGGCTATACAATATAAAATACATCAAGTCAGATCACCAGTACATTGGCTGCCCAGTCCCAACTCCACAAGATTCAGGCAGGTATAAGTTAAATAACTAAAATGTATAGAGGCTGTTCATGAGACTTACAAATCCCAAATGTTTATAAACAAATCCCAAATGTTTGTAAACAAATCCCAAATGTTTATAAACAAATCCCAAAATGTTTATAAACAAATCACAAATGTTTATAAACAAATCACAAATGTTTATAAACAAATACCAAAATGTTTATAAACAAATCCCAAATCCCATGAGACTTGGTCCTACCCCCCCGACCATGAGACTTACTACAGGTCAACTGGAAGTGGTCCTACCCCCCCATGAGACTTACAAATCCCAAATGTTTATAAACAAATCCCAAATGTTTGTAAACAAATCCCAAATGTTTATAAACAAATCCCAAAATGTTTATAAACAAATCACAAATGTTTAAAAACAAATCACAGATGTTTATAAACAAATCACAAATGTTTATAAACAAATACCAAAATGTTTATAAACAAATCCCAAATCCCATGAGACTTGGTCCTACCCCCCCGACCATGAGACTTACTACAGGTCAACTGGTAGTGGTCCTGTAACCTTTCCACATCTTTCCCAAGCGATTCGCCTGGTGTCGCCTGGTTTGATGGAACATCCACGCCCATTCCACACCATATAAGGCAACAGGAAATATAGAAATACGTTATCATAGCCTGCACAGAGCAAGTTATACAACATGAGCTTGTATAGAGCAGAGACAGGCGGGTCTCTGCACGGACAGATCTTCAAGCAAACAGCACAAGTTATGTATATAATTATGAACGAAACTTGCCAACTTGGCACGCATTGCTTCACTCCTTGTTAAATGTCAGAATGTTATTAAGTTAACTGATGTTACAGTTACTTTCACAAGAAAGAAGTTAATTTGTACAGTTCACCACACGACCAAATGCTATTAAAACTCTGCAATGATAAAAGCCCTTAATGATGAATTGCCATGCACTGCAGGTTTATAAAATCTGATCATTTTCCTTTGGCCTATTTGATTTATTGATTACTGGGGTGATTGATTCCCTGCCCTGCACTGTCGGATTTGAAAAGCAAATATATGGACACAGCACAGGACACATTTAATCCACCGGACCATACGGTTTTGGCTCTGATGTATATTTTGATAGCTTTTTTCTTGTGGGATTAATCCGTTTTTCGACTGTATTTCATCCAACATCAAGCCTGATCAAGGTAAGAGAATTGGCTATTCTGTGTGGGCCACTGGTGCGTCCACATGTGATCAATATACATTATTATAAATTAATACCACGACGCAAATGGAAGCAGATATAGGTGCTTGCAGCAAAGGCATTAGGCCTACGTGAAACTTTAATTGGCTCTGTCAACATGCTTAATTGGCTCTGTGTCAACATGCTGATCAGCGAGTTACAGTACAGTGATGATCGTCATGAACTGCCTTTCTCATGTCTGTCTGTCCGTCATGTTTGTGAACAAGCGCGAGTGGAGGTGAGCTGTCTTAAAACTATGATATGACTGGCCGACTTCCAAACACGCTGATGCCATTCAGTAGGCTAATGTGGTCTTCTATTTTTGTATATACTGTAGCCGACAGCCGCAGTAACCCTTGATTTACAAGCTCACAACGCGTTGCACTGTGAGTAGAAGGCTGCCGCCTGCCGAGAGTGAGCAGCGCAATCGTGCATGCTAGAAATATCCTAATAAATAAATAAAAAGGTGTCAGGCTTGTGGGGCAGTTTCTGTATAGGATCATAGGTTAACTTGACCAATATATGCCTCTATAGAGCGTCCCGCCCCCGCAGTCCCGCCCCCTTTCATGACGACGCCAGGCCCAGGAAATGAATCCCAATGCATTTTTCCCATAGGCATTTCAAAACGTATTTATTTAAAAACCTTTTAACACTAGAAGGTCTAAGAGGTCATTTTGACCGTTTTTTAATTATTCTGAAGTTGATTATCTTTGCCCATGAAGCTTTCAGAAGGTTCATCATCATCCATCACCATTATATCATCTCAGAAAATCTTGACACCTGAAAGAAATTCTAAATGTGAATTTAAGCACATGCAAATTTAGCTGATTTTATTTCAGACCTTCTTTACCCGTCGTACGAAGCCAACTCTTGCCGTGACAAACCATGACAACACACACAATATTTTGGACCAAAAAAATAATTACAAAGAAGAAAAACAATAAAAAAAGTGTTGTAACATGCCGTTTTTTTCTACTTTCTATGTCTTTGTTTGGCCCGATAAATTGTGTTTGTTGTCATGATTTGTCACGACAAGAGTTGGCTTTGTCCAACGGCGTAAACGTCTTTAAATACCGGTAAATACTTTCTGAAAAGTCTCTGAGGAAAATGAACAGGGATTTATTTTCCGGGTCTCTCGAGGGGGCGGGACTGCGACGCTCTATATATAGGCATACAAGTGAAACTCTGCTTTTATATAGGCTATCACTATGTATTGATTGACTAAAGCCTTCTAAGTAAATATACGCAAGCCGTATGCCCTATACACTACCCTGGAGCTGACGCTGATATCAGCAGAGTTTCCGACCAACCAACATCAACGTCAAGTTCACGGAGATGGCCATGAATTGGGAATCCTCGTAAATGCCTGTCCGCTCACGCACCGCTCACGTTATGGTGAGCGTAAACGCCTTTGTGAATGAGGTCCTAAGTCTGGATGTGTATCTGTAACTGCTTTTCATGGGGCTTGTTAGAGCCTCGATGATTCTGTTCTCTGACACATGAAAGTATTAAACATCAACTGTCTTAACCCTCTAACACCCGCATTAATTTCTACTTGCAAAAAATAGATTTCAACCTTACTACTACTTTGTACTACTAGGACTGACACTAAAAAATATGTTAAAAAAAATAAAAAAAATAAGTTTGATGAAAATGTTATAATAATTATATAATAATATAATAAATTAATAATTTACATTTGGGGGATATCTTTCACAATAATGAATAAAACATGTTCTAGACATTTTAATGATCACAAACAAAACATATATTACAATTATTTTACCTACTTTTATTAGGGTAAAGGTCAAAAGTCTTAGGTTAAAAAATGTTCAAAATCGCACAGAGTCCAGAATTTTTTTATTTGTGTGAATTTCAGCCTCTGTGGGGGGTATTTATATGCAAATATCATGACCAATGGCATTGAAATGGCATTGCAATGAACATCACTGATGACGTTTAGGTGAAAAAAGAACAGAAAATAAATAAATAATAAATAATATATAATAATATAATAATATAATAATATAATATAATAAATAATACGTAATAATTTAGTAATGAATTAAATTAAATTTGTTGCTAAAAAGCAACTCTGGGTGCTAGAGGGTTAACAGTGCATCACAGGTGGGTACACCAGCGCCGGTCACAAATATTTGACTGGCACTATGCCATCTAGGAATGTGGAGCAACAACCTCATATAGCATAATTATAGGCCACTTTGAGCCTCTGCATACTCCTCACCCTGTACACATGCCAGAGATGAGCAGTGTACAGAGGTGTGACATATAGGCTCTGAACAGTGAACACTTAACATCAACAGAACAAATAGAAGATGCATGGAGCAACATATTTGCCTGTGCATAAATCTTACGACGTTGTCTGTAGACATCTCTGTCATCTAGCCAATCATCAGTGGGAACATGACCAAGGCATTTTACTTCCTGGCATATTATGAGAGGACTATCACACAATTGAAAGGCAGGGAAAGATACATTCCTGTCTTCTCTGCTTCTCACAATCATGATGTTACTTTTTTGGCATTATACTTTATATCAAAATCGTTACCATACTGAGTGCAGATCTTCGAATCATCAGCATACATGAGATTATTGACAACAGTAATGCATCCCACAAGACAGCCAGTATTACATCCATGCAATTGATTTGACAAACCATCCATATACACATTCACTAATAAAGGAGATAAAATCCCCCCCCCCCCCCCCACGCAATATTTCACTCAAGGGTGTTCTTTAACGATTAATGAATGCACACATGCGGTACCATACGAACCAGCAGGGCGAGTTTCCGAAAGGTACGACGACCACAAATGTCCCAAGAAACTAACTAGCCTATAGCCAGAAAAGCACGACTGAATTGTTTGTTTTGATTAGTCAGTGAATTAACGTGGTTATTTCAACGTCTAGAAGCTGTTTCAACCAATCAGATTGCTTCCTCGAAATGAAAGTATTTCGGAACACCTCTGTCTATACCCTATCAAAAGCTCTCGATGCGTCAATACATACAGTGGTATTCTGGTTCTTGCATTTGTCAACAATCTCCTTTGAGGCATAAATACATAGATCAGTGCTATGCTTTATTTTAAACCCAAACTGATTATCAGTTGTGAAGGAATACACAGCTCCAGTCTATAAGGGCTTATGTGAGGGGATGATAGTGGAAGTAATGATAATTCCACTATCATAATGAATTATCTTTTAATCTGCCATCAGTCAGTTTTAGTTTCAGACTAATGAGATCATAATATTGCTTATTTTACTGTCCAATGACATGCAATGGCACAAGGGACGGACTATATGCACGCCCACCCATGTGCTCTTTTCTGGAGTTTGAGCCCCTGCCCCCTCAATGCTCTCTGCACGGCCCTGAGAGAGAGAGAGAGAGAGAGAGAGAGAGAGAGAGCGATACTTTCCTCTGAGATTGTATTAACTATAAAGTATGACAAAATGTCTATACTCAAGTACAGTACACGTACCTCAAAATGGTGTTCAAGTGCAATATACTAGAAGTAAATGTGCTTTACTCTCTACCACTGTACGTCACCAGGCTGCATGGTGCTAATCAAGACACCCGTGCTATTGTAGGCTACTCAGCTTGACAATGACACTGCTAAAAGACAGCTAGCGTAATCCTCAAGCCAATGAAATGAAATGGGATTGCAGGGTATTAGTATTACGGATGATGAGATGCATTATGGGCAGATTACAGTTAAAGTCTATACCCTCCGTAATCTGTATCCTGCATGAGATTGTCTGTCCGTCCGTCCGTCCGTCCGTCCGTCCAATTAGGGATGTTGTTTCCAGAATTTACAGTGGTTCTCAACCAGTGGTCCATGGGCTCAGCAGTGGTCCTTGAGGGGGTGGTCCCCATGCACCTAAATAGATGTAGATTTGGTAACCAAATGGACTCTTTCAGATCTTGTATCTTGAGAGTGTAAAATGAATTGTTACACACCCGCATTACTTAATTCAAAATAAGTCTATACACAATATTAGAGAATGTATAGAAGAATCATGATTTTTGATCGTTTGCTTGTTATCTGTCCTACCACATCGATATAAACTAGCATGGCATTGTGTATCCAACGACTCAACGAGTCAACATTTTGGGTCTGAGAGGCTAAATGTCATCAAATGGTGGTCCGTGGCTCAAATGCAGAATAAACTAGATAAAGTGCCCATCGGCACAGGTCTCCACCACGGCAGGTCAGGTTGTGGCCTCCTGGTGGCACTATAATAGGCCAATGTGAAAAGGGGGCCATTTATTCTTGCCTTGGATAGCATGATTTGAGGCTTTTTGTTCAAAACGGGCCAATCATGCAAACATTGAAAGCCAATGTTAGCCAATTAGGATGGACAATGATATATCGGACGGATCCGTCTTGAACACATGACTCTAAAGATAGAGTGTAAGCCAATCAGTGTAGAATCTGAGAAATCCAAGACTCGTCTTGGTCACATGACTACAGAGATCATGTGGACCATTTTGCGTGAGATTTGGATGAAATCTGTGCGACTAACATATTAAGCAATGTGTTTTACATAAATCGGCCTCATGGTGGCGCTATATACAGATCGATGCAGTTATAGCTAAAAACAGGAATTGGCCTGTTATAGCGCCACCGTGAGGCTGATTTGGGGGAAAAAATGGTGGCATGTCGTCCTCGGCCTAGTGGAAATGTGCGTGTATAATTTCACGGAAATTGCACACTGTGTTTGTGATTTGTGGCATTTTTTCTAAACAGACCAATCGTGTGAGCTTTGGAAGCCATATAATCTTAGTCAATCAAGATGGAAGATGGGAAATGGTGCCGCTCCATGACTATGGAGATAGTGTATACCGAATTGTGTGATGTATGGATAAAATGTGTACGATGTAATCTACAGAAATGTGTTTTGCCTAAATCGGCCTCATGGTGGCGCTATACCGGGCCGTTGAGGAATATTTCGGGGCAGAGGTTCGTCGTTGGCATCCAGGGAGTGTGTGTGCAAAGTGTGGCATGGATCGGGCCAACGGTGCCGGAGATTAGCTGATAACGGACGGACGGACACACGGACGGAAGGACACACGGACGGAGTGCAAACATAACCTCCCCCCATGCCTTCGGCCTGGTGGAGACAGTAATGGACCTTGATATGAAAAGGGTTGAAACCCACTGCCGTAGTGCACGACGTGCTCAACTCCAGTACTCGAGTCAATCTATAGACTGCTGCTCAAATGTTACCCGAATACAATGAGTATACTTCCTTGCCCGCTGTCCTTCCGTACGCGGTCTATACTTAATCAAGTACATACCGGCATGTATACTTGATTAAAAGTACAAAGGTAAAAGTTAAAATGTAAATTACCAAAAGTATAAAGTACTCATTATGCATAATGTCCCATGCATTTCAAGTTTTCCAATGTATGAAAATCTTTGGAAATGATAGATCGTCTGTTTTCAAACGGCCAAATGTATAATAGGCGTGAAATGTTTTGTAATAATAATCAAAATCGACAAAGTAACAATAGTAACGTAATGCTTTCATATAGGCTAATTGTAAAGGAGTAAAAAAGTAGACTACACTGAGTATTTGGATCCGAGATGTATATAGTAGAGTAGAAGTAAAAGTATTGGAAATTATACTCACTAAACCATGAATATACATAGTTAAACATAGTTACTTTCCACCACTGCACATTTTGAAACGTATCTAGTATTATTTAGTCCATCAGCAGCAAGTGCAAAAAAAAAAAAAAAAAAAAACGCTTGTCTAATTTAACCCATTTTAGGCGGGAACCCCTTTTGGTGTTAGCATTATGCTATGCTTTAGCTATAAAAAAAAATAGCAGATCTACAAGCTCATAGCGTGCCACCGAGTGGCGCGATACGAGCTTGTGTATAGGTCTGCTATCTTTTGAAAAATCTGAAAACTGTCAGGATGTGTACTAGTTCAAGACATTTTTATAGAATCTGATCTCAGGTCAGAATGGGCTAATGGATGGTTGCTGTGATTGTGATATGATTGCAGGCGGTGGAGGAGCCGCCATGGCAGCCGTTTCCGTGTGGTGAAAGAAAACACCATTAGCGGTTGGCTAGCTCTTCACCGGGGTGGCGGGTTCAAGGAGACGGGAGCCGGCCGCCAAACAAACAGGCACTGATGGGTAATCAAACACGACACGCGTAGGAGGGCACCGCGCCGCCAGAGCGGAGCGCTAACCCCCCCCCCCCCTCCCCCTCCCCCACCTGATGCCCACCAACGCATCACTCAGCCATTATCACCACGCTGCCTAGCTGTGATGCCCTCTGGAAATGCACCCGCATCTGCATTCCGCGCACGCGCGCACGCAAAATTAAGTATTGAGAGGGCAGTGCAGTGTTGATTCTGACAGCACATTCCGAATAAAAATTCCATTTTGCTTTAGTCGTATTTTTAGTAATCTGAAATGTTTTACTTTTAGTCTAGTTATAGCCAATATTCAAGCTCACACACAGTTGTGAGCTTGTTTGGCTATTTGTGGAGCGTGACACCACCGTCAAACGTAAAATGCATGTCTTTTAGTTCTACTGGATCCTTTCTCTACTATAGTCCCGACTCCCTCCATGACAATTGTTTTTTTTGTGGCTTTCGCCTTTATTTTATATTTTTTTTATGGAGGTACAGACAGGAAATGGGGGGAGAGATGGGGGTGGGGAAGACATGCAGTAAAGGCCGTCGGGATCGGGAGTCGAACCCCGCGGCACACTGCCAGACTGGATTACCAGCCAAGACCACTGAGCCATGGCCCAGGGGCTCCCTCCCTGACAATTTTGTCCAGTTTTTATTTGTTTACGAAATTGTCAGTATGTTAAAGTCAAAGCTTTCGTTTTAATTACATTTTTGTTTAGTTATCGTCAGTGAAAATATGTAGTCGACAAACTTTCGTCATAGTTTTAGTTGCTAAAATGAACACTGCGGGGCAGTATAGTGGACAGTAATGAAGTACATCTACTTGAGTATCTGCATACTAAGGGATACGGATAGGGCTTATACTCACCAATTTCAACCATATCTTCATATAATTAGTCCTTATGTACGTTCATTATTATGAACTTTGTGTCTCACTGTACTACTGTATACATGCTGCATGTAATCTGTACTACTAAATTAATGGTTGGTTTAATTTTACACTCTCAACAGTTAAATCATTCACAAGAATGTAGAAGAATCGTTATTTTCTTTATCAACGTCTGCCTGTTATCTCTCCTACCGCATCAATGCAACAACTGTGAGCTTAATTAAATAAGTTCTAAAAAGTTATAAAAATGGAAAGATTGATTCAACAAAGACTTCACTGATAATCGCAAAACTCAGGGCTAAAGCATTACTTTAGTAAAGGTTTTTTTAATAGCACACTTCTCACAACCCTTTTTGCTACTTTTGCGAGACCCTATCGTACAACAAAGTATATAAAACCTGGCATACATTTATGAGCAACCATACAAAAAGATGAAAATCTAAGGCTTCTGCTCGGCAATATTCTGTTGAGAACGACTCCTCCTCGCGGATTCTGTTAGAGAGACGAGCTATACATTACCGATGGGAGCCTCGGATATGGAATATAAAAATAGACAAAATTGATCAAGAAAGACAAAAAAGCGAAACGTCGCTGTCTCCTGTTAAGATTAATGCAGTGATAGGAGGAGAGTGAAAATCACTCATTGAAATAACCTTGCTTAAAATAGTGGCGAGCTTCATCAATCTTCTTGTCATTCCCAAGGATAAATGGGAGAAGTAATTAGAGCTAATACGGATTTCATTTTCCCGTCCATTCTCCCGACGTATTATTATTCACTATCTGCCCATAGTGGAGGGAAAAAAATGATGGCAGAGAAATAGGCCTCTGTCGTCTGCACGATGAAAAGAGTTCTTCTAAAATTCACTTTTTTTTGTTTTTTAGCTTTTTGACCCCAAAAGCCTTAAACCAGTGGTTCTCAAAGTTTTTTTTTTTTTTTGTCAATTTTAAGGCCCCCCCAAAATGTATGTGTATTTTGGTCACGGACCCCCGATCTAAAACATATTGTGTACACTACAGGACCTATAGGGGGTCCTCACGTTGGGCAAATCTATGTATGATAGCAAATTTAATTATATATATATATAATATAATATACAGGCCTATATTATTCTTATTATTTTTGAGTGGTGCAACCACTCCTACAACCAGCAATGTCCGTACGTGGCCATGAGCACGAGTATATGACTTATTAGTATACCAGTAGGGGGCACCAGAATCAGAGAGAGGGATAGTGCTGTGCCTGCTGCCTGCTAATGAGAGAGAGAGAGAGAGAGAGATAGAGAGAGAGAGAGGTGTGGGGGGGGGGGGGGGGGGGATTGCACCACTCAGTTCACACAGGTGTGATTTTTTTCAACTGCACTTGAACCCCTAGCACCCCTTTTAATGAGGGGGATATTGGCCAGAACTGATCTACAAGCTCAGAACACCTCACGCTATTTTCGAGGAAGTATGGTTCATATAGGGGTAAAAAAAAACGAGCAGACCAAGTACAGGTTTTGAGGGTTTAAACTTTAAGGGGTTAACTGTCCGAAAATACACTTTAGCATGAACCAAAACAGTCTCTCTCTCTCTCTCTCTCTCTCTCTCTCTCTCATTTCCCCTTTTTTAATTGAATAATCTAAAGCAACAATGCCATTTTATTGGAGAAGTTCACATAACACTTCTGTAAGAATTCAATGGACTGAAAAAAGAGAGGAAAAACAGTCGCTGCTGATGCAATCAGCAGGTAATACAGATTCATTTTCCACTCAAAGTGGTTATTTATTTATTTTTATTTCAAACTATTTGAATGAACATTGAATTTGACAGCATTCACACAGACCGTTTTACCTGAATTTAAAAGGGCCACAGAGGTTCTCAAAGTATAGGGTCTAGGGACCGACCAGGGGTCCTTGAGAGGCGATTTGTGCTCCTTTTGTGTGACATTGTATGACATGAATATAGAGCATTCATGTAAAAGAGATACAAGGTTTCTACCCGACAAAAACTATTTTGTGCCAGAGCGGTAAAAGTTTTCAAGTGATGCAATATGAATACAATGTGAAAGAAAGTTCTCCCCTTTGACTTTTCTAGGGAGAAATATAAATCTGACAATATGTCCCTTTGTCATACTTTTACTTGAACGGGGTCCTTACGCTTTTCCGACCAGTCATTGGTCCGACATGTGGAAAACGACCGGATTAAGGTTGGCGACCGGATTAAGGTCGGCGAACATGCGTTAAGGTTGGCGACCGGATTAAGGTCGGCGAACATGCGTTAAGGTTGGCGAACATGCGTTAAGGTTGGCGAACATGACATGTGCTGCTCCGTGCTTGCGGTTATGGTTAGGTTGGGGTTTGAGGTATAGGCTTGCTGTTAGAGAGGCTATGTATGTTATGATCTGACTGTGAACTGTGTACTGTTACCCTTATTTTGTAGTGTGTCTTAGTATTTCCGGTTTTGCCTAGCTGTTGCCTGTCTTGTCTCGCCTCTTTCCCTGTTACACACCTGTCTCCATTTCTGTCGTTAGCCTGCAGTTGCCTGATTACACTCAGCCTGTAGTCTATAAGTACTGGACTCATTCTGCTCTCTCACTGCCAGATCAAAGTTGATGTTACTTTGTGTTCCTGCCTGTTTTGTCCTGCTGTTTCCCCTCGTCATGTAAGCTGTTATGTTTTTTGCTCTAATAAATACTGGACTTTACCTGCCTGCCTGCTTGTTCTGCATCTGGGTCCACAACCTGACACACATCGTGACAATGTACTGGCAGAGAGATGCGCGTATGCACTCGGCTCTCCCGTTCGCAATCTGCTAGGCAGCGGTGGAGGTTGACGGTGACTCCACCAACACACTAGACACATCAGAACAACCCGACTTATTACGAAGAAGACAGCACTTTTCACAGTATTTTCTTATCATGCAATGATACATAAGAACACAAACAAACATTTGACATTGAAATAAGAATGTTGACTCTGGCTTTATCCAATATTCTGAGTTTGATTCTGGAAAGTTAGGCTGAATCGGGCATATTTTCCTATACATTGCCACATTTGCATATTTAAATATACAATTTCAAAAAACTTGTAATACAATACATGATTGTCTCCATGTAATTAATCAACGGGAAGTAGCATGGTGATCACTAGTTCTTAATGTTTTCCATCCTATTCACCCATCATGTATATAGGTGGAAATAACAAAATGTGTGATTAATATGAAAAAGCTACTCCTGTGGAAGGGTTATCATATATTGATTTACTTATATTGACCCTATAAACAATTTGATATAGGTATGGCTTTGCCCACTTATTTCCTAATGAAAACATGTCCAGCTCATGGACTATTTAGGAGACCATTAGGATTTGTGGATACCATGTTGCCTCTAGTGGCTCCAATAAGGATATCCTACCTTCTTAAAGTATACAATCTCTGGCTACAGCAAAGAGGAAGAGGAAGTGATCCTCACATTCCACGCAAAGGCTCATGGTCATGCATGGGACACTATCTATGCTGGGAACAGGTGGAATAAGACACAAGCAGGAGTTAATGGGCCACACCCAAAGACTGCACGCAGCCATTTAGAGTTTTAGGGCTGTATTGTGTCTTGAGTACCAGGTCTTATTACTTAACTTAAGACCCGGAGGCGTGGTCAATGCTCTTTGGCCACTCAGAATAGCCAAATGGCATTGATTACGCCTCCAGGTCTTAAGTTAAGTAATAAGACCTGGTACTTAAGACATGCACAATACAGCCTTTAGACTACGGCATCACACTGAAACTATACTGGAAATCTGCGCTGCAAACTCCTCAGTGTTCATTGGACTCCAAGAGTGTGCAAATGGAACCAAAGTTACCGGCGATCCATAAGGGTGCATTTGGACCACTTGTTGATCCCCACAAGGCCACAACACAACGGTGAGAATCCCTGTTTTCAGTGTCACGAAGAAGAAACAAACTAAAGGTATACGAAAACGGCATAAAGCACGACGATTCGCAATGGAACACAAGCTGAGACAATAATCACTGTTGATCATAGTACACCGGTTTCGAAGTTTGATATCGTCTCTGTCGGGGTGGAAACCTCATATGACAAAAAAATAGTTACTTTTCAGGATTACATTAAAACAAAAAAACTATCTACAAGCTTCATTTGACGCTTTGATTGTTTGTAACACACCCTGCAGTGTGATCAAGTCGGGGCGTTTATTTACGAGAGGAAAAAGAAAAAAGTTAGAACACGTGGCGATAAGAGGTTTCTGCCCCCCGACAGCAACACGGTATTCTGATACCTTTTTGGCAGCTGAAGTAGTAGAGCTGTGAGTAGAGCCGCAGCTTCGAACAAACACGGTCTGTGGGTATTGATTTGCACGCAGCGTAAGCATCGCTAGTCCTCTGGTAAACACAGGGGGCTGTGTCTCAGCTTCGTATTCTGCCCTTGCCTATACAGCAAGGGTTATGTAAGGCAGTGGTTCCCAAACTCTTTCGTGTCAAGGCCCCCCAAAACAACATTTATTAGGCCACGACCCTCCATTTGAAAACATAATATGCCAGTGACCCCGTTAAGGGAGGTGTTTTACACGGCTCTAGCAGTGATTCCGAAACATTAATTTCATGGACCCCGCAGTTTCACGCGCATTGTGCTACGGACCCCCGATTTAATGGCATTTCTATCTCTGGGACCCCAATTTATATTTTATGTGTATAGTGCCTGACATCAGTGCATGTTGAAAATCCCCATGGAAATGTATGATTGTGGATTTGACGTCATAGGCCCATGTTGTCTGTGCACGTTGAAAAGCTATTAATATACTTTGGTATTTTAACTCATTCTATGCTAAAACCGACATTGGAAGACCTTTAATAAAAGTCCCCCTATTGGCCACTAATCCTCTAGGTCAGGGATACTCAAGTAGATTTACCGGTGGGCCGCATTACAAAAATGGCAAGGGGCCAGGGGCCAGTAGATAAAATTACGACATTAATGATACTTGATAACTTCTCTCTTTCAATTGCTTTATTTTCGCGTGCACACGCGTGCACACATATTGTGTGCATGCACACAATATGTAAATAAATAAATGTGTTACATTTTCTTGCATAAACACAAAGAGCTGTTTCCATAACTGCACAAATTATTGCACATAACATGAGTAGCTGTGATAACATAATAACATAACATGAGTAGCTCTTTGCCTGCCTGCCTGTCTGTCTGTCCATGAGTAGTTATTTGTCTGTCTGTCAATGAGTAGCTGTCTTACTGTCTGCCAGGCAGACAGACAGCTACTCATGGAGAATTGGACAGGCAGGCAGGCAGACAGCTACTCATAGACAGGCAGTGCCTGTCTATGAGTAGCTGTCTTACTGTCTGCCAGGCAGACAGACAGCTACTCATGGAGAATTGGACAGGCAGGCAGGCAGACAGCTACTCATAGACAGGCACTGCCTGTCTCTTAATTTTACACTCTCAAGAGTTAAAGATTTACAAGGGTTCATTTGGGTATCAACTCTCATCATTTAGCTGGGGGCCACCTGGAACCCCCTCAGGGACCACTGGTGGTCCCCGCACCACTGCTTTTCAAGTTTTCAAATACTCTTATCAATATGGGAGAATGCTTGCTTTATTGCAAATGCCATGGAAGAGAGAAACGAAATCATAAACTCAACTCAACACACACACAGTCTCTCTCTCACACACACACACACACACACACACTTCCAGACGAGTGGCCCCCTTCCCTGCCTCTCTCTCTCCTGCAAGCACGCACGCAGTCATGCTATGTCAGTTTGCCACACAGACCATGCTAATGCTAAAGCTAATGTTGACAGTCAACATTAGCTTGTTAAGCATTAGCATGGTCTGTGTAGCATCAGGCTTTTACAACTGACTGCTATATTTATCAACCAAAACGGCCAGAGTTTAGCTTTTGCCCAATTCTGATCTAACACATTGTGGAGCAAATTAATTAATAACGAGTCCAAAGGAGGCATTCAGCCTAGCTGACGACTGACGAGTGCACTGCTCACATCTCAACTCCCCCAGTGCGCACAGGCTGACGGGAGAGAGAGAGAGAGAGAGGGGGGGAGAGAGGCGGGGCTCACTGACTGCCTGCATTCACATTCTCAACCATTCTGTCAAACTTCACAGTGCGTTAATCGCGCGTCAAAAAAAAATAGTGCCGTTAAGACTTAAGAGGATTGTAAATTAACGAGTTAATAACGCGTTAACTTTGACAGGCCTAAATTAAAGATAACTTCATTCAGATTTATTTATTTTTAATTAATTTTCCAGATTTTTTTTTTTTTTTTTTTTTTTTTAGATTTTCATTGGTGGGCCAGTCATAATGGTCCCGCGGGCCTGATGTGGCCCGCGGGCCGGACGTTGAGTATCACTGCTCTAGGTCACAGTTACTTTGTTCCATTGAAAATCCCATATTGTCTCAACAGCATCTGGTCATAAGAACTGTGTTCCAAAAAGTAACAAATTAGTCTGGTTATTTGACTCATATGGATATGAGGCATCAACTGACGGTGGAAAAGTACTAGGGTAATTAAGCATATGAAAATACAACACAAAGTCACATACCTGACATACCTGATATATTTTTGGAACACAGTTTTTTATACATTATGATCATTATGATGCGATGATAAGATATGGCTGTGCAATAAATACATGACTTCTGTGACGTGGAGTGATGTCAGGACTTCGACACTTTATTAAAAATAAAATGTACTTCATAATTTGTCGTTTTGAATACTTACTTTGTTCATACCTGTTTAATACTGACTTTATCCACTACTGTTTGTAGTGTTGAATACTTACTTTGTCCACCACTGCAAATAATAATGAATAGGACGGTTTGTGAACCACTTGCCACTTGACTTCTGTGTGTTTTGTGTGAGTTGTGTAGTGAGTGTCATAATTGGCTTGAAGGTGTTGATGTCGTCAACACCAATAATCCCTGTTGATTACAGAGCAAACACGCTTTGTTTGAGCATGAGACAGACACATGCATGTGTGTGCACTGTGCACACACGCACCACATTTGTAGTTTTAGTCATGCTGTAGTCTTTTGCATAAAATTACATTTAGTTTTAGTCCCATTTCAGTCATTGTCTCCACCAGGCCGAAGGCATGGGGAGAGAGTATATGTTTTGCACTCAGTTACCAGTTCATCTCCGGCACCATTGGCCCGATCCATGCTAAATTTTGCACACACACTCCCTAGATGCCAACGATGAATCTCTGCCCCAAACGGCCTGTTATAGCGCCACCAGGAGGCCAACTTTTGTAAAACACATTTTTTGCTATTACTCCTCCATATTTTGTCCAAAAATCTCGCAAATCGTTACACAGTATAGTCTAACATTGGCTTTCAAAGTTTGCAGGACTGGCCCGTTTTGAACAAAAAGCCTCAAAACATGAATGCAGCGTGTGAAAATGTGAAATCATGTGAAATCTTTCACGCACTTTCCTACTAGGCTGAGGAATATATCCCACCCTTTTTACATTGGCCTGTTATAGCGCCACCAACAGGTGGATTTTTGGAACAAAATGCCTCAAATCATCCAATTGCCTTCAAAGGCATAAGAACACATTTTTCACATTGGCCTATAGCGCCACCAGGAGGCCACAACCTGACCTGCCCTGGTGGAGACCTGTGCCCCGAGGGGCACTTTTTCTAGTTTGAAATGTTTTACTTTTAGTTGACTATTGTAAGACTTCAGTGAACTAAATCTACAGTCGTGATGGCGTCGTAATGCTTGATTTATACTTCAAGACGAGAACCCCTTTTGGTGTTCTTGTTGCTATGTACAGTATATATAGCAGCATAACGCTTTTGTAATTTTGTAATAAACATTTGAGGTTTTTCAGAAGTTCATAGCGTGGCTGCTATATCTGATATCTTTGAATAGCCAAAGTATATTCCCAGTTTTGATTCCTCAAGCGAATCACCTTGGAGTCAATTACCAATATCACACCGCAGGTCCCTTGTCTAAATCTTTGAATTAAGACAATTAGATAAAATTCCATCCCTCTATCCCCCAGTACGTCTTATTTTTCATAACGGTGATCCAATGTTGACTAATTGGCTTCTCTCTCTTTACGGGGATTACGGGGGGGCAGGCATTTATACAGGGCAGCTCGCTGTCAAGGTGTGGAAACGTCCCGTCAGCCATATATGGACAGATAATGCTTTCTAATTGGATGATAGAGGAATGGGAGAGTGATGGATAAGAGGAAATGGAAAAGGCATCTGAAATGAGGCATGTTGCAACGCAAGGCTTATTAATTTAACCCCCCTGTTATGAGAGAGAGAGAGAGAGAGAGAGAGAGAGAGAGAGAGAGAGAGAGAGAGAGAGAGAGAGAGAGAGATTATGAATAACACATGATGCACTCGTCTCTCTCTCTCTCTCTCTCTCTCTCTCTCTCTCTCTCTCTCTCTCTCTCTCTCTCTCTCTGTCTAAATGGAGTTCAGTGTAGTGGGCTACAACAAACAGGCCAGCATCCTAATGGCTACACATTGCTTTCAACCTGTCAATGTAGGTTAAGTGAAGCTTTTCAGCTTATTTTGAAGACCAAAAACTCACTGGTCGTAAAGTGAGCTGCAATCTCATTTTAATTAATCTGACACAAACGGCGTTGTGTCACAATGGGTGCTTGTAGATATGATATATATGAGCCTTTATTATTGAACAGGATATCCCCTTGAGATGTATCATCTCGTTTTCGAGGGGGTCCAACGACATACAGCAAATACAGTAGACAGAACAATACAACAAATACAAGCATGCGTACAATCACCTGGCCGCTGTTTCCCTTCTTCTCTTGCAAAAATCTGGCAACACTGCTGATCACCTGCATACCCGCAGCCTATATTAGCGTCAACAGATATTGAACGAAGCAGCAGAAAAGAGCAATGGCGCTGCCCTGGAGGAGGGCCAAGAATAAGGTTGAACATTGAGGGGGGGGGGAAAGAGCTTAACACAGAGGCCACAGACCTGCTGTGATGGTGAAACTGCCAGAGCAGCACAATTTGTGACGCCGACAGGAAGAGAAGCCAGTGAGCAGTGAGCAGGACTCTGAAACCCAGAGGACCCTGACACGGCGCGGAGGTCACACAGGATACGGGTGGAAGGAGAGGCTCAGAGGGGCTCGGATCTCGGCTGCAGATGCTGCTTTGAGATCAATACGACCACTGGGGCTGAGCCGCAGTCTGTTTGTTCCTCGGCTCAGCCCGTCTGGAACGGATTGGCCTACACTTTCTTCTTCTTTTTTTTTTTTAGAAAAACCCTGTTTCCCTGCACTTGACCGAGAGAGACACACGACCGTCGTCAAGGTCGGAGGGAAACCTCACAAGTCCAAAATGGTTACTTTTCAGGGAAAAACCATCCGATGGATAGAATGTTGTTCATTATTTAGTCGCCAGGCTCTTGTTAACACGTCTCAGCGATGTTTAAAAACTTGTCTCGGCCGCTGGCGTAGCGGTCTCGGCACCTATAGGTTGCGATGCAGCCTGGCAGCGTGTCAAGGGTTCGAACCCCGATCCCGACAACTTTTTGCTGCGTCTCACGCTCCCCTATAACTGCCCTATAAAATACAGGTATAAAGACCCAATAAAAAAAAAAAAACATAGACTTACCAACTTTTGAAATTTTGAAATGTGAACATCGCCCCCAAAATATGTGCAGATCAACAAGCTCCACAATGCACCAGTCCACAATGCACCGTATACTACCAAAGTCAGAGAAAGAGAAACACTTGAAACATGGAGATGCAAGGTTTCTGCCCCCGAGAGCGCCGACAAGTAAAAGCCGGCGTTAAGTCTAGCGTGGAAGGCAATGAATTTAAACGTGTGCACAATGCACACAAGCCACCCTCCTCCGGTCAATACTCTCTCCACAAAGCCGTCGGTCAAAGCGAAATGAGGTTTTTACTTCAAGTACATATTATATGCTTCGTCTCCGCAAAGTAACCACCGTTTCCGCCGCTATAAAAGCATATTCAAGGAGTAATTCCCTTTGTAAAACCAACACTTAACACATCACTGCCATGGGGCGTGCAATCCACCCCTCCAGCCCAAGGTTACAGCGGACACAAGAAGTAATTAAGATAAAGTTAATAGAATGCAGTTATAGTTCACTATAAGCCACAGTTTAATTGAAATGACTAAAAGCCTGACTTGGTGTTTCAGGTTATTGGTTTAAAATAAAACATATATAAAAATAAAAATAAATGTAATTTATTTATTTTACTTTTGCAAAGGGGAGCCAGTATGGGGAATACACACCTATTATGGTGTGTGTGTGTGTGTGTGTGTGTGTGTGTGTGTGTGTGTGTGTGTGTGCGTGTGTGTGCGTGTGTATGTGTGTGTGTGTGTGTGTGTGTGTGTGTGTGTGTGTGTGTGTGTGTGTGCATGTGTGTGTGTGTGTGTGTGTGTGTGTGTGTGTGTGTGTGTGTGTGTGTGTGTCAGAGAGCTCCTGGAGGTCAGAAAAAGCATTTCAAGGACAACATTATAGGATCAGCCTCAAGCAAGCACAAGCTGGGAAGACCTTGCTGGAAACAGAAGCACACGGAGGAGAATATGAGTCTATATGTGGGTTCCACGAAACGCAATCTCCGCAAAAAGAGGAAAGGAGAGAGCAGCAACCACCATCCGAGAGGCCGCTCCACGTCCCACTCCCAGCACTTCACACCCATGCCCACACTGCACAAATGTGTGTGGTTCCAGAATTGAACTTTGTTGTCATCTGATCCAATTTGGGAGCTTGTATATAGATGGCCTATTTTCACAAAGTTTTCAAATGTTTAGAAACAAAAAAATGATATTACCACCACAATGATATTATAATTTACAATTTCCGAGCAGCCCTAACAGGAGCTCATGTTCATGTCGCCAACTAAATTCTGTGGAGCAGTCGCTAAACAGTCAAACGAGGCTATACTGTATCAAACTGTCTACGGGGCTGCGTTAAGTTGACGTACGCACCTACTACAAGGTCCCGGGTTCGTCCCCCGGGCCAGCTGAGCCTATACAATAGCACATCGCTGTGAATCACAGCTGTGATCTTATCTGATTCGGTTGCAATATTTCTACTTAATTAAGTCGTGTGCCTTTATCACATATAACTGAGTAATAATCTCTCATTATCGCTTGCTTGGCCAGAGGACTCAGTGCCGAAGGGCTGGAGGGTGTTGATTATCTTCACATAACCGCACACCTTTTATCACACAGTGGTCTATATAGCCGGTCTCTGAGTGGATGTGCACGATGAAGATTGCACTGTACAGCCTATATATTCATGGTTGTTTGAGCCAACAAACAGCCCCCAAATAAATGGCAGATTCTTTTTTGGTTAAAATATATATTTAAAAACACCTAGAAAAGCGCTCCATGAATCTCGTATGTATTAAAGTATAGACATAAACGATGCCATCTTAATAATGAGCATTAGCGAGGACCAATAATGTTGGACTATATGGTTTTCATGGCATTTACTCTGATCCTGCAGTGTGTAAGTCGCTCTGTATATATTATAGAGCGTCTGCTAAATGCCCAGTACATTGTAAATTAGGCACACTTCAGTTGCTTGCGGAAGGGAAATGCACAGTTTGTGCTTGTAAGCTATCACAGGCAATTACTTTCTGTTACAATGCACTGCTGTTGCACTCTCCTCCGCCCCGGCAATGTCTACTCAGTGTAATAATATATTGTCCTGTGTTGTTTGTCTGTAGTAGTGTAGTGTGTGAGTCTTCTCTTTCTATAACGATGCTTGTGTGCTGCTGCACATATTTAGAAACAGCTCGAATTGCATAATAATCGTATTGAATGTCTATTTAATAACATCACTGTCAAGCATGGAAGCCCTATACGCTCTATATCGCTGTGTCGCTATCCGTGGTGCTCAAATGGAGATCTCTCTCTCTCTCTCTCTCTCTCTCTCTCTCTCTCTCTCTCTCTCTCTCTCTCTCTCTCTCTCTGTCTGTCTCTCTCTCTCTCTCTCTCTCAATTTTAGTTCAGTGATTCAGATTATACCATATCCATATCATCATATTGTGATGCGTTGTGAGCTTGTAGAGCTGCTTTGGGGGAAAACCACAGATGATATTGAGGGTCCCAATCAACATTTTCACGTCAATCCTTTGACGTGAAAATGTTTGAGAACAGTGTTGATTTTGTCCACTAAAACTATGTCAAGAAATATCTGTCGATTTACCTTTTTTCACAGACGAAAACTAAATAAAAACTATGCATGGTGACTAAAGCTGAGACTAAATATATTGGCAATTTTGTCAACAAAACAAGACTAAAATGTTAGGGATTGACGAGTGGAGAAGAGATCCTATAGTATAAATGACAAGTAATGCAATGATAAGATCGTTTATTTCTCTTAGAAGTATTGTGAAAACTGCCTCCAAAATGACTGAGCTGGAGAGCCTCGATCCTTTCTACAATGGACAGCTGCTCATGAAGGCCAGGGCCATTCGGCAGGATAATGCCCACGCACTCCACTCAGAGTACAGGCTGTTGCCATCGGGCCGTCGTCTGGGTGCCCCCCGTTGTCAAAAAACAACAGATATAAGCACTCCTTTGTCCCTGCCTCGATTCGTGCAGTCAACGCTGGCAGTAACATGTAATGTGGCGATGATATGCTGAAACGAGCACTTTATGCCGGCACTTTAATTTATTCTATATGTAACGTGGTTAATAGTGCACTTGCCCAGGCATTATATTGTATTGTGATCCAGTGTTCTGTGACTTTAAGAGTTCAGGTGGTTGCCTTTAAAGGTATATTCAGTGATTTCACTCAAAAAAACGTAGGTTTCGTTTTTGGCTGGGACCTAAGCCTTTCATCCAATCAGGATAGAGAGCCAAAAACGACCCCCAGGGGTTAACTGGGGACAGGGAGGAACTCCTTATATGGTCAGCACACTCTATAGTAGAGAGGATTATCACAACAAAACAAAAAAATAAGTCATATTTGAATTAAGTGAAATCACTGAATATACCTTTAAGGAAATTACGTAACCTACCGCACTTCCTATTTCATACTGGCTTTGAAAGCGGTAGGTTGTGTTTATTTTGCTCTGCAGATTATTTTATCATTTTATGTACCCAAAGTTGTTAAGACACATACTGTGTTTTCATGGTACTGTATCTGCTTTATTTCCAGCAAATGTAATGTGGAAAACGTATACAAGTGAGAGCAGAGCAGTGGTTGCCTTGTTGTCTTTTGTACAGGTACATATTGTATTTATTGTCAGCAATTTCATACTGGCTTTGAAAGCGCAAATGTAATGTGGAAAACGTATACAAGTGAGAGCAGAGCAGTGATTGCCCCGTTGTCTTTTGTACAGAATAAATCTACTCACTGCTGAGATCCTGGTCTATGGTGCTTCATAACACAACGCAAGATCACGTCTGTTACATATACCTGCACTAGATGCGCCCAGACCTCTGTTTATGCTACGGTGTCTCATGTCTGTTGTTGTCCTGTATGTTTTAAACCACTACTCTTGCTGTAACCTAATTGCCCTTCTGGGACATAAAATAAAGACCTTGAACCTTGAACCTTGTTTGGTTGTGCTCAGGTGCTCTGAAAATAGCAGATTTACAAGATCACTGCAATATGTTGCGCTGCGATGTGTAGCTCTAGGCTATTGTCAGGCAGCATACAACCAGGTGTAAATTCTGTCTGACGCCATCAAGGCCCACCAAAATACATTTTAGTCAACTAAATCAACTGTAGACAAAAAATCTCAGATGATTAAAATAGGACTAAAACTAAATTGATTTTTATTCTAAAGACTATGACTAAAAAAGAAAAAAAAAGAATGCTGCAAAAACACATGAGAACCATGCGTCTACAAATCCCTACATCAACAGCGTCTCAGTGGAGGAATTCGAGTGAAGAAATGGGTATAGCCAACCTTCAGTTATATAATATTTAACCTTTATACTTTCAAGTCCTTTTGAAGTATTAAAATTGTGATTTTTATTATGCAGGCTTATGAAACATTCCAATTCATTATTGAACTGAGGGGAAAGGTGGTCAAATATTTGAAGCTTCAACCCAAGTAGCATATATATATATATATATATATATATGCCCCTGGATAAATGTAGCTTTTCAAGCTAGAGCTACATAGAAGAAGTAGCTCAGCTACTTTGAGCTACTTTTCCCTCCAGTTCAAATAACTTTTTTTTTTTATAGGGTGGTTGCGGCCTGATAAGAATGGGAACCCAAAGCTTGAACTCAAGTCTAGGCCTTTCATCAGAACCGCAGCATTTTTATGACTTCCATATTAGCTTCAATTCCAGGGTGCATGCTCTCTCTCTCTACCTTTGCCGCCTGCGGAAACAGCATGGTGGTCAAAAGGAGCAGGAGGCTGAATGGCTTCTTCTTCCTGAGTGCAGTGAGGATTGTAAATAAACTGCCCCTTCCCCCCCAAACCAACTCAACCTAAAATGAATCGTACATTGGATTGGACGTGATGGAACTGCATGCACTTTTGAAATGCACAGCCACACTTTATTATATACACTGTGCCGGGTAACCTTTCTAAAGGATTGCAACATGGCACTTTCTATATACCGTGCTAGTAACTCTGAAATGAATTGCATTCAGAATTTGCCTTTTTTATGATGCTTTTAGATGGTTTGATGTTTTATGTTGCACGGCAAGCGGGCTGGGGGGGAACGTCGTTTGATATTCTTTATGTAAGTGCATAGCGAAACTGACAAAAAAGTGATTTTGATGCAATATAACTAGTACATCTGCTTGAAGGTGGTCTCCATACTCTCCTATTAGACATGTCTGTCGATGTCAAAAGTAATTTGAAGCAGATAAGCGTATGTGCCGTCCATCTTTTAACAGACTACTTCGTCCAATTTCCAACCGTGTCTTTACATAATTGGTCCTCACTATAATGCTGTATATAAGATGGCACAATTGCTGAGTTTTAGAGCAATTGCTGTGTGGACAGTTCAGAAACCTGCCTACTTGAGTGCCTTAACCGGGCCACTTTTCCAACAGGGTTGAACCGTTTTTTTTTTGTCCCACCTCATTTAAAAACAAACTTTGTCCTAACACAAACATGAAATGCCATTGACAATGAATGGATAGTTTTGAGTGCACTTTGGAATATTTTTCAACACTACAACAAGCGATTACACCGTTTAAAAATGGATTTTCATGACAAGCAACTTCGCGGTCGATGCACTGGCTGTTCAAACATGCTTTAAACATAGGCAGTCTAGCCTGAAAGACGGCCGTAAATTGTCATTCAAGCTGTTTTAACCACTTTCATTTAAACTTCAGCTATTTGAAAAATATATCTACAATCTCACAACGTGTCATAATCTTGTTTTGTTTGTCATTTTCTTTAGGTCTTCTGAGTTCAATTTCACCCAAAAAACCTGAACTTTTAACATTCAGTAGATTTTCTGTGGTCTGGGGTTTTCTGGCTCAAACAAGTGATTTTCCTGCTGTTTGTGATGTCACAGCCTGCAAATCCCATATACATGCCAATGGGGTAGAGCTCTGCCTCCCTCTGGCAGGTCAAGGAGTTAACACGTTGAGTGCCAGGTATTGACTCTTGGTTGGGAGCCCCCCTGCTTCTCGTTCAGATATTTCAGATTTTTGGGTCTATAGTTACTAACTATGGACCAGAGCTAGCAGACAACCTGCCATAAGACTGAGACAGTGTTCGAGGCTACAAGAGCCTAAATAAAGTTAACACTACAGCCTTCGTCAACAGTATTTCGGGGAGCTAAAGGTTTTCTACTGCCATGTGGATTACCACTGTGTCTCTATATCGACCACAATTTCAGATCAAAGCCTTACTTGGAGTTGGAGAACTGGAGAAGTGGGACAATAACTCTCAGCCCGTTCAACACACGCATGCATGTAGGAAGGTTATTTTGACATTGTATGATATGAGCACGCAGATCAAAGTTGGCTCGTCGGCTCTAAACCGTCCCTTTGAAGTCTGTGGTGTAGCTTTTTTTTCAAGACTCCAAACCCCATACAGCGTAGCCATGGTTTTGAATCCCATAGCCCGAAGAGACTCTCCAGCCTATAACAGAACAGATAGGTACAATAGGTATGTAGAATGAACGGTGGTGGAGCGGTGTGTTCCGCTCGATAGGGGTTGTGAGGGGGTTGTATATTGGTAGTTTTCAAACGGAAAATAAATAAATAAATTGTGAAAAATTCAGACCATTTTTGGACAAGACACATTTCTCTTGACACCCCTCAACATTTTCAGATGAGGAGTCCGTGGCCAAAATACATGTATACCATTGCGGGGGTCCTTTTAAAAAAAGAAAGAAAAGAAAAAGCACATTGTGGGGGGGGGGTCCTTTGAAATTGACACGGAAATGTTTGAGAACGACCGATATCGTATATGGGTGTGTGTGGTCACAATGAGAGCGGATTCCGCTGATGCTTCTCAATGGAAACGGAGCGGGGGTTTCTTTGGAACCGCAATTCTGGCAGAAACCACCCTCACATAGAGACCGCACCTTAATGTAGCCTACCTTTTTTTTTGTTAATATTTAAAACCTTCTCTGACAAACAAGGTATTGAGAACTTCTGAGGAGCTGCCAGAAGTGTACCTATTTCTGCTCCTCTCATCTCCTCATCTTCAATCATACACTGGCACAGAGAGCACTGTGCTGCCTGCAAATGCATATCAGCATATCATCAGATATGAATTTGCTGCTGTCGGGCAGGAACCTCTTATATAGATTGATCTTTATTTGTCATTGCAACGTGTACAACAAAATTAAAAGTGCCAACCAATCAGTGCATTATATCACAAAACAACATACTGTATACAAGCTAAAACAAAACACACATGACTTCTTGTTATTGCACAACCCCAGCAGCACTAATGCACAAACATGTAGTTTCATCTGTTATCACACAACAAACCCTTATTGTACTGTCATGTCTCCATATTTTGTCTTCTCATGTTTTGTTTTGTATTTTCTCATACACGAAGACCCTACTTTGTCATAGTCAGTGGCGTGCACATGCATGTAGACATTTAGAGGGGCAGGTGCTCAAGTGGAAAAAAGGGCACCTCGTGCAGTGCGTGGAACCGGCCGGTTGCCTTAGTAGATTTTGGGGCATTAATAATATCAAGAATTGATCAATGTCCACACATACTGTGGGCTACACTGTAGGCTACAAAGAAATAAAAAATAAATAAATGGCACATTGCTGTCTAGAGGGCAAGGGCAGGTGGTGCTCTAGCACCCCCTAGTGTCTATCTGTGCACGCCACTGGTCATAGTAACTAGACTCTAGTAACTAGACTCTAGTAACTAGACTCTAGTAACTAGAGCGTCACACAAAAGTAGTAAAAGTAGCCGATCTACGTATTCACATCACATAGCCGTTTGTAGATCGGCTGTTTTGTTAGGCCATAAAAACCGGGAAAGCGTCATCTTTGTAATTATAGATGTTTGCGTTGACTAGCCGATAATGCCGCGCTCTGAGCATGCATGTACATCTGCTATTTGTTTAACATTTTTGAAAAGTATTTTGGTTTTGGACATACAGTATACAAGGTTTCCGCCCAACATTGACGGAAAGCATTTCGCCAATAATCTGATATGCAGGCAGCCATGTTACCATGAAAGAAAAAAGCAAAACAAGCAAACACCAAAAGCGCCAGTGAAGACTGCAGCAACATTTTCCCGGAGAAAACGTTCTGTATTTTGACAATCATCCTATACAATCTCTTTCTATTCATCTATTTCCATTTCGTATGAATTTATGCTATGAGGTTCAGCGTGAAACCACGGGCTTTAAGCGATCCATCATGCAAGGGTATTACCAAGATCTGAAACATTTCTGTGTGCTTCGATGCAGGTACATTAATGAGCAAGTTAATCAGCACACATTGCAATAATTGTCACATTTAGAGAGTGGATTTCACATAGTATATATTATTCATACAATCCATATTTCTATACCCATTCATTCATAATTGCGAACGCAGTGAGCACTAACTATGAGACCTAGCAGAACATGTCTGTGTGTCTGTGAAAACACATGCACGCACACATACACACACTAAAAAAATGACTTAAAAAAAGTAACTTAAAAAACATTAGCTTAAAAAACACTTAAATTACAATTACACGTAATTTATTCGAATTGTTGTTATTGCAATTCACGAGCTGCGTTCGCTTCCCGCGTTTGCGCGTCTTACTTGTACTTATGTTATGCACATCCATTAATCTATGAATCGTTAATAATTCATGTGAGCCTGTCACTCACTCGTATTACTTCCATATCTAGAACTCTTTTCCTAAATTGAAGAAATTCTATAGCCTATTGTAGGGCTGCAAATACAATAAGATAGCAGATCTTTGCGCCACATTTCTGAGCTTGTTTGATCGGTTATTTTATCACATTTCTAATTTGATAGCTATTTTTAGCTTTCCGTTGTAGCAACTGCCACACAAGTTAAACATGCTTTATTTTAATATAAACATTTAAAAGTACATGTTGTATTATTTAATATTTCAGCAACTGGTGAGATCGTTCATCTTTTATTTATTTATTTCAACATCCCGCGAGGATCCGCGTTTTGGGTCTTCCTCTTCTTTCGGAGTAGCCTATACCTGCAACTGGATTACGTTCGCTACGGGGATGGATTAAGTTTCGTTCATCTACTTTGCTTTATAGGGAGTTTACGTTCGGGAAGGAACTCTGGGGGAAACTAGCCATGATTCATGACTCTCGTATTCATACGAGAGTCATGAAGTAACTGCACCCTGTTTTTGGCGAACGCTACATTTACAAAGAATTAAAATATATAAACATTCGCATTTCAAATATAAAGTACTCACAATTTGTCCCACGGGTGTTAGTTAGTTTAAAAATCTGTTGTTTATCTGAGCTGTTATTTTCCCATTGGCTTTCAACTACGTGCCCCTATCGGTCGGGAGGAGGGTGGCACTCGGTGTGTTCGATATAGGTACTCTGACCGCCCTGCCAATACAGACTAATAGGCGAGTGCGCTCCCGGTGTGCAACTGTGGATTTCCCAAACGAACCCCGTTTGAAAAAAGTAGCCGGGGCGCTCGGACAAAAATGCTTTTTATTAAACAACGCGGGATGCAGCAATTCTAATCGCTGGTGCTGCTACTAACTAACACCCGTGGGACAAATTGTGAGTACTTTATATTTGAAATCTGAATGTTTATATATACGGAAATCTTGTAAATGCAGCGAGCGCCAAAAACAGGGTGCAGTTACGTCATGACTGTCATGATAATCATCATGGCAGTCATGTTTCAGGGCTAGGGGGCAACAGACTTTGTTTGTAAACAACCACGGGAACTGTAAGAAACAATAAGCACGGGCGTGCGTGCGTGAGACACGGACACTCGTTTTCATTCATTCACTCATTCATTGCATTCACCTCTAGGCTCTGTTTGTATAACTGTTGATTCCTTGTTTTGATTTGAGATAAACGGTTGACGTGAGCTTTGCTTCTGACTGTATTTACTGCTTGCCTATTTAGGTTATTGTCATTGCATTCCACTTTATCAGTTGTATCCTATAGGAGATCATTCACAACCCGTGATTTAAATAATTCGCAGCAGTGATAGAGATATCTGACCGTTACACCGTGCCCAAAATAGGGATCGATTGTATTGTAAATAGATGTCAAATACAGTGGTATACTTAAATGATCCCATTTCACAAAATGTTTTGAAACTGGCTCACAATATTGCATTGTGACTCGTGACTTTGTAGATACTGTAGGTCCTATAGACTCTTAGTATAATCCTACTTCCTACTCCTAATCCTACTTGATTATGTGTTTTGTAATAATAATCAAAATATGCAAAGTAAAGCGTAAACTAAATTACTGTATCACTGTTACTTATGGTGGAAAACGTACAAACAATACAGCTGCTTCCGAGACGTCAAGTAAAGTAAAAGCACCTAAAAAATTGTACTCAACTTGAGTAAATGTATTTATAAATGTTCTCCTTTTGGGGGAGAAGAGAGACACACACACACACACACACACACACACACACACACACACACCCCTGATGCACTCTGGGATATACCGTCTGGCCTCGCCACTTTGAGCGCGCTGACATGCTTGAGTTCCCCTGCAATTAGCAACATGCCAATGCAATCACTAGCTGGACAATGCTGTTAGTTATCGACTGTTATCTATTTGTCCGGTTTGTTCGTGTGCAATGTTTCTTTTCAGTGATTAGACCCACAGTGGCGTGTTGAAATGAATGCCATGAGTCCATTACAGTGTTCTATAGGGGCTATAGGTCAATAGAGAGTAATGATACACAGTGGTGCATGGAGCTGAATTTAAAGGTAGAGTAAGTGATTTTAACTTAATTCAAATATCACTTATTTTTTTGTTTTGTTGTGATAATCCTCTCTACTATAGAGTGTGCTGACCATATAAGGAGTTCCTCCCTGTCCCCAGTTAACCCCTGGGGGGGTCAAAAAACCTTAGGTTTCGTTTTTGACTCTCTATCCTGATTGGACGAAGGCTTAGGTCCCACAGCCAAAAACGAAACCTAAGGTGAAATCAGTTAAATCACTTACTCTACCTTTAATAATATATATATATATACACATTTACTCAAGTACTGTGCTTAATAGAGCCTGAGGTATTTGTACTTTACTTGAGTATTTCCATTGTCCAGTACTTTTACTTCTATCCACTACATCTCTAGTGGCAAAGATTGTATACTTTATACTCCACTACATTTATTTGAAAACATATTCTTTGTAGATTTTGATTATCATTACAAAATGTACAGTAACCACTTCAGCCCTATACTGTATATATTCTGGCGTGGCAGATCTGCAAGCTCACAATGCCCATCACACTCTGACAGCAACGAATGAAACAATATTCTTTATTTAATTAATGGTGAAATGCAGAAACATTTCTAAAAGTTCCATATTATCGTCAACTGCCCGGTGGAAACCTTGCATGTCCAAACGTGTTCCTTTGGTATTATATTAAAAATAAATTAATAAATTAATTTTAAAATAGTGATAATTGCCTATCTACAAGCTCACATAGCGTGTCATAGGATGTGCTATTTTCACTACTTTTGTCCAACACTGTTGGATGAAGTAGAATAAAATAAAATACAAATTATATCATTCCGTGTCCATATCCTCCTGAACGTTTTACCAGAGAATGGAAGGCAGTAGGTTTGATTTGAGCCAAGGTTGTTCAGTATAGGCTATAAAGAAGGTCATAGAGACCATGTATCATTGGGGAGCAACTTATATATATATATATAATATATAATGTATAGTTGGCGGATTGGCAGTACCTGGAAAAAGCAGTAACAGGCCAACGTGGTACTTAAAAATAAAAACCCTCTACAAACAAGAGTTTGTCAAGTTTGTTTGGATCCTTTGAAGTTCTTCTTTTGAGCCTTTTTGTAGTTTTTCTAGAGGTTCTTCCAGTCACTAATGACTGGATGTGAGTGCTGCTTCTCAACATTAAAGCTATAGTAGAGAATCACCTTCAACAATGAACGGCTGACAATACAAACCACTGGATCAATGTGTTACTTTCTTCAGTTTCTCCACTTAAGAAAAGTAACTATAGTAAATGCAGTGGTTTTAAAACTTTTCTGAATCGTGGTCCATTTTCAAATGTAAAAAAATGTTCAAGGCCCACTGCATCTGACCACTTAAGCCTTTTGAAAAAAAAATCTGTTTTTTGTGCCTTTTTTGATAGTTACAGTGAAGACAGACAGGAAAGAGGGAGAGAGAAGGGGAGAGACATGCAGCAAATGTCTTCATGAACGGGACTCGAACATGCAACGCGCTGTCACGCCAGAGCCTATATTAGATTATGTGGCATGCACCTGGATCATTAGGCCAACGAGCGCCCCAGCCTTTTGACTATCAAGTGGTCAGATGGGTGGGCCAAATTAAGTACTTGTAATGTGACGTGTTACAGTGAGCTTGTAGATCTGCTATTTTCACTAGTTTGGGTCTCGGGGAGACATTTAACTTCTCGTTTGGGCCTCGAGCTATAAGTGAAAAGCATGCAAACCACTGCATCTACACGGTGGAACGTAAGCTGAATAAATACCCATTTGCAGTCTACAAATCTCACTTGCTACGACAGCAGTTTATATCTCTTTCTTTCTCTCTTCCACTTTTCTACATCTCTGTCCGTCTCTCTTCACTCCTCGCTGTTTTTTTGTCCAGCACTTTCTTCTGTAGGTATGTGTGTGTCAGAGGTGAGTCCAGGGGAAAGAGGGCTTCATGCTGACTGAAGCTATTCCGTTTATAACCAGGCGCTGATCCGGCTGAAAATCGCCCATGTGAGGCAGAAACCTTGTATCTCCGTGTGTGTGTGTGTGTGTGTGTGTGTGTGTGTGTGTGTGTGTGCGTGCGTGCGTGCGTGCGTGCGTGCGTGCGTGCGCGCGTGTGCGTGTGCGTGTGTGTGGGGTGTTAAGAGTTTGAAGGTGAAAGTGCTTCTGTGGGTTTAATGAATATTGAACCAATGAAAAGCAGTAACAAGAGCTCGTGACTCTAAATAATAAAGGAGTCTGAAGACTGCTGCGTTTTCAGACCCCGAATAATATCGAAGCGAATTTCGGGTCCGGCGTTTTATCCGCCCCCTTTTCCAGAGAAAAAAAACGCGCCGTTCAGCGGGAAAAACACCTTTATACTATACACCAAATCCATGAAGGGAATGGCACCACTCAGTTCACACGGGTGTGATTTTTTTTTTAATATACAGGGTTTCTTTGCCCAAAATCTGCGAAACGTTTGAAACACATGAGACTGATCCTTTCCCCCTCCTCTGAACCTCTCTCTCTCTCTCTCTCTCTCTCTCTCTCTCACCCATGGCCTCTCCTCTCCTCTCCTGCCCTCCTCTTCTCTCCTCTTTCCCGCTGGTCTCTCCTCATACCCCACGTTGAACCCTCCTCACCCCTGCTCTCCTCTCCTACCCCTCTCCCTCTCGGGGAGGTCAGAACTTCAGCCAACTCTACACTTTTCTTTAACCCGCAGCGGCGTCATTCATTCATCCCCCATAACCCACCCCCCCCCCCCCTCTCTCTCTCTCTCTCTCCCTCCCTCCCCGGCATCATCATCATCACGCTTCTCTCTCATTCTCTCGCCCCATGTATCTGTGTTGAATGGCCCCCATCCGTCTTCCCCGCGCTCCCCCTCATCAGCAGACTGTTCACCTTAACTCACCTTCCACACTGTGTGCTGCTCCGACACACGCCTCATCCAGCCTCTCCGCTGCATGCCCTGCCCCCGCTGTGCTGCTGATTACAGTGGTTAGAGAGGACTTCAAAGTTAACCACTTCAACCCCACAATCCGTATATCCGCCAGGCAAAGTCACAACGGGGGGGGTGCGTTGTCGGTCGGCTGTTTTCAGCGAAAGCTTTCCCCACGAAAATACACGAGTATAGAGCCCTGAGGGACTCCGGTCAATATAGGGTTTAATTGTGGTTAAGAACCGACAAGTTTAGCATGGTCGTGCTGGATCACTCCATTTCAAAACACATATAGTCTATAGCTCTGCCATTATCAAACTGTTTTATTTGTTTTATTTCAAAGAGGGCCCTCAGTTTGATATGCATTATTAGCCTTACTCAAACCACCCTAACCCCCATTATAGGATTTTTATCTACTTTCTTCATTGTTAATTTAACTCTGAGAGTAAACGGAACTCTTGAGAGTGTACATGCAACCCTTACAGTTACAGACCTGCGAGAGCTCCATTTGGTTGGACTGTCGATAAGCAACAATGGCTGAAACGATGTGAATGTGAAATGCCAGTGTTTTAAAACAAACGAAACACTGTGGAGCAGAGCTGTTTACTGTGCGGTGTACTTATCTTCTTTACATTGTAACTACACCTATTGTCCAGCAGACCAGCACCAGCGAGGGACTGGATGTGCGCAACTCACCTGTTTTAAACATCCTCCTCCTGGAACCGCAACAAAACTGATTTGCTAACAAATCTATGCCAATCCATGCCACCGCAGTCGGTCCTATCACAGGCGTACAGGTGTAAATCAGGAAATTAGTCTTTGTACAAGCTCCATCATTTTGTTGTTTTCAGGAAGAAATGAAGGCATAGAGAGGAAGCAAGGAGACAAAAAAGTACCTACAAAAACCGAGGGTGAACATAATTGGTGCAAAGAGTGGCCACACATCGGTATAGGGCTATACTGTAGGTCCACATACATACGGTATAGGTCCACATAGCAGCCGGTATGTACAGGTTACACATAAGGTGAAAACAAAGTAACTGCAGGTTACAGTTACGCATATACAAGAAGGTTTAGTCCACATAACAACACCTTCACAGGTATAACAATCCATGCTAGATCCACAAAGGAAAGGTATAGTTCTCATAGGGGGAACAATCCGCATGAAGGAGGTAATCCAACATGGGGGGGGGGGGGGAAATGACGTTAGATGTTAGATGAAGTTAGTTAGATGTGTGTCAAAGGAAAGTGTTCCAGTGTGGCTGGTTGACTTCGCACACTCTATGGTATTATTATTATTATTATTATTATTATTATTATTATACTCAAGTCAAATTGCCCAGCCTTGTAATAAATAAAATAAAATAAAATAAAAAAAGTACACAATTTAAGAGCAGTGTTAATCCAACACAATATCCTGAAAACATCAGAATCAGCCATAGGCGTTTTTATACAAACAAATAATCTGAGCTGAAATAATTTAAATGAAACCCACATTGCTCCAGATCATTTGCTCTACAACACTGATTACACAATGCACGGTATACTGCCTCGCAACGCGCAACCAATCATTTGGTCTAACAGGTGGCCAGCATTATGTCTAGTTAATGCTTACTGATATAGCAGCTTTTATCCTTGAGAGAGTGATGGAGTGCATGGGATGAAATAATGGTCCTGCATAAAACGTTTGCTGATAGTCTCTCTCTCTCTCTCTCTCTCTCTCTCTCTCTCTCTCTCTCTCTCTCTCTCTCTCTCTCTCTCTCACACACACACACACACACACACACACAGACACACAAACAAGGGGTGAAAACATAATCTCTGCCTCCCGCCTGCCTTCCAGTCTGGCAGAGATAATACTACGGCAGCTCTGCCAAAGCATGGGAAGAGCAATGCGTTGCCACAGTGCATCACATTACCGCCGTGTTTCTTTCTCAAGCTCATTTAGCCTCTGATGTATGTCCCTCCAATCTCTACATCCGTCAATTTATCTCAGTCGATTTGCCTCTCTGTCTTCTCTTAGAAAAGGCCATGCGCAGAATAAAGAATGACTCTGATCTAGCTGACCCATTTAAGTTGTGATCCATCAAAATGCCTCCTTGACTGGTTTCCTCAACTTGATTGATGTGGGGTGACACTGGAATAAAACAATTTGGGCACCTGTAAAATGTTTATTGTCGAGCATCGGATGCCACAATTGCTGCACCTGCTCCTGTCTGCTGCACTGTCCCCCTCTTGCGTCATTGACCTCCGGCGGAGCCGCTAATCCACGTTCCAAGGAAGGAATCGTTTTTGGTCACTTTCTGCCTTTGAGTTCATAGTGTCTTAAGCCTCTACCTCTTCTTTGCCTCCTGTCTGGCTCTGTAATGTCCATGGCGTCGGCGTCCTTGCTATGACGATATAGCTCGCATGACGCTAGCCACGACGCGATGTCAGAGTGCGGACAAGCCGACACCTGCAGGGGTCCTTACACGGACACAAAAATGTGTCCTGGCTAGCTAGCTAGTTTCTGGAGATATTTTTGTCCTCATTTTGTATGGCCATGCCAAAATTCCTGCCCACACCCTCGTGTCCAGCATCAGGGCCTTGAGCTCTGCAGGTTTGTTAGCTCTGCTGTCTATATAGGTATAGTGCGCTTCTGTCTCCTCCCTGTGTTCGCTCCCACACTGTCAGTTTGCTCGCCATCAGCTGCGGGTGTCTAACAAAGTTTCCAGCCAGCCTCTTCCTTCTCTCCATGACCTTGCTCGCTCTTGACCGGTGAAACCTGGGTTAAGGACTACAGTGTTCTGTACCTTAAACAATTGTTTATGTATAAGCACAGCACAAAGAATGTTTGCTTTTGCCATCATTGTTGAAGAAGAGTAAGGGCAAATTATGTTTTCATTTATTTTATGCCAGTGTTCATTTTGTTGACTCAGACTAGGACTAAAAAAACGAAGTTTTTTTTATTTTTAGTTGACTTATAAGACTAAGTAGGCCTAAATGGTGTGTTCAAAGGACCAAGACTAAATCAGAATTTACTGTTAAAATTAACACTAAGACTAAGACTAAAGGACTAAAAGAGTAAGGTTTTTACAACAAAAATGGGTTGGGTTTATAGACATAGTTTTATTGAGGTTAGGGTTATAGGTTTAGGATTAGGCATATAGCTGCAAAAACGAGAACTGTCAGTCAACGACTACTGGCCAGTCACAGCGGGGTTTGCCTAGAGCTGCGGTGGGATCCATATACAGTACAGTAATGCGTCTCTGCCCCATACAGCAGTACTGACTGATTCCACTGTATGTCTTCTCCCATGTCAGATTTCCCCACACTCCTCTTCCCTTGCAATGCATTCCATGCAAATCATGCAGACCTTCATATCCTGTTGTGTCGAGGCAGTCCAGACACCAAGAAATGTTTGTTTCCTTAACGTAGGCTGCACCCAGTGCAGAGGCATCAGCGGCGTTATTTTGTCGAGAATGTTGCTTTTTTTTCAGTGCCGGTCAACAGAGCTTTCTTTTATTTGTTTTTCATTATTCTTTTTTCCGTCTCTTTTGCTCCGGGCATTTGCCCAGTTGCCAGATGGCCAATCTGTCACTGAACAGCAAACAAGTGTAAATACAGTACTGCCCCTGACCATCTGATGTTTCATTAGGACTGGCCTATATATAGTGGCATATACTGGTGAAAAGCCAGGGGAGGAAGAAGCCTAGAAGAGAGTCACCTGGAACTGGAAGGTTGCAGGTTCAAATTGCTCAAGGCAGAACTGGCGATAATCTGATCAGGGAGGGCGAATGGAACACTATACTCAAATAACAATATACTGTTGAGACATTGAGGCCTTTGAGCAAGGCACACAACCTCTATGACGTGATCATCGGATATAGTTGCTCAGTGGCCAACAGCAAAGGCCCTTTCACACTGGCTGCTGCAAGATTATTGCGAACGCACTGAGCACTTACTATGAGACCTAGTTATAGACACATTGGGCCTGATTCATTAAAAAGAAATACGCCACCGTTGCACTGTGGCGGAAACAGATATCGTATTTATCCGTCCGATCAAGCTACGTTGAGATGACGTGTTATTCAGAGAAGCTGGTGTAATCACTTCATTTATGCGGATCGCTGAGTGTATCCTTTCCGCATTTTCCCCAAGCGATTCGCCTGTTGTCGCCTGGTTAGTTGGAACATCCACGCCCATTCTACACCATATAAGGCAACAGGAAATCTCGAAATACGTCATCATAGCCGGCACAGAGGATTCCCAAACTTTAAATTCTATACAACAGCGCGATGAGCTTGTAGAGTAGTTAATTTTGACAGGAGGTTCTCTGCACGGACAGATCTTCAAGCAAACAGCGCGAGTTATATGTATAAAAATAATTATAAACGAAACTTGCCAACTTGGCACGCATTGCTTCACTCGATCCTTAAATGTCAGAGTTAACTGATATGTTACAGTTACTTTCACATAATGAGAAAGAAGTTAATTTGTACTGTTCACCACACGACCAAATGCTATATACAACTCGGCAATGATACTGATGAATGCACTGCAGGGTTATAAAAAAAGAAAGAACACTCGCCTGCAGAAGTAAAATAGATATCCGATGTATCAGATGTAAATTCATTTCATGATGTCGTCATATTAAAATGATTCGCGGGACACGGCAAACTTGATTCATCTCATGATGAGATCAATGTAGTAGCTAGCCTACAGCATATAGCCTACACAGCTACAACGTTGCCCATATTATAATTAATTAAGGTGAGCTGGCTTAAAACTGACTGGCCAAATTGCACGCGCTGATGCCATAATGTGGATTTATAGCCCTCGTCGTGACTGCTGTCTGTCTGTCAGACCGGCATGTCTGTGAACCATAGAATGCCATAGATAGACCATATAACAGTCGGGCCGGGCCGTGTTCTGTCCTTGCCGGGCTCACCGCGCCGTTATATTAATTTTCCAATGTAAATTTCACCCAGATTGGACTCTGTTCAGCGGCCGCATGCTGCTGTCCGCCCCACACACACACACACACACACACACACACACACACCGACAGTCAGAGAACTGACTCACTAAATAACACTAACACACACTAAACAATGTTGGATTCGTACAGTGGAGAATGCAGATAAGTGTAGGCCTATGTTCTTATTATAATTGTGAGTTTGTTTTTTAACATGCGTGAGTCCACGGGAGCCGATCTACAAGCTCACAACGCGTTGCACTGCGAGTAGCCTAGAGAAGGCTGTCAAGTGAGCAGCGCAATCGCGCATGCTATAGAAATATCCTAATAAATAAATAAAAATGTGTCGCTTGCAGGGGCAGTTTCCTTATGGGACTTGCCTCTAGAATGCATGCATAGGCATACAAGTGCAAGTTTTATATATCATTTTTTTATGTGCTGAACAATGTTATAGGGTCGGGACACATGCCTACATATTTTATCTGCGATTTGGGAACTATTTATTGATTCAGCATGAAGACTAAAGCCTTCTGAATATATCCGTAAATTCGTCCGCCACCTAAAGAGGTCCCGTGGGATTTTACGGAGTTTCCGACCAACCTACGTGAGCGTCAAGTTCACGGCCATTTCCATGAATTCCAAATTAATGTGGGAAATCCACGTAAATGCCTTTCCGCTAGCTTCACGTCATTATATCAGCGTAAACGCGTTGAAGAATCAGGCCCATTGACTGCCACCGATGTAGATCCACAGCATCTCAAATCCAACGCTCGAATGCCATGGCCGCAGGTCTAAACGGCATCTGGTGTTTTCAGTGATTAAATGCTTATAGCATGCTCTTCGTCAATGTGATTTGGAGATAAAGCCAGAGGCTTAGACTGAGATCGTTTGGACACATACAGAGGACTGGGATATGTTTAAGTGAGTATATCGGTAGAAAGATATTGAGGTTGGAACTAGGCCTTAGAGGAAGACCAAAGAGAAGATGTATATGGATGTAGTGAAAGAGGACATGCAGTTAGTTGCTGTGAAAGAAGAGGAGGCAGAGGACAGGGTGAGGTGGAGGCAGATGATTCGCTGTGGCGACCCCTGAACGTAAAAGCCAAAAGGAAAAGAAGAAAGAAGTACTCTTCGCCAACAAATTAATGATGCTATGACTTTGAGAGAAGAATACAACCAGATGTGATGTCATCCTAAAATATTCCACCCTGTCCACTACAATGAAATTAAAATACATTTACCTCGGATTCTCCCGGTTTTTGGTGAAAACAAGCTATATTCAACTGCCGATTACTAAAGAACGGAAGATCACGGTGACAATTTTTTGGGGGCACTAGCCCCTCTAGAATCTAGCTTTTGAAATGACGTCATATGGCAGCCAAGTCTATGGACTTTTAATGTTTGTTTACAGCAGTAAACGTCATGTGGTTCAACTTCAATATAAATATTACCAGGCGCCCCTCACTTCACACGAGTGTGATTTTTATTTTATCCGGTAGATAGAAGAGACCGTCATGAACAACTACCAAAATAAATAACTATTATTGGCGCAGAATAAAATGCAAGAATAACGTTTTAGCTAAGGGACAACTTCACCCATTTTCATCCTATCTTCATACAACTGGTCTTCTTCACTCATGCTAAATAATAGGTGCACCATTTTTGTCTACACTCTCCAAGTCCCAGGGGCAGGTTTGGTTGTTTCTAAAAAACAATGGCTTCTATTAATAGCACGCTAACTTTCCAGAAGCAGAAAGCCTGCCGTTTCTATTCGATTCGATGCCCCATGGAGGATGTCACTGGCAGGAGATAAAATGATACCATAATGAGCATTAGTGAGGACCAATTATTATAAGGTTGTAAATGGGTGAAGTGGTCTTTTAAGTCGAGATTCTTTAGTACCTCTTCCACCACTCACTGTGTGAAAGCCCAGGGCTGTAGATGAACTAACGGTGCTGTGGTTTTCCAAACTAGCTAAAACAAACTAAGATCTTCCAATATTACAATTGCCTATAGGGGGTCGCCTAGAGGGTGGGTCGACTGCGGACGTCACAAACCTAACATTGGGTCCTGCGACTGCCAGGCGCACCGTTGTGCCGATCCACACCAAACCATCATGGCACAAACACTGCTCAGGGGTCTGCCGTTAAAATAGTCATACCAGGGGCCACCCAGAGCACCCTATAGGGTGGTCGTACTGAGGTCAGCTGGTTGGCTGTGCTGGTCAGCGTTCAGCGTGACGGAGTGGATTTGCACCGGTCAGCTGGGTGTACAGCAGAGCATGGATTTCCATGGATGACTAAACGTTTAAAATTCACAAACCTAAACATGCATAATTCATATCCCAGTGGGGAAGGAACTTAATGAGCGATCAATGTCAACTCCTCTGAAATAGAAGTGGGATACCGGCGAACATATAAAGTGGGCTCACAGTGGGAGGAGTGGCCGATCGAAGTGCACCCGTGGGAGACGAGCCTTTATCTGCTCCCCACTCCCCCTCATAACTGAGACATCAGACCACATCCTGGAAAGAACCATTTTAAAATCTGTTGGATCTTTTGTGAGACTTGAATTGACTATTACAGAATGATGTCTGCATTTCTGATTTGAAGAAAGGGGTTTTCTATAGACACAATTCTAACCCATTCTGAACGGGAACCCATTTTGGTGTTAACATCATGATATGCTTTAGCTATTGAAAAATAGCAGATCTACAAGCTCATAGCGCGCCACCGAGTGGCGCGCTACAAGCTTGTAGGTCTGCTATCTTTGAAAAATCGAAGAGCGACGGACATTTTTAGAATCTGATCTCACGTCAGAATGGGTTAATCAGACCAGTGTGTGTCCAGTGGAAACCTTGTATGAATCTGATCTCAGGTCAGAATGGGCTAACTGGACAGCTTTGTAGCGGTACTTCAGATAGGACGGCTTCGTAACTGATGGTCTGCGACACTACTGGCAAACGTGTGTAGTGTCCCTTTAAGACGTCTTTCATCAGCTGGGATATGATATGACTTCATGACACAAGTTATCATTTTATACCTCAGTTCTTTCTAGAACATTAATATCATTCATTATTATTTCTTGTGACGCAAAGTTTAAAATAATATGGACATGAGAGATTTCTGGTCAACCGCAGCAACATATCGAACCAATGAAAAGTAATTAACAAGAGTTTGCGACAAAATAATAAGCAATTATTTCCCCCAAAACGTGGATACATAGTACATGGTTTCCTCCTGACAGTGAGGATATAATCATTAGGTGAGAAGTGTCTCTATAATGTTAGGCAGGGTTAGGGGGCCAGAGGAGCAATAAAGGTCTTTCCATTCGTGACCAATAGAGGATTTAATGATCCCAGGGATCCCAGGATTACGTCACCGTCGGTGTGGAACCCTTGTATGTCCAAAACGGTACTTTCTTCTCAATAAGCGGAGAGAAGAAAGTATACCTGCGTTGTTCCAATGGATCCAATGTAATTATTATTTAGTCCACACGCTCTTATAACGGTAGGGTAGCAAGACCACTCGCCCCGTTTCTGTTTTCCTCCCAGAAATTTCCCCAGTGAGGGGTGGGAGAGGCTGGACAGGAGACGGCTGGACTTTGAATTTCTCCAGCTATAAACTTTCATGACAGCAGACATGCCTATAAGTACAAATATAATTTATGAAAAGCTACTACAGTGAAGTCTGTTCACAGAAGTTGTTGTAGGATATGTGGGGATTATCTGACGAGGTACCATTTGAGTGGGCAAAACCTTACATATATACTAAATAATACTAAATTGTTTATAGGGTCAATATAAGTAAAATAACATAGCCTTTCTACAGGAGTATCTTTTTATATTTTTCCAAAAAGAATACAAACAGCCAATAGCATATTACAAAGTCATCCCCCTCACTGGTGACAATTCCGGGAGGAAAAACGGGCAAGCACCGCGATTATGAAATTATGACAGATATGCGATCTCCGATTATTTGCAGGGTAATTTGTGCCGATACCGATTCTGACCAATTCCGATATTATGCAGAGGACCATAATGGAAACAAGCCTAGGCCCTGTAGGGGCCCAAAGCCTGTTAATAAAGTATTCAATCCATCAATAAATAAACAGCATACTTTTCCAAGTGTCATGTTTTCACAACTGAATGACTACTGAATGAGACGACGAGTACACAATTTATTTTTTACATTATCAAATTATTTTGCTGGTGAAAACCAATTAAATAATCTGTATTATTTTGAGACCATTTCCGATACCGACATGGCATTTACGATGATGCTGCCGATTAATCGTGCATTCCCTATAGTACTAACCTGTGCTGTTTATAATCGTGTTACAAAGTATTCAATCACTCAAACAATCAAACAGACTTGTATGACAAATGAAGGCGGGGGTGTGTGTGGGGGGGGGGGGGGGGTGGAGATACAAGGTTTCTGCCTGACAGCGCTCAGAGTTAACGATCCCAGGGCAGACGCTGGAGCGGCTCGGCGGAGCGCGCCAAATCAGACATAACTCTGACAAGTAATTTGGTCTATACTACCACCTCAAAGCAATCACAGGACGCCCCTATATCTGACCGCATGAGATTTATCCCCGCTTGTAGCCTTTCCTGGGCCTTAATGGCGATTCCATAAACGCCATCAGCCAGGTGAATCATGACGGAACCATCATGGGACCCCCCCCCACCGACCGGACATAAATTTAACCCCTGGTGTGCCGTGGTAACGTTCTATAACATTATTAAAGTTCACACTGGGGGCATGAGCACTGCAGAGGGCTGTTATGTCCAGTGGTGCAGGGGGAAACAGAGACCGCCACGCCGATCGGCGTGAAGGCCGCGCGTCAGCTCTTTGATGCTTTTGATTGACTGAATTATTTTATCGACACGGTTCATGACCGTCAAAGGTGTGCTAAAAGGGTAGCACAAAAAGCCCCAGGGGGCTTGTTTCCATGGTGGTCCATTGTACTCAATTCATCAGTAATTTGGTAATTTGGATAAAAGCACTGTCTAATGTGCATTTTTTTTGTTACACTATGGTCACTTTGTATTTTGAGGATATAGCAATGTCATGCCGATCGCCGGTCCCAATATAGTGCCCGAGATGAGCTGTTCACATGACACGCCACATGGACATCTGTAGCTACTTTACATGTGGACTTGGCTCTAAAATCAAAGTCATTTCTCATTGTAATTATGTTGTCTGTACTGCTGCCGTTCTCCTCTGTGCTGTGTAGCCCCGTAGCCAGCCTGTAGCACGCGCCCCCCCCCCCCCCCCCACTGGGAACCGTGACAACGGAACATATAGCCTGCGGGGAGGACCGTAACCGTGACAACAGAGGGCCGTATAGCCATGCACGCGCGGGAACTCAGAATGTCCGCTGACTTTGTAAATATGCTGGTTAAGAGTATAGGCAAAAACGGGCTTTCTCACTGTCTTTTATATGACAATGTTCATGTGTGCAGATCAATTGCTCAAACAGCAGCTCGACCCACTGAGGAGAAAGATGCAGAACAGACCGACTGACACGCCAAGGTTATTTGAACTAACGGGAAAGTATAGGATAAAAAAAGGAACAGTTTGGACATATGAGGTTTCCATCCGGATCCGAGATGATATCATGCACAACTGTGGCTATAGATGTGACACAAAGAACACAAATTGTTTTTTGACCCACATAGCGTCTTTTGGAGGAGAACACTGTCTCGGGTTAAAAATAAAACGCCCGGCGCTCACAGCGTTTTGCAAAAAAATGAAAAGGTCAACAACTCCTCACGGACTCAACAGAGGGCCCAGAGTGACGCAGAGGACATTTGACACAATGGTTAAGTAGAATTTACTGCTTTCTGGGCAACCAGAGCACATTATTTCACACTGCTAGTTGGAAGCATATGGGCTGCTATCTACAGCCCTGGGCTTTCACACAGTGGAGTGGTGGATAGAGGTACTGAAGAATCTTGACTTAACAGAGCACTTCACCCATTTTCAACCTTATCTTCATATAATTGGTGCTCACTAAGGCTTATTAAAAGATGGTGCAATGTCTGCCTATACTCCCTGTGTCTCATCGGTGCATGGGCTATGGCCAGCCTATACCAGTGACATCTTCAATGGGGATTCCAAATTAAATAGAAACTATACTATCCTTCCTCTATCAAAGTAAAAGTACTATTTATTTATTATTTGTTTATTTGTTTATTTATTTATTTGCAGATCTACAAGCCCACAACATGCCGCGATGCAACCCTTGAGCTTGTGGATAGGCTATGTGTGTTTGAGTACGTATGTAAAACGTAAAAGAATTGCCTCTGAGATTAAATTGGGTATAGTATCATTTAAGTATTGAATAATGGACTCAAGTAAAGTAATCCAAGTATCTAAAAATTGAACTTAATAAAGTATAGTACATTTACATTTACTTAGTTACTTCCCACCTACTGGCAACGGGAGCACATTGTTGCTTTTGGGCAAATCTTGTTTTTATTATAGTTGCGAACGCAGTGATTGCAGATCATGTCTGTCTGTCTGTGTGTCTGTCTGTCTGTCTGTCTGTCCCGCTTTTGTGCCCATATATGGAGCTGAGTGATTTGTGTCACCATGACTCAGCCATAACCATATAAGGAGTCCCCAAAGCAGCTATACGTCCAAAACCCAAATATGTACGAGCTGCGTTTGCGCGTCTTACTGGTATTATTACTTTAAATAGACTAAATTAAAAAAAATAACAAAGTAAACAAATAAACATAAATATCAGGCCTTTTGAGCGTGTAGACCTGCTATTTGTGATGCCTTTGTGTGGTATGATCAAATAAGGGCATTGTTGGTATATGAAAAAAAAAAAAAAACGATGGAGATAAGAGGTTTCTATATACATGATTCCACACTATCTCCATGCCCTGGGCGTTCAGCCTTCTTTCTGTCTTTCCTCTGGTGGCGGCAGCAGCAGCAGCAGCAGCAGCAGTGCTGGCACGCGCTCCACAGTTCTTTCATAACAGCAGCTCTCTCGGGGATACAAAAGCCTCTTGAATTATGAAACAAAAGATATGTTAACCCATTCTGAACGGGGACCCATTTTGGTGCTATTGAAAAATAGCAGATCTACAAGCTCATAGCGCGCCACCGAGTGGCGCGCTACGAGCTTGTAGATCTGCTATTTTTGAAAAACCGAAGAACAACTGACATTTTTAGAATCTCATCTCAGGTCAGAATGGGTTCATCAGACCAGTGTGTGTCCAGTGGGAAACCTCGTATGAATCTGATCTCAGGTCAGAATGGGTTAAGTGCTTCGTGCAGACCCGGGCCACTCGTCTATGAAGTCGTTCTGAATGTGCCGTTGCTGTCAATTAATCATAGGAGCTTCTTACTGTAAGTCCAGGCTCATTGGCAACAAAAAAAAGGTTGGGTTTTGCATAGGAAAACTCACGGCCGTCCGTTGTCACGTATATACGAGTGGTTCTCAAATTGGGGTCCCCCTTGCAGGGGTTAACATTAAAATAATCTGTTTAACCATGGTTTTCTATTAATAATGCCTTTAACCCTAAACCAACAAGCCTAATCCTAACCCTCGACCCCAGCCTGAACCTTTTACTAATTGTCTTAGCCATGAAAATATCCACATTCCGCAAGGGGGGCGAGAAAGAATGTCCCCATAAGTTAGTTTTGACTGGATCTATAGCTACTAACCTTGAGAGGACAGTTGGGGCCCGCATCGGTACACGCGGTCGCACGGCACACACACAAACAGAGACAGTGTTTCTGAGTCCATCAAATGTTATGTTATTACCTTGCTTCCAGATGCTGTTACAACATGTGGTGGCTTTTTATCGCTGTGGGGTGAAACCTTGTATAATCCAAAACGTTTCCTGTTTTATTATGTTATTATTATGTTGTTGTTATCAAATGAAAATGGATATATAGTCAAAATGGCAGATCTACAGGCTCAGGCATGTCAGGACATTGTAGGGAGGACGTATATGGAGTCCATGCCATGGGGGGGCTCCTCACTCTAGGTCAGGATACAACAACAGTGACAACACACACAAATGTGAGCGGTGGAGGAATCGTCAAACTATGGGGAGAAAAGAGTTTTAAAAGGAACAAAAAAAGAATAAGGGGACAATACTATTTGGAAATAATTAGGAAAACAACTTTGGGACCGACTGGCAGTGTTGCCAAATATAAGCACAATCATCTGTGCTGTGAGCAAAACAAACAAAAGGAAAAAAATGTCATTGGAGCCTAATTTTAAGCATTTTGTCCACATGCATGCACAGCATTGCTATTAAGCATATTTGCAGCCCAGTCAATTGTCTGTTGACCTGTGGAATAAGTAAGGAAGAGGCCCAGTTCCATTCCAATAATGGCTTCTGCATAGAGCCTATACTGTATATATATACTGTCCTATGAATGCATCATTCTGACAGAGTTATCATTGATTTGTCTTTGTAAATCTGTCAGTTCTACTTGCACTGGGACATGATGTGGCAGACCGGAAGAATTAGTGTCTCCAGAGAACACGGAGTACTAGGTATGTAGTGTGTACTATCATGTCAGCTGAGGGATGATGGCGATCGGACCAAGAAAGTGAGACCCTTTGTGGATCGAACTGAAACCACTTGAATCCCAGCAGCATGCCTATATATATTCTAGGGGGGAGCATTCGCCAAAAAGAGCCGATCTATATGCAGGCGCAGAACACATTGCAATGCGACCCGTTTTGAGCTTGTAGATCGGCTCTTTTTTTGGCAAAGATTTTGTGTAGATGGAATAAAGTGGTCAGAGTACAACTCAAGTCTGTTTCATAGCTCGGGACAATATACCATTTCATGTCATGATTTTTGTGGCCCAAATAATCGGTGATTAACTATGTTTAAGCCATTTTGGGGCGGGAACCCCATCTGGTGTTTTAAGCATTATGTTATACTTTTAACTATTGGAAAATAGCAGATCTACAAGCTCATAGCACGGCACCGAGTGCTCGCGCTATGAACTTGTATAGGTCTGCTATTTTTGAGAAATCGTGAAAATGTGCCTCAAATCTTTGAATATCATATTATTCTTTCAGAGTTTCAGTTTTTAACTCAAATCTTTGCTTCTGGGGGAGGGTCCTGGAAGAACATATTTTCAGATGGGGGTTCGGCGGCATTATTACATATAATTTGTGGGGTCCTTGACATGAAATATTGAGAACCGCTGCTATAGAAACATTTTAAAAAGACATATTTTTTATTTCGACGTCAGGCCAAAATGGGTTAAGTATTAAGCAGTATTACACGAGAGGGTGTGCGTTACTGTCATTAGTGGCACGCCTGTCACAATCATCGGATTCCTGCTGAGAACCATGAACATGTAGATCTGCATTTTATTTGAAATGTGGCTATAGAAACGGGGGTTCATTCATAATACATAATCTCTTGGTCAAAAGTCAAAAGTGCAACATTTATATTTGAAATGTAGTGGAGTGAAGTACAGATATTAAAACCAAGTATTTAGATACTGTCCACCACTGTACATCACAAATGTGTATAGCACTCATTATATTATATAAACATTCATACACGTTGCTACATTGTTTGTCGCTTTTGTTTGTTGGAGATCAAACTGCCATTATCGCCTTTCTTCTGCACCGTCTCTAAAGGCCTCCATTGTTTTTGTTACACCCACATCATTAACTGTGCTATCTTGGCACTGCCGTCGTCAGCTTTAACGGCCTGCTCAAGAGTGTTTTTTTTTTCTCCCCCCCTTCTCTTTTTTTGTGACACCTCCCGCGCCAGGTTCACTCTCAGATTGAATTTAATTAGCGAGTGCGGCGCGTCTGAAATTGGGATAGAATAAAAACGGGAAGAAGAAGAGAAATAACACATTTTCTTTTTCTCCAAGGGAAAAGAAAACAATGCGTCAGAGTTCTTCAAAAAGTCTGCCGCGACTCAACCCTCAGCTCCTCGACGCGGCACCATTTTTCACTCTCGTATTATTGCTTCTGTCAGACGGTATAATGGTGTTGTATCTCCATATTTCAAATTATTCATGTTTTTTTTCTCCCCCTGTAAATGAAGAGTTTCACGCAAAAAGTATAGTGAAAATAGCTACTGGGCTATAAAAGTACGTGGGTTTTATGAATATTGAATCGATGCGGAAAGTACCAAGAGAGCATGTGTCTAAATAATAACTATTCTATCTAATTGGAACACATAGGTTCCTTTTTTGCCAGTGAGGATATATTCATGATATGATATATCGTATCGCATCTCTCTCCTCATTTGCACTTCAGCGGGAGTTTGATCCATCAGCCAGCTAGGCCGGAAGGCTGTCATGTGGCTCTTAAGCACGTATTGTACATACAATGATACAACTGTAGCTCCCCCCACCCCGTTCCATTTGTAATGTATTAATTGCAAAGATGTGTGCAACTTTCACTTCATTAGCATCACTCAGATGTAGGTTACTCGGATAAAAAAAAATCACACCCATGTGAACTGAGTGGTGCAACCCCCCCCCCCCCCCCCCCCCCCCCCCCCACACACACACACACACACACCTCTCTCTCTCTAATTAGCAGGCAGCAGGCACAGCACTATCCCTCTCTCTGTGTCTGGCGCCCCCTACTGGTACTAATAAGTCATATGCTCGTGCTCATGGCCACATACGGACATTGCTGGTTGTAGGAGTGGTTGCACCACTCCAAAAAAGGTTGTAATAAAACAATAAAATAAAACTTATGCTTGAGTAAAAGTACAGAAGTATTGGTATGAAAATGGCCGATCTGTGCGCTATTTTCACTAGTTTGGGTCACTGGGCAATCGTCTGATCTCTCTTTTGGGTCTCGACCTGAGAATTGTGGTCTACAGCAGTGATACTCAACCTCAGGCCCGCGGGCCACATCAGGCCCGCGGGACCATTATGACTGGCCCACCAATGAAAATCTAAAAAAAAAAAAGAAAAAGAAATCTGGAAAATGAAATAAAAATAAATAAATCTGAATGAAGTTATCTTTAATTACATTATTATAAGTAATACTATTAGAGTTGTACTATTACTCGAACGAAAATAAAAGCTTGGGGGGGGGGGGGGGAGATGCAATGCAAATGAAAGACATATACTGTGTATCCCTATTCCCTGACATAATTTTATAGCTAAACGGACAGAATTCTATTTTATTTGAATGATGAAACCCAGCTGCCATTAATAGTTGGAAATGGAAATTGCGGAAATTGCGGAAATGGAAATTGCGGAAATTGTAATTGCGGAAATTGCGGAAATGGTGGAAATGGAAATTGCGGAAATTGCGGAAATTGCGGAACTGCGGAAATGGAAATTGCGGAAATTGCGGAAATGGTAATTGCGGAAATGGTGGAAATGGAAATTGAGGAAATTGCGGAAATGGAAATTGCGGAAATTGCGGAAATGGAAATTGCGGAAATTGCGGAAATGGTAATTGCGGAAATTCGGGTAGATTGTTTTATTTTACTCAGTCAGCCTACTCATTTTTTTTCATGAAAAAGGTCATAGCTGGGTAATCTATTTTCAGGCAAATTGTGTTTATTGTATTTTATTTTACTCAGCCATAACAATTTATTTTCTGTTAACCAACTTGCTGGCTGGCAGGCAGGCAGACAGCTACTCATAGACAGGCAGACAGACAGACAGCTACTCATGGAGAATTGGACAGGCAGGCAGGCAGACAGCTACTCATAGACAGGTAGACAGAGAGCTATACTCATGGAGAATTGGACAGGCAGGCAGACAGCTATGGACAATTGGACAGACAGGAAGGCAGACAGCTACTCATAGACAGACAGACAGCTACTCATGGACAATTGGACAGGCAGGAAGGCAGACAGCTACTCATAGACAGGCAGACAGACATGCAGCTACTCATGGACAATTAGGCAGGCAGGCAGACAGCTACTCATAGACAGGCAGACAGACAGCTACTCATGGACAATTAGGCAGGCAGGCAGACAGCTACTCAGACAGGCAGACAGACAGCTACTCATGGACAATTGGACAGGCAGGCAGGCAGACAGACAGCTACTCATAGACAGGTAGGCAGACAGCTACTCATAGACAGGCAGACAGTAAGACAGCTACTCATTGACAGACAGACAAATAACTACTCATGGACAGACAGACAGACAGACAGACAGACAGACAGACAGACAGACAGGCAGGCAGGCAGGCAGGCAGGCAGGCAGGCAGGCAGGCAGGCAAAGAGCTACTCATGTTATGTTATTATGTTATTATAACAGCTACTCATGTTATGTGCAATAATTTGTGCAGTTATGGAAACAGCTCTTTGTGTTTATGCAAGAAAATGTAACACATTTATTTATTTACATATTGTGTGCATGCACATTGTACTTTGATACATTTTGCGAAAATAAAGCAATTGAAAGAGAGAAGTTATCAAGTATCATTAATGTTGTAATTTTATCTACTGGCCCCTTGCCATTTTTGTAATGTGGCCCACAGGTAAATCTATTTGAGTATCCCTGGTCTACAGTAACCGTGGCCATGCACACGCATGTCTCTAAAACACTGAGGAATGCACCCATGCAAGCTGGAAGCATGCTGTATCCATGCATACAGCAGTACGTACTGTACTCTATGTACCATTTAAAGCCAGTTGTCCTCAGACATTTTCGAGCTTATACAGTAGATTTTCAAATAAACCAAAGTATAAAACTGTGTTTAAGAGAATAATAGCCTACTTGGTTGTACAGTTGCCATCACAGTTTTAATCATAGGGGGAATGCAGTCGGGCTGTATCCAAACAGCAAGGCAAGTACTGTACCTACCTACGCCGGGTCATTTAACCCCCCCCCCCCACACACACACACACACACACACACACACACACACACACACACACACACACACTCTCTCTCTCTCTCTCTCTCCATTTAATTCCTCAAAGTATCTCATATAGATTTAGTCATAAGCCACGATCGATACTGCCCTGTGAGATTTGTGTATAGGCTGTTTAAAGCCTGGTTTAGACTTTGTCGCAGGACGGGTGCCGCGGAGCTATATATGACAGCCGGTCTACAAGCTCTACAAGCGTGTTGTGAGCGTGTTGTGAGCTCACATTGTGAGCTTGTAGATCGGCAGTTTTAGCTGCGCGACACCGTCATGCTATACGGATACTGTTGTATAGGGCTTAAAGGAGCACTTCACCCGTTTTGAACCTCATCTTTGTTCCTCAGTAATGCAATGCTCATTATATAAGATGACACCATTCCGTCCATTCCGAGCAAATAGAAACTACAGCCTTTCTTTTCCTGGAATTTTTAGCATGCTGAAATAGAAGCTTTTCTTTTTTTATAATCATATAGTCATGCATGTGTGGACACGTACTAAATTTTGTGAAATATTGTTTGAATGACTGCCTATACTGATGATGTCACTGGCAGGCAGGTTTCTGAACTGTCCACAGCCCTCCTCTGATACATAGAGTGACTGCATGGAAAGAAACTGTGCCAATGAGAATTTGAGGGCAAATTACATTATGATCCATCCATCCATCTTCAACCGCTTATCCGTAGTCGGGTCGCGGGGGCAACAGCTCCACCAGAGAGCTCCAGACATTCCTCTCCAGAGCAACATTATAGTAACTTCCTCCTGGGGGGATCCCGAGGCGTTCCAAGGCCAGTGAGTCGTCGTGTGTATAATCCCTCCATCTGCGCCTTGGTCTTTCCCCCGAGGTCTCCTCCCAGTGGGGCCGTGCATCGAGGACCTCCCTATAGGGAGACGCCCGAGAGGCATCCTATAACCTAACCACCAATGGCTCCTTTCCAGGCGAAGAAGCAGCGGCTCTACTCCGAGTCTCCCTCGCGTGACTGAACTTGGACTCTCTCTAAGGGAGATACCAGCCAAATAAATTACGATGAGTTTCAAAGATGGGTAGGTGAGCAACCCACGCTTTAAGGTGAGCAACAGGCTAAGCTCAGAGCCTGCAGCAGATAGTCTCGTCTCGCCTGTTCTCTCTATAGGTCGTCCTCAGACGAGCCCTCCATCTTCGCTTCCAGTCATCCCGGTTCTCCATACATCCGGCCAGCTCGTTGGTGCTTTGCGCTCCCGCGTCATTCCTGAGTACATCCACATAATGTGGGACGTCCTCGTGCCCGTGTGTCTGTTCAAGCGCTATAGCTTGCTGGGTGGCAGCTCCTGGTGTCTTTGGCAGTGTCCTGCTATAGTCTCATTCTTCTGGCTGCTATTTTCTGGCTCACCCGCCATGGAATCCCATCATACAGATTCTTGTTGGTAACATGTGTTACTCTTGCTGATATTAAGTACTGTAACATTCTGGTGTGTAGCACCCATCTAGAGACTTCTGCGGGGTTGGCTTCAGGGTCCACCATTCACTGCCGTATAGGAGAACAGACTCTACCGTTGCATAGAAGAAGCTGAGCTTGGTTTGACGGGGGGATGTTGGAGTTCCATACACTGGCCATGCTGTTCCAAGTGACTTCCTCAATTAAAGATCTCGCTCCGTTTGAGTTGACCCATGTGGTACTTGAAGTCATTGGCTTCCTTCAGAGCAGGGCCTTATGTTGTCGTCAGCGGTGGAGACTATTGCCTCTCATAATTTACAAATGCTTCCGTCATACAGTCTGGGGGACACGGACACTCTGATCACGAGTATAGCCCTAAAACATAAAGTGGAAGTGAATCCACCGCCTGGAAATAAAACAATTGCACCCGTGGGAACTGAGCAGTGGAACTATGCTATTACTATGTGTGACAGTGTTTTGTAGTTACATAGTGTGACTGTGTCTTATACTGTGTCATAGTCAAAGGCCCGACACAGACAGACGGACGGACGGACGGACGGACGGACGGACGTTGCTGTGCATTGGAGACGGTGTTCCACAACTTCCACCGCTCCAAAGATATTTTAAAATATTTTTTTTGTGAACGGATTACAAGATTTCGGTGTAGTTCCAGACTCTCTATATACTATATAGCATTCAGAGATTGTGAAATAGTTGTCTGGCTATACAACACGAGACTATATGTAGCAGAAGAATGCATGCAGGAAGTGAACCATCCATGAATAATTAACCACCTGCAGCAGCATCCGTATATATATATATATATATATTCTGGGAAAACTTTTTCAGACCGACAAAGTTATTTTCCACAAATATGTTTAACATGTGTATAGAGCGAAAACAGAACCGTATAGAGAGCCATGTGTATATGGCTGCTGGAAGAAATCATTCACATGACGTGGGTTGTGTTTTTTAGATGGTAACTTCAAGTAGCAATCTGAGAATCCCATCGGCAAATAAGGGGTTAAACGGCAGACGTGAGTCTTGATGGTGGTGCAGTATGCCTATTAACCCATTCTGACCTGAGATCAGATTCATACGAGGTTTCCACTGGACAACACACTGGTCTGATTAACCCCATTCTGACCTGAGATCAGATTTAAAAAAATGTCAGTCGTTCTTCGATTTTTCAAAAATAGCAGACCTACAAGCTCGTAGCGCGCCACTCGGTGGCGCGCTATGAGCTTGTAGATCTGCTATTTTTCAATAGCTAAAGCATAACATGATGCTAAACACCAAAATGGGTTCCCGTTCAGAATGGGTTAAGGTGTCTACTGAAAGTTCATTGTTACATAATTATTATGCATCTGTATGAAATGATACTGCATATTATATAGAGGAATGCATATCAAAGCTTGTTATCGTTCTCATTATCTTATTCATGCATTATCTGATATCACTATTCGTCACTCTTTATTTCTCTCTCTCTCTCTCTCTCCATCTCTTACGTGGAGGTTGTCACATTAGTAGTATAGCTTACATGGGGGAGGGTGACGGGGAGTGGAGATGCATTGTGGGTCGACTCGACACTGACGCCACTATCGCCCGCCTGGCAGTGGCAGGGAGGACAGTGTCTGGGTGTATAGTGTCCTTGGGGTTGTGACATTTTCACTTTCAGCAGATTTACTGGAAAGAGTGCGCGTGTCTGCGAGCCGCGACGCACTTTATAAATCGCCGCTGTTGGGGGTGGAAACCTTGTATGTCCAAAATGGTTAACTTTCAGAAAATGCGTTGGGTGGGGGAGGAGGGTGTTTTAGACACAAGCTCTTGTTATAACCCTAACCATATATATATATATATATATATATATAAGAAAGTTAGATGGCTCACCCATGCTGCTAGCCAATGGAGAGCGACGTCGCTACGTGGCGGCCATCTTAATTCGGGGGCAGCATAACATTGTGTCTATGGGGGCATGTACTTTTTAAATAACCATAACTTGCTTAATTTTCAACCGATTTTCAAATGGTTTGGTTTGTTATAAACATGAGAGACGTCTGCATGCAGTACGTCTATGCTTTTATATGACGTTCATCCAAAAAATACTAGATGAGCATCCTGAATCATAGCCACGTCGAGTGATGCGCGCACGCACGCACAAATGCACGCACGCACGCACGCACGCACGCACGCACGCACGCACGCACGCACGCCTGAGAGGTGTACTGTGGAGCCAGGGCGTTTCGACATTTTGTAGGAGGAGTTTGTAGAGATGCATATGATTTAACAGGAAGCAGTTGTTCATGGGAGTGGGTGACGTGCTGCCAAGGCCTGGTGCGAAGATACGAGGTTTCCACCCCCCCGACAGCGACCAAAGAAGCGTCGCCTCTCAATTAAGTGCTCTTGCCGGGCGGCCCTGGGCAGCAGAGAGTGCAGCAGAGATGGCTCCATCCCCCCGGAGAGCGGCTGACATAGATCAGCTTCTCAAATGGCCACTGCTAACACCGATATCAATCTCCGTTATGGCCCGCCCACGTTGGGGACTCAGATGCATGCACGCACGCACACACGCACGCACCCAGGCCTTCTAATCAGCAGTCACTGGGAGGTAAACAATGGCTTTGTTGCTTATGTCCCCAGACAACAAGCTGCATGCAGGGACCATGTTGCCAGATTTTAGCAAGAGGAACAAGCCGCTGGGGTCCATGAAAATGGCAAGACGGATAAAATGAGGTACGGCTATATGGGAGCTGCAGTCAAATTGTATTGTCTATAGGTTGTTTGAGAGCAGTGGTTCTCTAACCCTATACGTATAGGCTACATGTCAGGGACCCCCAAATTGAAATGTATTTGGGCCACAAACATCAGAAAATGTCTTGTGCCAGCAAGGGACCTGCGATATTATACAACATTTGCATCGTATTTGCCTGATGAAGATTATGCTTTTGGAGTGTGGATGTTTTCTTCCTTCTCCTGCATTGACATTTTGACACTAACAAAAGAATAATATACAGCCTATATATATATATACCAAAGAATATCAATAACTATTTAAGGACCACAACGGGGCCCTCACATGTCATTCATGTTGTGTCTAACATGTGCATGCTGAATGGTTTCTGTTGTCTGACATCGGTGCATATTAAAAATCTCCATGCACGTAACACAAACACGCACGCACGCACGCACGCACGCACGCGCGCACACACACACACACACACACACACACACACACACACACACACACACTCGGTGGTGATAAGCAGCTCGGGTTGCAGAGGTGTAGCTGTATAGCTACGAGGTGATTACTCTTGTAAACACCACCACGTATTTCTTCTTGCTCCTTATATGTGCAAATGCATTATTTACCCAGCTAACTCCTTTAGCATTAGGATGTGTGTAACAGCAGCCTGCGGCTTATTTATGTCGGGGGGGGGAGAGAGGGAAAGGTGTGATCTGTCAGCGTGCTGCTGGTGTATTCCTGCTGAAAAGATGAAAGGAGTGAAGGCTGCATAATACCGTGCACTCTGAAGGAGACACGACTGTGGAGAAACCCTGAAGTATAATGAAAGGCTATACGGTATATTGAGCTACAACACACATACAGTATACAATCACATAAAAAATATACACACGTATACACAAATACAAAAATAAAATCCTGTATTGCACGGCTCTTCAACAGGGCATCCGGGACCCCTGGGGTGCGTCCTCAAGAGTTGCTATACAGGGAGGACGCCGACTCTTTGTATGATACACACAGTGGGTTGCATTGTCATATAGCACATTCATACATTGGGAGGTGAAGTGACGGAAAAGTCCACAACAGCGTCCTCACTTCACACACCAATGGTGACAAGCTAGCACCGGCCGACTCATTGGAGGCAATGTGGGGTTCAGTGTCTTGCCCTGCATGACACTTTGACATGGAGGACAAGAGGAGCCCCGGGATTCAAACCGCCGATCCACAGATCATTGGACGCCGTGCTCTACCCCCTGAGTCACAGGAGGTAGAGCCCCTCCAACTCACTCTGGTTGGACACAGCTGGGCACCATCATATGAATGAAGGATTTTCTTTATTTCTTTTATTTTTTTTATATATTTTTGGGGCTTCATCTCTCGCCAGGGAACGGCGAGAGAGATACAGGGGAAGACACGCAGTAAAGGTCGCCGGGATCAAAACGCGAACCCGCGATTACCAGCCTATAGGTGGCCGGATCACTATAGGCACGCAAATAAGGATTTAATTGGAATTGAACGTTGGACGTTGGACATTATAAATAATAAATAATTTCTGTTTGGCTTTTAGGCTTCTAGACGAAAAGTCTAGGCCCCTTTTCCACGGAAATAACTTTGGTTCTATATAGAACTGGTTCCGTTCTATAGATCATTGGAACCGTGGTACTTTCACAGAACCGCCATGCGAACTTTTGTCAAAGTGTCCATTTAATAACAGGGGAAATTCAGTCATGACAATGCTTATACAATGCGTTGCGATGCGACACATTACGGCTATTTTCAAAAGATCGTGTACACATTTTGAACTTGGGGATGGGACATTTTGCAATATGAGTACTTTTACTTTGAGTACTTCCGAATCAACTTTTAGGGTTCAGACCCAATTAATTTTCAGTGTAAACACTCTGAACTGGTTAGAAAATTAGGCAGGAAAAAAACATTACGGAACTGATTCAATCCCAGTGGAAAAGGGGCCGTGTACAGTGCTCTCACTCCCAAATAGTACCATTATAGTGACTTCTGGGGACAAGTGTGACCACAAACGGAAAACGTTTGATTTCACCGGGGGGTCCACTTACTTCACGCCGTGACGCCGTCCCTGCGGAAATAACACTCTCAAATCCAAGACGTATAAAAGGGTGAAGCTCCGCTAAAAAAAAAAAATGACAGAGGTGCGCCGCCCCAAAGCGAACTATGAGAGCCATGAGAGGCACCGCCGAGCGAGACGCTGTGTTGAACGTCGCAAAGTCCCCCATAGGGGGGGACAGCTGAAACGTCAAACCACGCCATGCCAGGAGATGAATGAAAATAAACATCAGCGTTTTATTAGTACACGATTCCAGAGCCGTTGAGATGGAAGAGTTACATCAGTGAGGGGGTCAGAAACTCTGCGCGTTTGTCTGGGCGTAAGGGAGTAGCTATAGTAGGTCTAGTTATAGCGTCACGCACGCACGTTGGCCGGCCCCACCTCGCACGTGAGCACTATATAACTAGCCATCATTTTGATTCATGAATAAGGCATCGGGAAGAAGACAATGTAAACAGTGTTATTTACTGTAGCCCTGTGTGTGTGTGTGTGTGTGTGTGGGAGGATGAGGTTAGGATAGCAGGCCATCTGTCATCCGTGGGAGGACAGACACAACTATACCGCACAAAATACACTTAGAGTACACAACACACAACCGACAAAATAAAAACAAACATCGGTTCCTTATACTGGACGCCGTCGCTGCCGGGGGGAAAACCTTGTATGTTCTCAAGCTCTTTTAGCTGACTTAACTGCCGAAGACGGTTTGTACTACTTTTTTTTCCCAATGGCGCAACGTGTTTTATTTTTTATTAATTCAAAAACGACATCGGTGATAGCTGTATACCGTCTAGCAGCGTCCCCGTCGCAACGAACGCTCGCCTCGGCCGTGGTCCGTCAATGAAATTAAATCTTAAAAGGTTTTTTTTTTCTTTTGGAGGTTGGGGTGTTTGAGCAGAACGTCGTAGAGACTCAATCAATGCTGGCAGTAAATTGTTCCCAATTTGTATTACAAGGCTTAGTTGGAATGTTTGATTCTGATTGGTCACTGGTCAGCGATGCATTCAGTGGCGTGTGATTTCTAAATTATGATCAGGTGAGCTCAATAACAGACCACTGTCTAATAATCAATGCCCCAGAGCACCTGCTGCAGTGCTGCTTGATGGTGTGCTGTATCCAACATGGCAGTGGAAGTGGCAGCCATGTAAACCAACACACAATGGCACCTTCAGTCAAACCTTGCGCTGAAGAACGTTAAAGCGAGAAATACTTTGTTGTTTTCCGCTTATCGTGGATTTATCGCTGTCATTTATTTCTCAACAATGACCGGATTGCCGTCAATTATTCCTTCCATAAAACCCCCACAGACAGACTCGACCACTTTCAGTTATAGTTTAATTCTTCACAAAAATCTACAAGCTTGTATATAGATCAACTATTTCCATGAATTAATGAACTATTTTGACAGCTCTATGTGGTAAATGGTGCATTTATATAGCGCTTTTATCCAAAGTGCTTTTACGTAGATTTTGTATCACACAATTCACCCACACTCGCACCAATGTGCGTGCGTGCACAGGAAACCATACACCAGGCACCAACCTCACCTGCACATGGGGAGAAATTAGGGGTTCAGACTCAGAGTCTATAATACAACGGGGCGGGTAGTGGCTCAGTGGCTTTTAGAGCAGCCTTGAAGGGAACTGCAAGGTTCCCAGTTCCACAGTGTCGAAGTGTCCTTCAGCATTGCGACTCTGAGCCACTTAATTGCTCCTGATGTGCAGGTTGGTGCCTTGCATGGTTTCCCCCGTCATCGGCGTGTGAATGAATGAGTGAATGAATGTAATGCACAATCTATGTACAGCGCTTTGGATAATAGCGCTATATATCATTTAAAGGCACCATTTACTCAGCCACTTTCAACCTGACATGACATCCCTATTGCGCATCATGCTCAGTTGTGAGCTTGTAGATTGGTTTGTTTTTGCTATTCTGCATGCAAAATCGTACATAGAGCTTAAGCGGTTAAATATGCTATTTTTGCCTTTCTTTTTCCTCTCATCTTCGACTCCAACATATCTTTCTCTTCCCTAACGCCAAACACACATTTTTGTCCCTCTTGTCCCCAACTCCAATACACATTTCCTCTCTTGTCCATATAACTCCAATGCACATTACTTTCTCCTGTCCCTAACTCCGATATACATTTCTTTCCCCTGTCCCCAACACCGGTATACATCCACGCAATTTATGTGTCTTTCCATCAAAGTGTGCTGCAGTGTTGCTGTAACTGATTCCCACTCTGTGCGTTTGAAAGGTATATTGTTCCTTAGCTCTTGGGCGCTGGTGGAAACTCATTTTTAACCGGAGGAATCTGTCTCCTTGAGCCCGCACTGCTGATGTTTCTGTTGCCCTGGGGATGAGCGATGGCGTATATTTTAACCCATTCTGACCTGAGATCAGATTCATACGAGGTTTCCACTGGACACACACTGGTCTGATGAACCCATTCTGACCTGAGATCAGATTCTAAAAAATGTCAGTCAGTCGTTCTTCGATTTTTCAAAAATAGCAGACCTACAAGCTCGTAGCGCGCCACTCGGTGGCGCGCTATGAGCTTGTAGATCTGCTATTTTTCAATAGCTAAAGCATAAAATGATGCTGAACACCAAAATGGGTTCCCGTTCAGAATGGGTTAAGTCCGCCAGCGGTACGCGTGCAGATCTTTTCTTATCATTTGTCTGAGTGACAGAGAGGCAGTAGAAATACCCTGGCATATATAAGCTTCGACATGGACACCCAAAAACACCCGTATACTCCCTCCAACCCTGCAATGGAAAACTTTGATTTGAAGCCAAGATGCTACAGATGCATTGTCCGATGTTATGGATGCATTGTCTGACAGCGCCAGGCGTGTCATCGATTCTTGTCAGCAAATGTTTACCATAAAATGCATCTCTTTGTTGTATTTTAGGCCTGCAAATCCAGCGGGGCCTGCATCCCATTAGATGTTGTATTCCTCCCCTGGTGTGGAGGAAGAATGCTCTCTCACTGAAATATAATAATCCTTGGTTTCTGTTGTGGCAACTTGTGGTATAAACAATAATAGATATTCTCAAAGCCGTTGTCCTCCAAGCCCCCACCTCCAGTCACGGTCATTATTAGAACTGAGGGAGTGCACCCAATTATGAACGAGGCAGCTGCAGCGGAGGTGCGCAGAACGCACGGGTGTCATGCGCTGCAGAGAACGGCCGAGAGTATACGTAACACACCTCCGAGCTCAAACCGGTCGCCTTTGATTTTTGTCAGCTTGTACGCCGTCTATTTCCGACCGCACAGTGCTGTTGTGCGAAGAAATAGATAATGTCTCACTATAGGGGCCTCACCTGCAGCTAACGCGCGAGAGGATGTCGAAAGAACTGAAACCGGTGCTCCCCAAAACATGCATAGTTCTTTGAGGAAGTTCCAAAATGGCCCCTTATGGCTGTGTAACGAACGGAACTATAGATGGATGCCTTGAGTGTCCATTTGTTTCCATTCGTATAGACTCGCAGAGTTATTGTTGTGTTTGAATTTTGTATAAGTTTGAGAACAACTGCTCTACACAAAATTAGACTCATTGGTATAATTCACGCTAAATTAAAACGTCTGTAATATGACTATTCGAGAATGTTTTATATATTGCATGTTTCAGTTTTTGAGTGGTGCAACCACTCCAAGGAACAGCAATGTCCGTGTTCGCCTATGTGTGTGCCTATATGTATGTGTTGGTTCATGAGCACCAGACTATGAGTACCGTACCAGTAGGGGCGCTGTTGTGCCAGAAACAGAGAGAGAGAGAGAGAGAGATAGTATTAGTGCTGCACTGTTGCCTGCTAATGAGAGAGAGAGAGAGACCGAGAGGAGAGGCCTCTCACACGGGTGTGATTTTAATATCAATTCCCCGCTGCATCCAGCTGTGTTACGGTGGAACTGTAAGCTCCTTAATGCAAACAGGATGCTTTCATTCATCTCATATATTCACATCCACCTCTAATGAAAGTCCTATCGATTTTCACTCCTTCCTCTGTACAGTGACGCAGTCTCTCTCTCTCTCTCTCTCTCTCTCTCTCTCTCTCTCTCCCCCCCCCACACTGACAGTGACATCAAGAACATGGCCGGTGGCGGATGACACTATAAATCTGATGGGACTGTGTATTGTGACATTTATAACCCCTGCCCCCCCCCCCCTCTCAGCATTTATAACCACTGCCCCCTCCCCCCCTCTCAGCAAGTACAAACACAAAATTTGTGTTTGTACATTTATTCAATACATGAGGCAGCGAAAAGGGAGAAAACCTGCGAAAATAAATGTACAGTAGAGATGAAACGGAGTGACTGTTGGTTCCCGGTGTTTGTCTCCTTCACTGAGAATCCATTAAAAATACGCTCTCTCTGTTGTGGGTCCTGCTTGTTCCCAATAAATCAGGGCCGAGTCCATATGGAGCCACTGTGCCTATGCTGTGGCCTCCAAATGCACTGCTTATATCAGCTTAACTACTGTATAAAGATGCTTATATTGACTCCACAAACGTGGAATGACAACGCTATGTACAGTAAGCAGCTGCCAAAGATGTTTTCTTTTGTATTCAACCTTCTCTAGACTAGAGTGCAGGTCTTCGCCAGTCCGGGTTGCCTATAGCCCCCAAACTTTGGAAGGCAGTCGTAGATTTTGAAAACACTAAACAGGATTATTATTTTGTGTCAACATTCAAGTACAACTATCAGAGTGTAAGCCAGGTAAAGTCACTGAAAGTTCACCTGTCCACAGTCCTTTTTTAAATCATCCTGTCGTTGTTGATATAACTCCATTTAGATCAAATATTATGTAGTGATAGGCCTATGATAATAAGTCAACTGTCTTCCACATCCCCCCCGAACTGAACCATGCCGTTCCGCCAACAATGTATGACCCGTCAGCCGGTAATAGAAAGGTAGGGGAACCCCCATGGTCTATTATAGCATCAAAACAGTTCCAACCACTTTAACCCTGTTTTACACTTGAAGATAGCAGGTCTACAAGCTGCTATTTTCGGGGTCCCTGGCACACGATCTTTTTCACACGCGGGGTTCTGTGGCAAAATACATTTCAATTCGGGGGTTCCTTGAGATGAACTTGGACAGAGTAATGGAAGTGCTGTTGGGCTGTCTGGTTAACGACGCATCTTTACGGCGCCTGTCCCGTCCTGGAGTTCAGCACGTCCATCCCGGACGCCACTTCAAAATGCCACCTCGCTAAACTACGATTTATGACCACCGTTTGTTCTTCCTCTATAGTGCAATCAGGCTCGTTCATAAAACTAACAGGTTGCTTTATGGAACTGGTGTGTTATGCTGTTAAGCCAGCCCATGTCACTGTGTTCCACTGTTGACATACTCAAATGAAAAGCACAAAGAGTAGACGGCGACATATGCATGAAAGGTGATTCCACGAGCCGTGTGCCGCAATGTGCTGTGCTATTTTCAAAGTGTTTACATTTGAAAGATTTAACATTGAAACCCAATGACATGCCCAAAACTCGGGCACCAGCTTGAAAGCAATTAAAGACAAAGACAAAAGACTCACCGGGATAATCTGGAAATGCAATTGTTATATGCAATATTTTTGATAGAGTATTCTATGATGACCCCTGACAACTTAAAATGATCATAATGCCTTCTATGCCGTTAGACCCGTAATCCATAATGATTTCCCTATATAACAAAAAAAACAAAAAAAAAAACACCTTAAATATTGTATTTATTTCCGAAATAGTTCATCTTTCACTCAATAGGGACCAATCCTGTCGGGTTAAATCTAACTCTACTGCGCACACACACACACACACACACACACACACACACACACACACACACACACACACACACACACACACACACACACACACACACACACACACACACACACACACACACACACAATGATGCACGCACGCTCTCACACACGCGCACACACGCACACAGATACACACACACACAAGGCAAAAGGCAAAGGAAAAAAAGGTGTAATTGAAATATTCAGAGGTCGTTTATTTCATCAAACGTTGGCTGTGAGATCTTTATCTGTGCTGACTGAGGTCACATCACACAAAACCACGGCAAATTCATCTCCACGTAAAGAACTTTCATCCTTGTATGTCAAAAAACCATTACTTTTCAGGAGTAATGTGTCAATGTGGACATCACACTGTGAGCTCGCTATTTTCAAAAGATGTTGAAAACTTGAAAAAACTTGAAAAATAATGAATACTTTTATTACGTCGCTACGTAGTACATTTCGATGCCAATAGTGTTGCACTTTTACTCTAGTAAAAGTGATCCTTTCCCTTAAAAGTATCGGATCGGCCCTTATTTGTCATATCGGGTCATATCGGTCTCAATATGCCAGTCTAACCACCGATCCGACACAGGGGTTGACACGTATGGCAGGTAAATAAAGTGTCGGGGCAATGTGGAGCTTGCTTTGGAGTTTCCCCAAACTGCAGTGCACATTCTATAGTGAGGAGTCTGCTATAAGCACAGCACGAGATATATAGCTAGATAGCTATAAACACAACATGACGCTGGTATCGGTTTTCGGTATCGGTGTCGGTTTAACACAGAAATTGAGGTATGGGGATCGGATCGGAAGCGAAAAAAGTGTATCGGGACATCCCATACTTAACTTGTGAGTACTTTTCCCACCGCTACGTGCGTGCATATGTGGGCGCCAAAGTACACCATCCGTGTCTATGAACACTCCCCTAAATTTCCCCCAAAACATAATCAGATGGACCCCTGTCCCAGAGGCACACTGATAGTTGGTGATGGGTTCTCACCGTTTTAGGTGATAGCTTATCACCTAAAACGGTGATAAGAGTTGAGGCCATCATACTCGCGGTGATGTCCTTAAGGATCGACCCCGCCTCCCTGTGGTTTTACCCAACTTCTAGACCAATCAGTGAACGGGGTGATATAGCTCCAGAGTGAAAAGACTTGTCTGATAGTAAAAAAAACAAGAGAGATGGGTCTGTGTCCGCGCGGTGATAGCATGATCATCACCGCGACTGACGTAATAGTGTAGTTTTCCAACCCTTTAAAAACTACACCGCGGTGATAACCTATCACCAAAAACTGGAGTATGTATGAGCCTTTAATGAGGACGGGTGAAGTGTGGACGAGCGGTGGAGCCAATTTGGGAATCACACCCACGATCCACCATCACACTGACTGACGCGCTTGCATGCGCCACATCAATTTGCCGCCTCATATATTTTGCATCCCCGGGGCAAGAGATTAAATGTGAAATTATTGGACATCTGTCATATTAACGGAAGTGCAAGAATGTCCCTGGGTCTTGGGAGACCTTGGGAGATCGAATTACAGTGACATGACAGAATGGAAGCAGGTGACGCGACGTGCGCCCGGCGAGGTTCCTGGATCCGTGGATGCACGGGATCGGGGCTCGTCTTAAATCTCATGTTTAACTGTGAAAATATCTCTCCGTCTTTCTCTCGCCTCGTCCATCTCTGTAACTCTCTCTCTCTGTAAGTCACTGTAACTCTCTCCCTCTCTCTCTACCTCTCTCTGTTTCTTTCTCTCCGTTTCTATCTTTTTCTTTCTTTCTTTCTTTCTTTCTTTCTTTCGCACATACAATACGTACGTGCGTATACTGTACACACACACACACACACACACACACACACACACACTGTATATAACTCTCGTGTTGCTCTTGTCGTCTTGTTAATTCCGTCATAAATCACCGGGTGACATTGACAAAATTGCCTTTGATTGTGATCTGTATCACTGTGTGATAGAAGGAACTTCCATGCTGCCTATCTTCCTCCTCTGCAGAAATGCTGAACACGCACTTCTGGACAGTGGTGGGAAAATGACTCGATGTTGTGACTTTGTTTTTTTGTTCTGAAAATGTTTTGTGCCATGAGGGACCCCCAGAAGAGAAGATTTATGAAATTCTACATTTTTTATACCAAAAATATCTACCAAGCTCGCAGCGCGGCTGGATGTATTTTGTCTCCCTATACACGTGTAATCTTGTCTCGATCCTGTGTCTCACCTAGACACAGGATCAAGACACAAATTTCGACCTGATGGTCAATTTATCCCCCGAGCAATTGATTGATTGAATAATTGATTGGATATTTGATTAGACAACACACAAATGCAAACAGCACAATGTACAGCCAATTAAGCATCTTGTCCAAAAGGACATTACCGAAGAAAGACCTTGCAGTCTTGTTTCCATTCGGATCCCATACACTCACACACAATCATGACATTGGACAACAATCCAGAACAGCAACAACACTTGATATAAAATAATAACAATCACAACACAATAACGACATATGAAATTTCTCTAAACATGAGATGTATGGCATGTGCAGGTTGGGAAGGAGTAAATGGGAAGGGGATAATCAGGATAGGGTGGTGGGGGCGATCACCTCCTCTCCCTTTGACCTGCTGACAGGTGAATTTTTAGGCCTGTCTTGAATGAAGCCAGTGATTTGCTTGTTTTGAGGGAAAGGCGGGAGGGCATTCCACGCCTGAGTATAGCAGTGCTGTGGAAGGTGAATTTGCCCATATTTGTTTTATATTTGGGTGGCACCAGATCGTCGTTCACGCTCCCTCATCGACATTTTTCGACCGCGATCGAGATCATGGACTTCACAATGCCACACCAGATTTTTCCCGGTCCTTCAATTGCCATTCCCAGTTCCATGCTTACTGGTGTGATGTGGCTTCAATTTACAAAAAGAAAAAAAAAGAAAAACGATTTGAATACGGAGATAAGAGGTTTCTGCTCCGACAGAAACGACCTGTACAGTACTTGAGTGAAGGTATATACGTATAGGTATTACTTTCCATTCCAACCACTGCTTCTTCTTTTGATTTTTCCCCCCCCCCTCCCTCCTGCTCGCACATGAGAAACGTCCATCTTGGAACAGAGTGCTGAGGCACACACTTTCGGATGGACTCAGGATCAAGTTCCCTCCCGGTGTGAAGACCTGAAGCTTTATGGCTCACAACACGCTTTTTATCCTGCCCCTTCCCTTCCTCTCTGTCTCTCTGTCACTCGCTCTTTTCGGTACTTTGTTTTACGCTTTACACCCGCAGGGAACCGCTTGGAGACCGCCTCGCGCTAACACAAGGTTTTCAGAGGTTTCGCAAAGCCATTAATTACATGTACAGTATAACCGCCTTTATCTGTGTGTGTGTGTGTGTGTGTGTGTGTGTGTGTGTGTGTGTGTGTGTGTGCCTGCGCAAGTGCGCAAAACCGCATTAATAGATTTGACCCTCACTTTACTTGTGTCCTTTTATACAAATGTCCTCAAAAGTATACATAATTGTACATAATTGTACCTCACAATACATAATTGTGAGGCCCTGGTCCTCACAGGAGAACTGGTTGTTTCATGGTGATGTGTGATAAAGACGGGGGTGCAATGGCATGATATTTTGAAGTTTCACTCTGAAACGGAAAGCTGTGTGTTTTTGAACCATGAACGTCACATGATCTTGCATTCCTTCAGGGTATGGGACGTAGCACTGCTACATGCCCGACGCGTGCGTTGAGTTTGTCTGTTTACATGTCACAGAGAGACAGGCTCGTGGCTTATTTCTAACCGGCAATGCTTTTCAGATACATATATATATCAGCGTGCTGATTAGGTTTAAAATGTAGTAGTTCTGTAATAAAAAACTCCCCCCCCACTTCCGTTTCGTCTTCACAGTCACGCAAATGTATCCTAATAATAAATAGAAATCATCTAAGCATATATAGCTTGTTGCTTAGCATGAAAAGAAAAAATAAATAAAAATGTGAAGATATTTTTAAATATATTTTCGTGAACGGAAATGGCCGCTACCTTATTATGATTCGGGGAGCTGTATTCCAGAACTCTATTCAGAGATTGATACGCACGACTAGTGTCCGCCCTGAGATTGTGAGGTTTGAGTTGTACCAAAGACTATAAAAAAAGAGACCCATTGCCCATTAAGTCCCGGTGTTGCACACCAGAAATAGCCAATCTATACGTCACAGCGCAACGCTGTGATTGGTAGATTGGCTATAATAAGGTTAGGGCATTCCTAAAACCGCTGTCCTAAAAAATAATGTTGAATTCTGACCAGTATAGCAATACAAGCGTTGTGTGTTGGTGTGTGCGTGCGTGCGTGCTTGTGTGCAGGGGGAAGATACTGTACCGCAATGGTCTGCATGGGACGGTGGTTGATTTAAGCCCTCGTAACAGCCGGGGTGCCGAGGGGGAGAGGCTGAATGCAGTGTGAGCGAGTTAACTCTGCGTGATGGATGCGCCCGGGGCCGCCTCACATACAGACGCCATCAGCGCTCTGTGCACTGCTAGCGCAACAGCATGGGTAAAAATACACATGGCGGTGTCAGGAAGACATTCATCACGTGCTCAACTTCAAACTTTTCATCTGCCAGTGAGAAGTATTAAAAGTGGAAAATCCTGGACCAGCCAGCACCTAAGATGGGCTATGTGGATTCATATAGGGTTTCTTTACTCTCTCTCTTCATGTAACCAAAGTACGCCGTAGATACTTCATGCTTATGTAACAGTATATGAAGGTACATCATGTACTAGACTGCAGTGTCTGGGTAGAGTACTACCGGACACTGAAGCCCTCGCCTTTGGACCACAGGGTCATGGGTTTCATCCCAGGCCACATGTAAACAAGGCCGGTGCCCAACGGGTATGATGCAAGTTGAGAAGGTTCTCGATATGGGCCCATTTGGAAAGACGTCCATGGCCCACCCATCTGACCACTTAACACGCCAGCCTTTTGGCCAGTGTTACGCATCACTGATTATCTACACCTGGCCTATAGGGCACTGCTCCATGGATTTGTCTATAGGAGGTACATGTCTTTGTTTTTGAGCGGTGCCTAACCGCTACAATGACTGGCTGTGTGTGTGTGTGTGTGTGTGTGTGTGTGTGTGTGTGTGTGTGTGTGTGTGTGTGTGTGTGTGTGTGTGTGTGTGTGTGTGTGTGTGTGTGCGCGTGTGTGCGTGCGTGCGTGTCTGTCTGGGGTACGACTAGCTGCAATACCGCTGCGTGACCTACAGTGGCACTGTTGCGCAAAGCACAATAGCACACTATAAGTGCAGCCAGCCAACAGTGTTGTAGAGCAGCCTGCACCACTCAGTTCACACAGGTGTGATTTTTGACGGCCGCTATAGCCCCTCCTATGTCCAGCTTTGAGAGCGTGTGTAAACACAAACATTGTTCCAACACAAACATTAATCCCATGGACAATGAATGGCCAGTTTTACATCATTGTTCCAACACAAACATTAATGCCATGGACAATGAATGGCCAGCTTTGAGTGACACAAACATTGACGACAAAGGTGAAAGGTGAAAATGATGCAAGCTTTAGCATTCTCTGGTGTTCTTCTGATTTGGTCATTCTGAGGACACACCGGCGCATTATGCAGTTATGAAGTTTCATATCTTCGCTTCACGTCCTATCTCCATATTTTAGCTGTTTGTGATTTTGAATTGGTATCAGAATTGTGATAAAACTTTTTTTAAAGAAACAAATACCATGGCAATTATTATTATTATTATTATTATTAGTATTATTGTTGTTGTTGTTGTTGTTGTTACTAGAACTGTGCTTGTTGGGGGATGATCAATTGTCTAATAAAGGGAGAGGTCGCGCTCATTGAGATGTCAGAACAGGACAGCTCCATATATGGAGATCTAGGGGTGATCTGGGCCCTGTGATGTGAGAACATGCCAGCTCCATATATGGAGATATAGGGCTGATCTGGGTTTGGGCCCTGTCCAGAGCCTTCATGGGCAAGAGGCTTTTTTTTGCTGGTTCTGGACAACCGGGCGATCCGACGGACTTGACACCGGGCACTGCAACTCCCTGTGTCGGTGTATATAGCATGCGTGTCAATGGCTCCCTGATCTAAATATTCAACACACTATCTATGCAGTTGGTGTGTTGTGGTAGAATGTCATAAACGGGCCCCTATAGGTCTTGTAAAACTTTTTTTTCTCAGAGCCGGTAATTGAAAACCTTAACATCTCCACGACTCGAGACAGGAGGACATTATATCGCGAAGCCACTGACGGAGCGCGGGCGGGGCAGCATCCTTCCAATAAAGTCGACCATATACAACACTCTATGCGTGTTAGAGGAAGGTCATCCCTTCCAGCAGTGCCAAGGAGAGCCACGATGCCTCCGAGTTCTAGGCATCTCATTGTCAATTTCTCTCTGTATTACTTATATTCACATAGTAAAGGCAGCGGTCGGCGCGTGTCTGGCCGTTTGATCGAATGGCCTTTGAGCCGCTATCACGAGTCGCAACATGAATACGTATCGATACGAAATGATTTATCTGAATGCATACTTAACCTACAAGGTTCAAATAGCTGGCGAGGAGATAAGATAGCACAGAGTTTATACACCCAGCGTAGGGTATGCCAGCGCACGTATAATCCATCAGCATTCTGACACACCCAGGTCAACCAAAGAACACAGAGAGCAGAGGCAAAGCCATGATGCAAAGTTAAAGGGATATATAGTTCACCCCCAAAATGACTTTCTGTTCCCATCGATTATACTCACCCCCATGGAGACATGTATTAATGGATATTGTTTTGTTTGTATTCTGTCGCATTCCTGAGCCAGTCATTTGAGGAGACAAGTCTCCACAGGGAGCCACTGCTGGCCATCAAATTATTGGCTTAGGAATGCAACCATATTTATACTGTACAGTGTACACACACATTTCAGTGCAAGCTGACAATAACGTTGTATTGTATCCGATTCCTATCGTACCATATACACACACAATTGTCAGTACAATTGTTTGTGTGTACTGTGTGCCATTGTGCCAAGTCCTGCTCCTGCTGGAAAAGGAATTCAGCATCTCCATAAAACTTGTCAACATACAAAGAGCTCTAACATATCCCGGTAGATGGCTGTGTTTTCAAATAAATGTAGTAGAGTAAAATACATGTAGTAGAGTACTATTTGGATCCGATATGTAGTGGAGTACAAGCATAACCTGACGCTGCCAGATGAGGGCGGTATTGGGGAAACATATTCCCCAACACAACACTCATCTGGGATCTCTGACGGAGTTGAGCCCTGAATCAGATCTGCTTCGTACCGAACCAATCAGCTTGAGCTAAAGGCGGGATATGTGCGAAAGCGGATGTGACGGTATATAGACACGTCAATATGATTGGTTGTGTTTGCACGCCCACACGGTGATAGACAGACGGTCCCATCCAATCATCTACCAAGTATCTTGAAAAAAAGGAACAGCCCCGTCATCGAATTTGCTTCCGCGATCCCAGATCCCAATAAGCTGTGAAACAAATTTGTGTAGCAAGCTTTTTGGATCTGGCAGCGTCAGGTTAGTACAAGTAGGGTGCACAACTAAGTTCTGACCAGTCATTGGTCCGACAACGACAATGGAACCAGCTGGAGAGAACAGCCCAAGACAGAGATGTCTGGAGATCGCTTGTTGACGGCCTATATGGACCGTTCCCGCTGGCAGAAAGCAAAGCTGACTTTAAACCGATGATGATGTGAGCAGGCATAAAATAAACACTTTGTTACCTTTTTATTCACCAAGTAAAAATGAACTGATGGTTGGTTTGCTTCATATAACCCAAAGAGCTTGAAGGTCCAAATGTTCAGTTTATCAAGTAAGATGAGACACATAATGTGGAAATGTACGCAGAAAGTGGGGACTTGAGACTTGGGAAATGTTTTGGTTCTTCTCAGCACATGCTTTCAAATTGGGAAAGACTTATTTTCAAATTATTCAATTTGTGTTCAGAATGTTGCCTTAAAAAGCCATTTAAGCAATCTATGAAAGTATTGAATAAGTAAAATAACTATACCAATCAATTACCCATATTTGAATTATGAAGAAAGGTGTGCTTATAGACGATTTTAAAAAACGGGTCTCATGGTCGCAGGTTACGTATTTCCTGTAGGCAGACTCGACGTAGCTGCAGGGTTTAAACCCTCACCAGGTGCACCTCTTCTACTACAGTGAACGGTAGAGTGACTGATGTTAGTCTTCCTCAAACGTTCTTTTACCTGCTTTTTACTAACACTAACATTACAAAGATGACCAGAACATCATGATGAACCTGTGTAGTGTATGGCTGCTCCAACTGTAGTGGCAACATTCCAAAACAAATAAAAACGGAATGTCAAAATATCCACCGCGGTAGCTGAGAGCAGAGCCATTGAGTAATGGTTGAAACGAAGCAGTGAAAGGTCCTGAATGATACATAGCGTCAGTCTTACCCAATACCCAATCTTTCTGTTTTATGAACACAAGGCTGCTGTACTTTATACCTCATACTAAGCATTTAAAGTATGAGCTGCGACCATGAGACCCGTTTATGAATTCGTCTATAGGTCTCTACACAATAATGGCTCAAAAGTTGATCATATTTGTTGTGACAATGTGTGTGTGTGTGTGTGTGGAAATATAAGGGTCCACATATTCCATTCATGATAACGACCACTAAGCTATGTGTCTGCAGTGCAGGTTATGATGTCAAACTTTGAAGTAGAGATGCACAGCAAGTTAAAAATAAATCACACCAGCTTCGCCCACCCATTTGATTATATATAGCTATGGCTTATGTATGTCACACTATAATTGTGTTTCTGATTGTATCTCTACAATTACAAAACTTACAAACACATGTTACCACTCATATTAAAGCTTAGAATGGTAAGCAGTTGTCTATAGCCTTTAGGGGAATGTTGGTTCTCAGCACACACTTTCAAATGGGGATATTTACAAGCCTTATTTTACATTTCTTAGACGCGTGTGCAAAATACTGCAACACAAGGCCATTTAAGCATATATGGAAGTTTTGTGGAATTAAAATAACCATTCCAATCAATTCCCCATATTTGAGTGATGCAGAAAAGTGGTTTAATTTGTCTCTGCACCAAGTAAGGTTCAAAAGTTGACCATATATTTGTTGTCACAATTTGCCTGTGACAATATACAGTATAGGGGTGCATGTATTCATTGCAGGATAACTACCACTATAAGCTACTAGTCTGCAATGTTTATCATACAAAAATGTGAAGTAGAGATGTAAAGCTAGTCAATTTTATGTTGTTCGCCCACCCATTTCATTATTAAAGCGCAAATTAGGGGGTTCTGGCTCATGGACAAAAAAAGGTGTCCAACTACTTCACACAGATACAGGATGTAAACTGGAGATGGCATGTCTTGCTATTACCATCTTGGCTGCTGTTGCTGCTGTGCCCAGTGTTGCCAGACTTTGCAAACAGAATCAAGCAGCCAGGTCTATGAAAACAAGCCCATAGCAACTATAGTCTGTGTTTTTACCCCTTTACATCGGCTATTTGAAAATAGCAGATCTACAAGCTCACAACGACACATCGTGAGCTTTTAGATTTGTTAGGTCCGGGGACAATTAACCCATTCTGACCGGGCACCCATTTTGGTGTTGGCATCATGTTATGCTTTAGCTATTGAAAAATAGCAGATCTACAAGCTCATATCGCGCCACCGAGTGGCGCGATACGAGCTTGTAGGTCTGCTATTTTTTGAAAAATCGAAGAACGACTGACATTTTTAGAATCTGATCTCAGGTCAGAATGGGTTAATCAGACCAGTGTGTGTCCAGTGGAAACCTGGTATGAATCTGATCTCAGGTCAGAATGGGTTAAATAGCCGATCGAGAGCTTGTAGACTTTCTTTGAGCACTCAAACTCACTGATATTTGAACCTGTGTAACCTGTCATCCACGCACGCGTAATCTGAATTGGTCTCAATGTACAAAATGTGTAGATATAGCATTACGAGTGGTAAATGGTGCATTTATAATAGCTTATCCAAGGTGCTTTACATACGTAAAGATTGTGCATTACATTCACTCTTTTAACACAAACATTCATACACCGACGGTGGCGGAAACCATGCAAGGCACCAACCAGCACATCATGAGCAATTTGGGGTTCAGTGTCTTGCTCAAGGACACTTTGACACTAACTCTGGGGGAGCCCACAGGGTTCGAACTGGCAACCTTGCGCTCAACATCCAGCCACTTTACCCCTGAGCCACCGCTCATGCACGCACACACACACACGCTTGGTGTTGCTCGGCTGCAACTCATCAGTACACACCAACCAATCAGGATTCTCTCGGCTCTCCACGTTTTTACACAATTCACACACCCTGTGCTATATGCTGCGCTCATGCAAACACCATGCACACTCTGACTCCATAAATACGTCCCAGAGGATCCGTATGTACTGTACGCATGCCTATGCATTTTTATCTTTCATTATCAGATCTTAGGGTCTTTGCCATGCGGGACCGCCCCACCCCCCTGTGCACTGTAAAGTCTTAGAGGTCTGGAACAGGTGAGGTCTATAAACCCAAAAGAAGCGACCAGGCCTCATGGGCACACGTGCACGCACGCACCAACGCACACATGGCACGGAAATATTTGAGATTCACTCATTTGAACGACATTATAGGAAGCAAGCCATATTATGCAAGTATAAGTAACATACATACAGTTTACAAACAACAAGCCCAAAACCCACAAACCGCAACACTTAATATACAAGCGACTTCAGCAAGCCTATGAGTCGCTTACAACAAGCATACAACATGGCAACACGGGCAGCGACGGAGGCGGCGAGGGGACCCGGCTGTAATTCCCTGTCTGTTGCTAAGTATGATTGAAGAGCCGCTCCCCGGCGCAGCGCGGTTCAAGGGGGGGGGCCTGTCTCTGAGATCGTATTTGTTTTTGGGAAGATACCGTGTTTGAGGACCTATTTCCCTTTCATATTTCACCGTATATACCCTCTCTGTTTTAGATTGAGAGCTCGACTTTCTCACAAACTCCCCCCCCACACACACACACTCACTCACACACACACACACACGCCACCCTCTTTCAAAAGAGTTTCAGTTTCTCTCCGGTGCACTGCAGAGCCAAGCAGTCCTTCCCCATGAGTGTTTCTTTCTACTGCGGTGGTTCCTCAAAGTGGGGTCCGGGAGTCCTTGAGGGGGTTTTTCAAGGGGTATTTACTTTTAGAAGGATGGGCCGATGCACACCTCAAAGGTTGGCGAGAGGTGCGTATAGGACAACCAAAATGGTGAGAAATGGTTTCGAGCCCACGCGTGCACACACACACGCACACTCTCACACACACACACACACACACACACACACACACACACACACACACACACACACACGCACGCACACGCACACACTCCTTTCCTTCTTCTTTTTTTCCATAGCATGTGGCGATCCATCTTTATGAAATATACACTTATTTTGACCTTGGCGTGGACACATAGATAAGTCCAACGAAAGGCTACCGAGAAGTCAGGGAGAATATACAATCATCCCTCCTCCGTTGGCCCCTGATTCATAAATATCCCACAAGTGCGAGAGAGGAGGACATCAATTATTTAGCCTGCCAGACGAGGCCCGGCCGGTGATGGAGGGAGAAGGCATGGAGCAGAGACACGGAGAGCAGACAGAGAAAGATTCAAGTTTCTCACAAAAAAACACTGGAGGATTATGAGGGATAAATGAGCACTACTGGGAGTTAAGTACAGTGCAGCATGTTGTTGACTGCAGTGGTTCTCAAACCTTTTCGTAGCAAGGACCCCCAAAATGGTCAGAATTCACGTTCTTAAAACCAGTAAGACATGTGGTGACGACAGACTGCTGGGTGAGGCGCTATAGCGCTTTGGCATGGCCAGTACAGAATGAACATACTGGCCATATATGGAGCGTGTCTTGAGTGTACAGGGTTTGATGAGTTCAGATCAACATAATGGAATGCCAGAACAGCTCAGCTCCATATATGGGGATCTAAGGGTGGCAGCGGGGGTATAGTGGCTTGAGTGTACAGGGTTTGATGAGGCCCGGGCCTTCATCCATCTTTAACCCCTGCAGGAAGGACCCCAGGAAGACTATAGCTGGTTGCTACGGCACCAGCTAATGGGGGATCCTTAATAAAATCAAATCAAATCAAATCAAAAAAGAGGTTGAAATTGTTGTGGCGTGAGAACCACGCGCTCGGAATGAAAGCATCGACACCACATGTAAAAAAGTACCAGTATTTAAAATGTGTATTCAAAATCCATGAAGGTTCCATTTGTACACTCTCAGAGTTACAGACCCGTGAAAGGACTCATCTAATAGCCCTGGTGGGGTGGTCTGTGGACCCCGATGCTGTGGTAACTCATGGTAAGCCCCACTGTGCCTCCTGGGTCTCGGCGGCACTAAAAAAAAAAGACCGTTGCCACTTAATTTGCTGTTGTTTTGACGTGTAAAAGAGCCTCTCCAAAGGGTTGTAATTGACGCTGCTGCTGCTGCACTCGGGAGCAACCGATTACTGTTTTTTTATGTTCCACTTTGCACACGATTGGAGGATTGTCATATTCTGTGCAGCTGTTTATCATAAAATGAATGCCGCCGACGAATTAAACACTCGGCTGTTGATGTCAATCGGGTGTTCACGTTTGTTAATGAAGCACCTGATTGCGTTTTTTCTACTAGTGTGGTCTAAACATGCACTAGAGTGGTCTGAACATGCACCAGAGTGGTCTGAACATGCACTAGAGTGGTCTAAACATGCACTAGAGTGGTCTGAACATGCACCAGAGTGGTCTAAACATGCACTAGAGTGGTCTGAACATGCACCAGAGTGGTCTGAACATGCACTAGAGTGGTCTACGGTTGGACTAGAATGCTCTACATAGGCACTAGAGTGGTCTACTGATGCACTAGAGCTGTCTACAGATCACAGCAGTGGTGTACAGATGCACTATACAGTGGTCTAAGCATGGACTAGAGTGGTCTACAGATGCACCACAGTGATGTGTAGACCACTCTAGTCCATGCTTAGACCACTCTAGTGCATGCTTAGACCACTCTAGTGCATGCTTAGACCACTCTAGTGGATATGTAGACCACAGAACTTCATCTACCGAGCCTTCGCAGTGACTGCCTCCCACTGGGGGCAAGCCGTTCCAGACAGTCAATGGATATTTGTCAGTCTGTAATGAAGACAAATTCCTTCTGTCTGGTCTTTAGTGACAGCTGAGCCTGGCAGTCCATGTTGGTCCATGCAAATGTTTTGTTTTAGTTTCTATTTCAATTGTATTTGAACCTGTACAGCACTTTGGGTGTACCTGGTCATTCTCTAAATGCTTTATAAATACTTTTTGTGTTGAGTTGAGTTGAGTTGAGATGCAGTACAATGGTCTAGATGCAGTACAGTGGTCGCATACAGATCTAGATGCGGTACAGTGGTTTAGATACAGTACAGTGGTATCTACTGTAGATGTAGAACAGTGGTCCCATGCAGCTATACATAAAGTACAGTGGTCTCATCCAGCTATAGATAAAGTACAGTGGTCTCATAAATCTATAGAAACAGTACAGTGGTATCTAGAACAGTGGGCTCATGCAGCTATAGATAAAGTACAGTGGTCTCATCCAGCTATAAAAACAGTAAAGTGGTCTCATTTTTACAATAGGCAGAAATTACACATTTGTACTGCATGTATCAAACGGCATGGTTCTTGCCCAAAACGGCATGAGATTAGCATACATGTGGCATGTCACTGTACAGGGGAGGCAGCTAAAGCGACAGGCAGCTAAAGGGACCTTTTGGAAAAGGACTATGGCTGTTTCTCTCTCGCCAAAATGTAGTCAAACCTTGAATCAATTAGGTATTTAACCCCCTTTCCGACGAGGTGGCATGACAAGGTTGGTCCCATTGGAAACCCGAGGTTGTCTAGAATCAAATGGTATCTCTATCTTTGGTCTATCTCTAAATTTGAGCGTGCCACAGTCTCTGAAAGACAGTCTCGCCGGTGTTCCAGACATCAATTTGGCAGGTCTCATAGGGATAATAAAACATTGAAGAAAACACACTTAGGGCCATTTTTGTTCTTGGGATCATCAGAATCTGTATATTAGGTTCTCTCTCTCTCTCTCTCTCTCTCTCTCTCTCTCTCTCTCTCTCTCTCTCTCTCTCTCTCTCTCTCTCTCTCTCATTAGAAGGCAACAGTGCAACACTATCTCTCTGTTTCTGGCACAACAGCGCCACTTTTGCCCCTACTGGTACTAATAGGTTAACACATAGGTTAACACGGACATTGCTGTTCCTTGGAGTGGTTGCACCACTCAAAAATAAGCGCCACAATCGGTGTATGAATGTGTGAATGTGTGTGAATGTAATCAACAATCTATGTACGAGAGCGCCTTGGATAAAGGCACTATATAAATGCACCATTTACCTTAGAATTAGATTTATTGAGCAACGTTTGGGTCGTTCAGACCTTCATCAGGCATCTTGCTCAATAAAACTGAACGACCGAGACGCTCAATAAATCTAATTCTGCAAGTGAAGACAGTTCCCTTTTTTCTCTACTACTCCTGTGGAAGGGCTGACATTTGTTTTTTTACCATTGAGCTAATAGAGCCTGCCTGCTTGCTCAAGGGATGGACTGAATCCTGACCATCAGGTCAAAATAAATCCTGGTGAGGTCACTGAGGTGAGACATGACCTTTGACACAATCTAAAAGAGCAGGAAGAACACCTACACGTGTGTGTGTGTGTGTGTGTGTGTGTGTGTGTGTGTGTGTGTGTGTGTGGCTGCGTGCATGCGTGTGTGTGTGTATGCGCTTGTGTGTGCATGCATGTTTGTGCATTTTCTTTCTTTTTTTGCTGAGGACCTTAAAGATATAAGTGCTGTACTTTGTCACTGTATCATCAAAAATCACACCTGTGTGAAGTGAGGGGCGCTCTTATCATCGTACATCATCACACATCATCTCATTCCGGCCAATCAGAATTTGCATCCTCACCTTCGTCTTCAATTATGTTAGGCAAATTCCTCCAAATTGTCCATAAACTGTCAATGACATTTAATGTTTGCGTTAGGACAACATTTGGGTTACACACACACCAAAAGCTGGAAATAAGAGGGGCTACTGCCCCTTAAAATGTACTAGTACGATTTGTATGTTGGTCATTGCCTTTTTCAAATCAAAACATGTGCACGGATTTGATGGAGGACAGAGTGGGCTGCATGGGGACTAACCCAGTGATCAGTGAAGCATCTGTGTCGGGTGGACACTATTGGATAAGCCCAGATGACACATCTGTTCTTATCAGCTGCCTGCGTCCCGCTGACATTTAAACCCAATTGAGTTTGTTTTGAATTATCACACCAAAGGCAGGTTACCTTGAATCAGCTGTGGGGGAGGGAGACCTTGTATATAGGGAAGTATAATTAGGCACATATACGCAATAAGAGGCAGCAAGAAAACGCCTATCCCAGGTGTCTCTTTCTGCTTTTTAGACAGCTGTATAGTGGATGGAGATGACGCTATAATGCGCTAGCTTAAACTTTTAGCGGCCGCTATACAAGTTGAAGCCGCGCACGCGTGCTCACGATTGTCATTTCCATCCACCAGCTGTCTTAAAAACCCAGAAGAGGCACCTGGGATAGGTGTTTATCGACGCGCGCAGTGTGGCCCGTATGCCCTAATTATGACCCTTTCTAATTTCTGTCAGGTTGTCACATTATTATTGACGGACACGGATCACTGTCAACAGGAAGTTATTTCCATGATCCACACAAGGCCTCGACCTATCTACTGGGACACTGGAAGCTAACTGATTAGTGGAGTGGCTACAGGTGAGTTATTGCAGGGCTGCCGAGAGAACGGATCCACAAGCTCACACTAGTGAGCAGAATATCAGAGTTGACTAAAACTATGACGAACATTTTTTAGACGGTAATTAAACTAAGCTACGATGAATACAACTAAGGCTAAATATATCGATAATTTTGTCAGCAAAGACTAAAATGTTGGTTGCACTCCAATATACAAACTCACAGCGCATACAACCAAGTGTAAAATCAGGCATTATACGACACCATCAAGGCCCACCAAAATATTTTACTGAGGGTAAGATAGGGTGGAAAGAACAACATTTGATTACTAGTTTTAGTGATCGTCTTTTGAATACAGTAATTTAGTTATAATAGTCTTTTGAATACAATCATTTAGTTTTAGTCACTGAAATGTGCGAGCGCAACCGAACATAAAATCACTTGTCGTTAAGTTCTACTGGATCTGTTCTCCACTAGTCCCCTATAACATCGTTTTTAACTGCTGACGAAATTGTCAATATATTTTTGTCTTAGTTTTTATTTAGTTTTGTCAGTAAAAAAGAAATGACAATCGACCGACATTTTTCATCACTGCAACACATTGCCTATAATGGAAACATTCTGTTGATTTGGAGATATAGCCTACAAGGTATATCTCAACCCTGCAGCGATGCTATATGTGACAGAGTCAATCAGTGGCGTAGCATGTCGACGCCAAACAGCGCAGCGGAACGAAGCGTATACATAGCGGATAAATGCATCCTTTGTGTCCACAGCACGCGCTCTAATGTTTGATCCAATTAACACCTGCAGGCAAATCTGAGAGCTACTGCGTCCCTCTGGGAACGTGTCCATGCGTGCGGCGTTCCTCGCCTCAAATAAACCTGGTGCACCAGGTGGTGCTATAGCAAAAGCTACATCATGTTATTTTTTTTTCTCTCCGTTACTTTGACGTTTTTCCCCAAACCCCCAGACAAAGAATCAGGAGGAGCCAGACGATCACACGTACGCATCTCTCTCGAAAGGCTTTGCTTAACAAAAGGAGAGAGAGAGAGAGAGAGAGAGAGAGGATAAAAAAGGCAGAACAAGATAAAGTTTGGGAGAGAAAAGGCAAACTTGTGTTTCCGTTCTTGCTTTATTTCTGTCAGAGATATCGGTCTGATATTGACCTCCCATTGTTGCAGGGTTCTCGGGTACAACGCCTATAATCAATCTTCACTTTATATCGCCCAACATAAGGACACCACCCCCACTCCCCCTTTCATGTTTCAAAAGGAAAACTGTCCAAAAAGCAACTTTATATAGCTTTTAAATCCGAGAACGACGTAATTCCATTATGTTTACCTAAACTGTCATGTGCATTTCATATTTGGCATTATAGTCCGCATTTATTACGTATTTTTTTATACCTCTATTCTTCTGCCTGTAATGTCCTACAATGAGCCAATAGGGGAAGGGGATCATTGTCAAGGTGATTTGATTTAACGCGACAAAGAATCTCAAAGCATTACGATTATTGGAGCGGAAAGCTTAGAATATTTGACCATCACCTGTGCCTCGCTCTCCTTCCACACTGGATGTCTTTCCCTTCGTAATGTCAGGCCCCGGGTATTTCATATTTACCACATATTTGTAATTTTCTTCCCGGCTATTAAAAAGAAAATAGAAAAGATTGCCAATCTACAACACTACTAGATGGGCTACTTTTGGAATAGCTGGAAAGTATATAATTGGGTTGAATCGGTTGAACTGCTTCTGATGGCCATATTATTAACTCATCTTTGCTGCCCCCCAGAACCCCTGTGGAGGACCACATGGGGTCCGCTGACCGCCGCCACTTTGAGAACGACACTCGTTCCTGAACAGATTGTATGGCTCTGGTATCCCCTCCCCCCCCTCCCCCCGCTGGCTTAACAGATTGCCAATAAGGTGGGTGGCAGGAGCCCTCCGACACATGTCCCCACCCGTCCCCAACCCCCTGTAATGCATGGTCTCCCTCAGGGACAGGGAGAGAGAGAGGGGGGACCTATACCTGTCACTGCTCTCCTCCTCAGGGACAGGGAGAGAGAGGGGGGGACCTATACCTGTCACTGCTCTCCTCCTCAGGGACAGGGAGAGAGAGGGGGGACCTACCTGTCACTGCTCTCCTCCTCAGGGACAGGGAGAGAGAGGGGGGGACCTATACCTGTCACTGCTCTCCTCCTCAGGGACAGGGAGAGAGAGGGGGGGACCTACCTGTCACTGCTCTCCTCCTCAGGGACAGGGAGAGAGAGGGGGGGACCTACATGTCACTGCTCTCCTCCTCAGGGACAGGGAGAGAGAGGGGGGGACCTACCTGTCACTGCTCTCCTCCTCAGGGACAGGGAGAGAGAGGGGGGACCTATACCTGTCACTGCTCTCCTCCCTTAACCCCTGGTCTCATCCCTCCTTTTTTCTCCTCCCTGACAGCCTCATCCCCCCTACACGCACGCACGCACGCACGCTCAGTCTACTCCTTCTGTCTCTGAGGATGCATGCTCCATCATTTGTTAAAGGTGCGTGCATCTCTGCATGTGCATGCTGTGCCAGTGGTGGAAAATAAATAAGTAAAGCACATGTACTTAAGTAGTACACACTTTACAGTACCATTTTGAGGTATTTATACTTGAGTAATAAAAGTGCTATACGGTTTGTCACATTGCTGTATGCGAACCGTCTCTTGGAGCCGTGATTTACAGCCGTGCCGCGCTCGAGAATCATTTGTAGTTGATCTAACCCCCAATCCCCCCCCCCCCCCCTCTTGATGTGGAGTGCCAAGCAGGAAGACATTGAGTCACATTTTGACAGTGTTTGGTAAGACCTGGCTGGGGATCACCCTTTAGGGTCACTCAGAGTTACAGAACCATAAGGCTCCATTTGCCTTCTAACTATCCAGCTAGAGACCCCCTGGAACTCCCCTCGAGGACCCCTGGGGGTCCCCGGACCCCACTGTGAGAACCACTGCTCTGGCATCATGTTGCATTCAATGCTTGGTAATGCTATAGTGTAACCGGTGTAATCTGTCTCTCTCTGCGTTGTGTAGAATAGACATGAGACGGACCCAGAACTGTCCTTGGAAACCTCTCTTTATTCTGACAAAGAATAACAAAGACACGTCTCCACGTTAGTTTCGTAGTAGTGCAGCAACTCCTCTCTCGTTCCAAGACGGAAGTACAGAAGCAAGACGACAGTATAACACAACAAATAATAGAACGTAACATACCTGACAAAGAATAACAAAGACACGTCTCCACGTTAGTTTCGTAGTAGTGCAACAACTCCTCTCTAAACAGGGTTAAACAAACACTGTATAAATCAATTTGCAGGTATAATGCTTATCATGTTATACGGAGAATTCAACAAAGACACCCACCTCGTTCCAAGACGGAAGTACAGAAGGAAGAGGTGGGGGTGTCGCGGGACATTTATACAGGGGGCAAAAGGACTTAAAGACTTAAAGGAGCTGTGACCTTTAATGCACTATGTACTGTATTCCTATACACGTGAACCATGGAGAATTAAGTCAGGTAAAAGCACTTATTTGTGTCCTATTTTGTGTAATTATATAATACTGTTACACTAGCGTGGTGCCGGTGGCAGCTGTGACTGCATGGCGCTGTAGCAGCAGAGTGGTCCCCAGTGAAGTTAAAAGGAGTAGTCCGACTCAAGAAATGACTTTATTTCTATCATTTGCCTACCCGGCATGTTAGTTTGTAAAACATTCCAGAAACCAAAAACTTGATGAATGAAATTAATCCGAGATTCCACGTAACAACAGATAATTTCCCCGTTTGTGATAGGTATAAGATGGAAGCATCAGTGTCCGAGTGTCCATCTATATGGAGGATGAAAGACTGCAGGACAAACAACAAAACACCTCAGGACGAACATGAAGAACAGGACGAGTATGGAGACTCTGCTAATGAGACACACAGACCAGACGGCGAAGAAGCTCCTCCTTCCGACTATATGAACTATCTCCATGCCAACATTTGCGGAAGGACCTTCTATCCTGAAAAGTGCTGAAAAACCACCTTCGCATCCGTCAGAACATGAGGTCCAGGAAAGTATTTGAGACCGGTAAATGGACTAAATGGAGAGCCCTTGAGGGCTACAGATCTCACCGCCATCAAACCCAGCAAATCAAAGCCGCCAGGGGAACCTCTCAAGAAGCAGTCCAAGTGGAAAGCTTCCTATATACTCCAGTAACGAAGTCGCCCACCATGTCCATTAATCCCTCACCCCCTTCTCGTTTACCTCGGAAGAATCTGGTAAGACCTATATACTCTTCTGCAGCGACAGTAAAGACTCCTGCCTTCTCAAGCCCAAAAGTCCTCCGTCAGGTAATGAGTTCTGGCCTTGGCCCAGTGAAGAGCACTCCGCCTATACATTGGGACCCAAGAAGAGGAACGTCAATGTCTCTAGGGAAGGTGCTAACATGTGCATGTGCATGTGCATGTGCATGTGCATGTGCATGTGCATGTGCATGTGCATGTGCATGTGCATGTGCATGTGCATGTGCATGTGCATGTGAAGATGTACCAGGCAGCCATGCATGCTAGTGCCCAATCGCATGGTGTTAATATGTCGGCACAGTGACCATGAGGTGTGTGTCTGTGTGTGTGTGTGTGTGTGTGTGTGTGTGTGTGTGTGTGTGTGTGTGTGTGTGTGTGTATCAGGGTGAGTAGTGGGACAGTGACTGACACTAAACCTCCCTGGGAGCGTGTGCGGCGACAGCCAAACACCACAGATCAATATGAGTGACTAGTGGATCCATCCTTTGTTAGTAAGTGTGTGTGTGTGACTTTGTGACTGTGTGTGTGTGTGTGTGTGTGTGTGTGTGTGTGTGTGTGTGTGTGTGTGTGTGTGTGTGTGTGTGTGTGTGTGTGTGTGTGTGTGTCACTGTGTGCGCATGCACGCACGTGTGTGCCACCTGTGCACTCGTGCGTGCATTCTGCTGTGTTCATTCAACCAGCTCACACAAACACCAGGGGAGTTCATGGAATCTGTGCGTTGGAGAAATAGATAAACGTGAGAGACTAGTGCACTCACTGTCAAGATATTTGACCACTGACCCCCTTTTGAAAAGCTGTCGTGGCAGGGAAGATTTGTTGTTCTTGAGGGGTATCATTGGCAATGAATGGCCCGAATGTTTGCGTAAACACAAACATGTGTAAACACAATCATTGAAGACAAAAGTGAGGACGCAAATTCTGATTGGCCGGAATGAGGTGACGTATGATGATAAGAGCGCCCCTCACTTCACACGGGTGTGATTTCCTTCTATATACAGGTTTAATGTTTGTTTTAAAAACGCCATTGACTCATTGCCACGCTTTGACTCAGTGCGAGGTATAGTGTACGCAAACAAGGCCCTTGAATCAGCTCTTCCAATTACCCAAAACTATAGGCTAAATAGTCCAAAATACTCAAACAGTATAGGATATAGGATTGTTTGAAGAGGGGGGGAGGGGCAGAACACCACCAGCAATCAGCAATCAAACACAAATGTTTGATCAAACCACGTGACTCCCATTGGAAAAGCATTGTGGTGCCCCCCCCCCCCCCCCCCCCCTCCCAAAAAAAAACACAATTTGCTTGATTGGTGTTTGGTATACGTGTGAATGAGGCCTATAGGTCTGCTGTCCCTGTGCAACCCTACATTGAATGCCTGGGCAGTTACAAAGGCCAGGCCCCTCCCGTATGGACCAAACCAACCCTGGATTGATTCCACAATCATACCAGTGGATTCCCAATGTCCCACTCAGAATAGCCAAATGGCATTGATCACGCCTCCAGGTCTTTAGTTTACTCAAGTTAAGGTAATAAGACCTGGTATTTTTTGAAGACACGCCAAAATACAGCCCTATATATAGTCTGTTAAATACAGTCAGTGGCGGGGTGAACTGCCACAACAATGAAGGGAACATTTACGTCATCTTGTCCCTATAACGCCATTAACAATAAAGACAATTTAATGTTTGCATTGGCACCGTTTGTTTTACACCACCAACACATCACCTATAATCAACATGAGTTAGACCTTAATATATTAGCGCCCGATCACTTCACACGGGATATAACGGGTTTAAATAGGTTTTAGTTGTTTAAAGGAGGTGTCAGTGATTTCAGTCAAAAACCCTTAGGTTTCGTTTTTGCCTTGGGACACAAGCTTTCATCCAATCAGGATAGAGAACAAAAACGAAACCTAAGGTATTTTGACCCCCAGGGGTTAACTGGGGACAGCGAGGAACTCCTTATATGGTCAGCACACTCTATAGTAGAGAGGATTATCACAACAAAACAAAAAAATAAGTGATATTTGAATTAAGTGAAATCACTGACTCTACCTTTAAACTGTTCTGTTTAAACTGTACTTTAACTCTCGAGAGCGTAAAATGAAATAAAATGGACCATAACGGGTCCAAAGGGTCCGTATGGTTTCATTTTACTCTCTCAAGAGTTAAATTGTTGTTAACCATCTGCGTTACTTAATTTACACGTCTACACAATTAGAGAATGTGGAATAATTGTTGTTTTTTTATCAATGCCGCTGTCTCTCCTATATGGCACCACATCAATACCGCATGACATTGTTGACAAAATCCTATCCGACCACAACAAAAATTCAAGGTTTTGGGTCTGAGAGGCTAAATCTCATCAAATAGTGCATGGTCCGTGGCTCAAATGGCGAATAAATAATGTACCTTGATATGGGGTTGAAAACCGGGCTGATCTACACCATGCCCCCCATGGGCTTGTTAGTTGTTACTCACTCACAATAGATACCGCAACACATACAACGAGGCGACACAAGAGATGCTATAGTTCTATCCCTGAGGAGTGAGATTGGAGGCGTCCAGGACCACATGGAGTCGGTTAGTTCCTTTGCAGTCATATGTATCAGCTTGCAGAGCTGATCTACATTTACTAACAACTGTATAGTGACGACCGTAGTGGACACTTTTTCATGATTGGCTGCCTCTAAGCCAATGGGAGATTTACCCATAAAACCCATAGTTTGGAACGCCATAAAAGCCCATACTCTGAACGCCGCAACGCGATGGAGTCTGATGTTAAGTCTATTCATCACCTGAACAGATCGACTCATTGTATTACCATCTATGCTGAACTATTGCTGCAAGCTGATATCATATTATGACTTCAGTCATTTCTTGTTTTTGGTATGGAAACCGTATAGCGCTGGACAGAAACAATGCCCTTAATGGAATTGTGACGGCGTCTAGCACGATTGTGGGTATACAATTTGGCTGTCTGAGGCTAGATAACGAGCAGGTGGTTAAGAACGCGTCCTCTATTAATAGCGGATGCCCAAAATATGAATATGAATTATGTCGCCTTTCTAGCCAACGGTTAGATTGAGGCCCCCGCCACTGAAAACAATAGTACAAATTGTCATTTATGTGCCATTCCATTTGTGCCATCAATGATGGAAGCAGCTGTTGTGCAGTTCCAGGGGACAGTTGACAGGCCCATCTCCATCTGGGAGGATGGTAATGATGAGCTCCTGTTTAAGAATATTATGTATTTACTATTTTTGTTTTGGGGTGGGGGTGTCGATAAAATTTCAATGTTTTATGTATACATTTTAATTTAATCTGAAATGTTTTCATTTTAGTTTTAGTATAGTAAAGTTTTAGCTGACTAAATTGCGTGTCTTAAGTACCAGGTCTTATTCCCTAACTTGAGTAAACTAAAGACCTGGAGGCGTGATCAATGCCATTTGGCTATTCTGAGTGGCCAAAGAGCATTGACCACGCCTCCAGGTCTTTAGTTTACTCAAGTTAGGGAATAAGACCTGGTAGGCCTACTTAAGACACGCAAAATACAGCCCCAAGTATCATAATATTTTAGTTACAGTTTAGATACAGGTATTTCTTGTCTGCAAAAACGTATTTTGGCAGGCCTTGAGGCCCGATTCTATACACTTGGTTGCATGCTTCGTGAGCTTGTAGGTCTGACATTTCACCGAGCGCAAACCAAACTTCTACAGGATCTCTTCTCCACTATAGTCCCTCCAAAACCCTCGCTAACATTAACAGTTTCTATTAGTATATTGGCAAAAGTCTTATAGTCATCACTCACCATAGCTTGGTTTGTATTTAGCTTCCATTTAGTTCTCATCAGTGGGGGAAAAGAAGGTATAGTCGACGAACATTCCTCGTCATTGTTTATGTTTAGTCTGCGAAGAATTAACACTGTTGGACATAATATACGATCATGTTTCCATGTTCCATCTGACAGCGGCCATATGTCAGTAGTCATAATAAGCCGGCCTTATCCATGAGGTCTCAAAGCCAGCTGTTGACCGTGAAAGTGGATTTGAGCGCTATATGCTGCGTGTCGTGGCTAAATCCCGCCTCCAGTGTCCTATAACCTTTCCACTTTATTTACCTACCTCTCTTTCACTCAAACACTGCTTTATGGCTCGGATTAGATATGCATTTACCCCCCCCCAGAATGCACCTCTGTATCAGTCCATAGCTTCAATTGACAAGCAAATGGACTATTTATGTTGTACGTGTGTACTGTCTGTGTACGTGCACATGTCACATTGTTACTTAGAACTACATCGTGGTACTTATTCTATACCAACGGTTCATTCGTATGGTTCCGGTGCCGTGGCGGCCGAGGCCCCATGCAGACAAATGAACGCCAAGCTGTCGGGAGGTTTCCTCGACACACCGTCAAAGTCAGAGCCACGGTTTCTGACAGCGGAATCAAAGGCCAAGTGTTCATTTATGTACGCCACTAAACGTATTATTTCCTGCATCCTGACGGCTGTGTTTGCCCGTGAGTTATGTTGGAGCGTGCTGCGTGCGTCCATGCTTATTATTTCTCGCTGTCGGGGGGGGGAGATACCTTGTATCTCTCTCGTCTCCATATATTTTTTTTCTTCCCCCCGCGGAAATGAATGCCCTGCTTTCAGGCACGTGCACACATAGACATCAACGGGGGCTTGAGCCCCTGCCCTTTTTCCTGTCTGTAAAAAAAACTGCCCTCTCCAGACCATGAATGCAGGATTTACTCTGGTGAAAGAAATCCAAATGCCTCTCCCTTTACATGCCATATACCTGTAGGCTATACCCGAAGGCAACATTCAGGGGAATTGCCCTTTTCCGAATTTTCCTGAACTTGTGAACGCAGCATTATTGTAAGAATGTGTAAAAATCCATGCCGTGCGCCGCATCTCCAGTATAGCTAAAGTAGTAGTAGAGTATGGGTATCAGTAAAATAGCTGATCTACAAGCTCTCAATGACAGGTTGTGAGCTTGTAGATCAGAAATGGCGAGAATGTAGTCGATATGCAATCTCGCAACGCGTTGAGCGCTATATTTATGCTATGTTTGACCAATGTGTAAAGTGTACGTGAAAGTGGCTATTTATGTGTACCTGCGGGTTTTAAGAGTAGGCCTACTACTGTTAATAACTGTACCAATAAAACGTTTTTGTAACGGCTTGTGATTAATTAATAACTACGTTAGAACACATGGGTTCTTCTTTTCCCACCTTTTCCATTTCCTGAAAAGTAAGGGTTTTGGACATACACGGTTTCGACAGTGAAGCGTTTTATGCGCCAGTCATTTGTACGGTGCGTTCCATGTCACCACGGGGTGCTGACCCACTTCTGAGCCGTCTGACTGATTCAGTATGAAGCGCGTGACAAACGACAAACACAGCGAAACAGCAACAGGAGTCCCCTTTGTAAAGGAAATGACATATGAAAGGCAGGCAGACAGCCCTAACAGGGCTGCCGCATGGCATTTTAGCTGACGATTAATCCTCCTGCAAATAATCGCTGATTAATGATTTTATACCATTTTAACCGCATAATAGCATCTGTATTCCGGGGGAAAAACCTTCGCTGAAAATTGGAAGATCTATACCAAGGTCACAACGTTTAGCATCAGGGACGTGCAGAGTGTTAGAGAGGCAGGGGCTGAAATCCCACAAGAGGGCACTTTTGGACAAAAATAGCAGAAATAGCAGATCTACAAGCTCACAACGTGTCGCGCTGCGGCGCTATTTTCGGGCGGCGCAACCCAGCACTCTATAGCTATAGTGGAGATGCGGTGTACGACATGGATTTCTAACCCATTCTGACCTGAGATCAGATTCATACGAGGTTTTCACTGGACACACACTGGTCTGATTAACCCATTCTGACCTGAGATCAGATTCTAAAAATGTCAGTCGTTCTTCGATTTTTCAATAATAGCAGACCTACAAGCTCGTAGCGCGCCACTCGGTGGCGCGCTATGAGCTTGTAGATCTGCTATTTTTCAATAGCTAAAGCATAACATGATGCTAACACCAAAACGGGTTCCCGGTCAGAATGGGCTAAACATATTTGTTCAACGCAAAATGCTGCGTTCGAGTTCAGGAGACTTCGGGGGGAAAAAAAAGGAATTCTCCTGAATGCTGCCTTCCGGAATGGCATGGAAAAGGAGTGGCATTTGCATTTCTTTCACGATAGTACATGCCGACCATTCATGGTCTGGAAAAAGGGCAGTTGTGTTACAGACGGGTAAAAGGGCAGGGGCTCAAGCCCCCTTTGATGTCTATGTGTGCATGCACGTCCCATGCATGTTTAGCATATCCTCATGCATAGTCGTTGTGAGGTTGACTATACTTTCATGTGAGATGTATAAGTAGGGTTTAAGTGGTTTGTTTTTGGACTTTTAACAGGTTCCGTCCACCCGACGCGTCCTAGGGAATCCAATCGATGGATGCAATGGACGTGTGGACACGCCCTAGCGCATCCTCAATGATATCAGGCGAGACAATACTATTCCGAATTTCTTCCTTTTTTAATTTTAGACTAAGATGCTCTTTACACGAGGATGGTGTTCATAAAAGACGGCAAAATAAAGTACCGTTTGCTGCTGTCATTTAGACGAGAACCGTGTCCACAGGAGGTGAAAACGCAACGAAGTGAAACCACCTCCCAGAGTGGAAATCTTTTAGAACGCCGTTTCCTATGGTCTCCATATAAACAGGCAAAACGGTGGATACGCAAAAATTGTGACATCATGGCTTACGTCAGCTCTGGTCGGCTCACCCGTGTCCTACGTTTTTACATGGTGTCATAGGCATGCGTCAGTTGCTAGGGGAAACGAACAACAACAACCATGCTAGTGATGAGGACGCGACGTTTGTTTACTTTCTGTGTAGAAGAAGAACGGAAGTAGTTCTACGCATGCGTGACTTATGTCTATGGTTTGTATATGCGCTGCGTCACACGGACCCCACAAGGACACGCGCCACCTAGCGACCTGGCATATATATGCATGCACTTTGTAGCGTTTTCATTCAAGTGTGCGTTCTCATGTAAATGGTCCAAAAAAATGAGAACGCAACGGGACTTTGACGTGTTATATGGAGATGGTCGCCGTCTAAAAGAGGCCTAAGACTCTAATGCCTCGTTCAGACCAAGGAAGCTAGAAGCTATAGAAGCTGCTGCTTCTATAGCTTCGTGGTCCCATGTTATAACTCTATGCAGACCAGCTTTTTCGTTTTGAAGCTTGTTTTGCGAGCTTTTGTTCTCCTCAAAACTTAACTTTGACGCAGCTTTTAAAAGCTGGATTCTGCCTTCAGCTTCTAGAAGCTGCTTCTATAGCCAATGAGAGCACAGCGTGGTTTGAGGAGGCGGAGTTTATAGCTCATTTGAGCAGAATCCCTCGGCAGAATCCTTCGGCGAAAGCTGACCGCACCGAGATCGAATTAAATTATTTACTTTTTAAATAAGGGCTGTATATGTAATATGAATTAATATTTGGCAAGACCATAGCATATTTATGAAAATAAATCAAAGTGTATATGAGCAACAAGGCGTCGAAGCGGTGAGAGCAGGTTGTGTTCCGTCACTTGTGAGCCAGTTCTCTCCCAGTAATGATAATGATAATGAATGTATTTATATAGCACATTTCAAGACACTAGTGGGCTGTATTTTGCGTGTCTTAAGTACCAGGTCTTATTCCCTAACTTGAGTAAACTAAAGACCTGGAGGCGTGATCAATGCTCTTTGGCCACTCAGAATAGCCAAATGGCATTGATCACGCCTCCAGGTCTTTAGTTTACTCAAGTTAGGGAATAAGACCTGGTACTTAAGACACGCAAAATATAGCCCATAATAGTCACAAAGTGCTTTACATAACAGGGTAAAAACAACAACAACGTAGTCACAGCTACAACAAGATATCAATAAGTGGACAATATAGAAGCATAACACACAAAAATATAGTGTATGCAAAAGGAAAAATTAAGAGAAAGCCTTAACGTAAAGGTGGGTTTTTTAGAAGGGATTTAAAACCAACATGACACAGATTTAGCAAGTGTTAAATGAATAGGTATAGGGCGTTCCATAGTTTGGGAGCCCGGATTACAATTAATAGCCTTTATATCAGTTGTATGTACCCCCTCTATTTATGCAATATGTTGCCCGTGTTTTGTGATTGGTTTGCTGCGTTCTGAATCGATAAACCAATCGCATAGAATCCATAGATAATATTTTTTTGAGGGAATAATTTGTATTGGTTTATCGCATTCATGTATTGATCATGAACCAATCGCATATAGATAATATTGTTTTGAGGGAATCATTTCAATTGGTTTATTACGTTGGAACATGTGAATCCAAATTACTTGAATGTTTCCCTTTCAGGCTTTGATAAACAAAAAACTGCACAGGGCAGATATATGACGAATTAACAGCCTATACATACAACAAATGAACTGACAATGAATGCCGACAATCAAAATAAATAATTCGCCATGGCCAGCTGAAACAGGCCATATGTGAGAGCCACATTTGGCTCATATAGGGTATAGACCAGGTCAGATTTAAGACTTCAGTGGCACATTAATACATTTATTTCACATTTACTGGGCATGCCGATTTAAGCTCTGCTATTTAGGTGAAGCATATAGCCTGGTATCACGGGATTGCTACTGTGGCTTTAACATATTTTGGACAGGAAAATGATTTTGTGAAGTTTTATTTCCCTGCTGGAATGCATGGGGCTGCGAGAGGGCTCACTGCCAGTTAAAATCACACACGCACACCTATATACTGTATACTGTGTGTGTGTGTGTGTGTGTGTGTGTGTGTGTGTGTGTGTGTGTGTGTGTGTGTGTGTGTGTGTGTCAACTACGAGTGCTCTGCACCCAGGAAACTTCTTTAGTTCAGCATTTGACCCAAAGAGTATCGACTCGACTGTTTTGCCGAGATGGACGCTTTTTTTCTTTTTTTTTTGAGCACTCTGCTCTGCCAGAATATAGATTGAAACACAGAACTGATAGCTCATGGTGCCTGACTCGTGAGGCAGTGGTAGATGGAATAACTATAGGTTCCTTAACCCATTCTGACCGGGCACCCATTTTGGTGTTAGCATCATGTTATGCTTTACCTATTGAAAAATAGCAGATCTACAAGCTCATATCGCGCCACCGAGTGGCGCGATACGAGCTTGTAGGTCTGCTATTTTTGAAAAATTCGAAGAACGACTGAACATTTTTAGAATCTGATCTCAGGTCAGAATGGGTTAATCAGACCAGTGTGTGTCCCGTGGAAACCTCGTATGAATCTGATCTCAGGTCAGAATGGGTTAAATGTAATAGTGTTCAGAGCCTTTTCTCGGTCACAGGCACGCTACTTGTGGCCCGGGCGGCCCACATAGCTGAATGCAGGAGTGCAGAAATAATTTTATAACTGGGGGGGGGGGGGGGGGGGGGGGGATTCAGATTCAAGCCTTAATTATTGCCATGTCAACAGAGTTGATTGGAATTTGTTTCAGTCTACTAAAAACAGACATACAAAAAGACACATATTCACATCACATAATCAGACGGTAGAAAAAGATACAAAAATACAAACATCATATGAGGGGGACCAATAAATAATTTGGGGGCTATCTGCGGAGGAGGTGGGATATCCCCCCCCACTTTTGCGCAAAGTTATTTTTTTTAGGGGATAATCCCCCCTCCTCGTGAAACTGAGGGGGTCGAAAAATATTGGTGTGACACCACGGCTGGTCTTGTTTAGATTCCGTTGTCGCACGTGTGCAAAATGTAACGTTCCCCAACACGGCTTCAATGGGAATGCATCAAAAACAAAAAAAATCTGCATGAATTCAAGGCTTCATGAGGTGTGTACTTGATGGAAAATAAGTAATGTTAAGTAAAGTCACTTTATATGTTGTCCGGGCGCATAGAAAGATGAACTAAAGTATTCAATAAATCACACCCCTGTGAAGTGAGCAGTGCAACTGTTGCACTGCTCACTTCACAGGGGTGTGATTTCTATTATTATTACAGTATTCGTTTTTTTCTTATGAAAGCAGAGAGTCTTCTGTTTCATAACGGTATATAGTATGTACATGTCGCTATAGGCCTTATTTTGTGAATAATAGTTGTTCAGGTCCATGCCTTCTCTAAAGTTCTCTGGTGGGCGCAAGCTGCATTCAATAGCCAATTACTGACAAACTGTACATGGGATCAATGTGTACTCTTTTCCTCCTAAAAGTAGACATTCAGGGCTTTCATTCGGTGTATAGTATGTATAGGATATTATTTGTGTTCATCTGTCTGTCAATGTCTGTCAACTTCAACCTTCCATATCTCTGCTGTTTGTTCAAGCGAGCAGAGTTCAGGCAAAAGCAGGTGTTAGAAAAAGGTCAATATCTCCAGAATGGAAGATGGTAAAATCAATTTTATTTTTTAAATTGAAGTGGACAAGTTAGGCTTAAATGTGATGTATGCGGTGTGATTCTCGCTATAAGAGAACATTTTGCTGTGGGCCCCGAAATCTTTTTCTTTCCTTCAATGTAAAGACCATAGCACCACCAAGCTCCGCCTGACAGAATAGCCCAGCACAAAATGTGTTAAACAAAAACAAAAACTGTGGGTCTTAGTCCTGCTCCCGCCCACCCCCGGATTCCACTCCTCATTTCTCACCACGGACATTTACATTTCTGACCGCTGTTCCCACTCGCATAATAACAATTTAAGTGCCGGCTTTAGTCCTGCATAATCCTGCAATATCGCTGCAGGCAGGCAGGCAGGCAGGCAGGCAGACAGACAGACAGAACACAAGAATTGCCTTAGAAAAAGATAAAAACTAAAGAAATGCAGGGCATTTCAGCTCAAATAATGCAGCTTGATCGAGTTCAATTCAGAAGAACTGGGTGATTTTATTTCTTTTTACACATCTGCTAAAATAGCCATGTAATTACGCGTCCAGAAGATAAGTGGACCCGTTTAACAGTGGGTGATTCACGGCAGGGAAAAGGCTGCAATGTTAATGACAGCAGGGACTAGCTGTGAGTCAGGAGAAAAGCACATTGTGTCAGTTGATTTTGTTGACTAAAATGTATGTTGGCGGGCCTTGATGGCGTCATAATGCCTGATTTTACACTGAGCCCATCTATAGCTCACAACGCGTCGCAGCGTGCTCTGCTATTTCCAGCATGCAACCAAGCATAAAATGACATGTCGTTTAGTTCTACTGGATCTCTTCTCCACTAGACCAGGAACCAAATATGACCTCTTAATAATAAAGGTCATGTTAAAGTGCACACACAAATGACAACGTATTTGACTTCATTATCCCAAGAGTCTAATATGCAAGCATGTCCAGCGAGGACGCGCTGTGATTGGCCAGTCTTTGCTTTGACTGGAAGTTCTGCCTCTGTGCCTTAATTGGCAAATGCCAGGATGAAACTCATTGTCTCCCCTATACATAATACAGTCAATCCCCTTGCATTGACCCCCTGATTTACAATGATGGATGATTCCAATTATGGATGGATTTTATTGTTACCAACGTTTCGACAAACAAGCGAGTATATGAACTTTGTTTTCTTGACAATTTGGAAGCTCTTGGGTAATTTGGCTATTTTAATGAAAAAAAGATAATTGTAAGCCCTTTCAGAGAATCAATTATCTTCGGAAGGCATCACATGAAATGTGTGCTAGTGTGTTCCTGCTTAGCTATCACACATATTATTCACACGTCTAAGTGGATCTTACACTGAATGTTTTGGCATCAAACATGCATGGAGTCTGCAGGGGTAAGGCTATGTTTATGAGATTGGAGATAATTACTTGTTTATCCTCTTTTTTTTACCTTAAAATATGGGGCAAAAAGAGAACATTATCACATTCAGTGAGGATTTGAATCATTTGGGTTTTAGACTTGTTGGTTTGACTACACAAAGGTGTTTTCTTTCGTTTGTTTGATTCTCTTTCGTTTTTTTCTCCCTTATACTTTGTTGTGAAACTTTTTTTTAAGTTTCCCAGCAGGTTTCAGCCACTTGGAACAAAGACAAATGATACGTGCTGCACAAGTGTCCTATATCATATCGGGAGATATTGGTCTTGTTGTCAAGTTCAACTAAGTAAGCACATTAAATATACGATGGTTTTAGATGGTTTACCTTTGTAAACAGAACACGGTTAGTGATTGTTTCTGTTCATTTTGTTTCATTTTTGTATTCTCCTATAGTTCTTGTTATTTCATTCGTTTTAGTTCACTATAACCGTACTAGAGTTCAACAAATGCAGAGATGGAACAATTTACAATGTAGGCATTTGGCAGATGCTCTTAATCCAAAGTGATTTACAGTATAAGCAAGAGCAACACAAGGTAATATACATCAAGTGAATATAAATAGTCATCGAGGATCAAAAGCAAACCAAGAACCTATCATCATCTATATGAACCCATATAGAGGCAGTCGAGAAAGAATGATGGGAACATGTTCCATTTCAATACCCCCTACTTTAAAATACCAAAAGTCTTTAATGTGGTTGGTTGGACGTCTTTCTGCTACAAAGCCCCATTTGATTGGAACAATCCTCCCTTTATCTCTTAGTTAGATCTATTTCATCATTCAGTACCTTCAGAACTTCCTTATCCCATTCTGACCTGAGATCAGATTCATACGAGGTTTCCACTGGACACACACTGGTCTGATGAACCCATTCTGACCTGAGATCAGATTCTAAAAATGTCAGTCGCTCTTCGATTTTTCAAAAATAGCAGACCCAGTGTTGACACGGATGCATAATTTGCACTCTTCTTTCTCCATAGAACAGTCGCAGTCCCGCCCCTCAAGGGTTTACAGTATATATTCCTTTAAGGCAACCTTACAAGTATGATCGTACCCTATACAAACCCTCCCGCGCACTCAGATCAGCCAACGCAGGGAAGCTGGAAGTATACCTTCAGTAAAACCGGGACGACGCTCCACACGAATGTCTCTTCAGTGCAGACTTAAAAGAGTTCAATGTACTGTAGGAGTCTGGCGGATCTCCAAGGGCAGTACAGTATAATTGTGCAAGTCCTTAATGAAAAGGTTTGAGAAACACAGAGCATAACATACGTTTTCCAAATGGGTTATATCATGGGTTATAGCATTGATTGCTGGCATTACAAGCGGTTAAGAGGCATCGGACAAAAGCAACACTGTTACAAACAAACAATCTTAACAAAACATCACACACAAATGAAAAATATGCCAAAACAGTAGCAATACAAAATTGTAAATAGTAGCAAATATGTGGCACAAAATGGCAAAAGGCCTACATGGGGGAGTGTGTCGCGAAAACTCGAATGGTCCGCGTGACCCAAAATCGGTTTGCAATCGAACCCATTTTGTTTGAGAAACGCTAGACCTTTGTGTTTGTTGAATCCTGTTTACTGACATGCTAAAGCCTGTTTGTTTGGGAATTAGTGCTTGTGTTTGTCCATGGATCGTTAATGAGCTCCGTATGTGGTGCTAATTTCTGTTTGTTTTAATCCAGAGTAAATGTGTCGTGTAATTTGAATCATATAGCATAATTAATATCTACTTGTTTAGTCATAATGGTACATTTCTGCATGGCCATTTGTCTCACCGAAGTGAGTCATCACCCACCCCACAGTGTCTTAAACTATTTGCATATCAATGGTCCACAGGCAGGAAGCCTCGTGGCTTCACTCTTTGACTAGATAATTCTTGAGTGATCTTGTATCTGATTATTACCTTTAGGGTCTAGACCACCTGTGGATTTGGGCCTTCCTGTTTCATTGTTCAATGACAGAGCCAACCGACTACAGTTTGTCTCTTTACATTTTATGATACACACACACACACACACACACACACACACACACACAAAAGGTGAGACCAGACTGCAGGAGGGGGATGGATAAAAGGGATGGATGGAGAAGGACTTGAGGTGGTTGTGCTCTGGGGCTGGGGAGTTGGAAAAATGGAGGAGCACGGGACGGTCACCCTGGCCTGTGCTGCTATCAAAGGGAAGAGATGACTTTGCTATGCTTGTAACCTGTAACGATGGGAGATGCCTTGATTGAATAAAGACGGACTTGGCCTGGGAAATCGGAACTCGTGTGTTGTGTTCATTCTGCATTAGGAAAATAAGGTACAGATCCGCAGGACAGTATACGACAAATGCTCTGCGTTTGGACTTCACACACACAGGTGTCCTTTGTCCTTGAGGGCTAAGACGAGAATCCTATAATCATATAAGGCAGATGCTATATGGTCTTTTTGGGGGCCCCCCAAATGTACGCGAAGGTCTGAACAAGTGGTTCCTAAAGTGGGGACCCGCAGGGGTCCTTGAGGGAGTTCCAGGAGGTCCCCAGCTAAATGAAATGGACCCTTATGGGTCACGTTTGGTTCCATTTGTACGCTCTCAGAGTTAAATTAACTTAGATTTTGCAATATAAATTGGGTAGCTCCCAGAGATAGAAATGCCATTAGATGCATGGGGGGTCCGACCGTAGGTAGACTAATGCATCATGTCAAACTGAGGGTCCTTAAAATTAAACGGGGGTTGAGAATCACTGCTAGAACCATACAAATCGTCTCTTATGGGGGGGGTCCTCTGGCATATATTTTCAAATGAGGGTCCGCGGGCTATAATGAGTCCTTGACATGAAAACGTTTGGGAACCACTGCCATAATAGAATGCACCTGCATGCCTTCGATTGGCTGAATGCAGGAAAGGACACCGATCAGCTGGTGTGAAGAATGATATTCTAATCTGCAGGGGGGTGCCCTGCAGGCCAGCAGGAGACAATCGATGCTGCGGTGTCAAGCGGTGCTTAATTTGACACCGCAGCTATGATTGCCTACAGGGCCATATACCATGTCACTGTCCATGGTGATGAATCTCTCTCTCTCTCTCTCTCTCTCTCTCTCTCTCTCTCTCTAACGTTGCTTGTGTCCCTGTGGAAATAATGTGGGATTATGCAGGACCATACAGGGATATTGCAGGACTAAAGCCGGCACTTAAATTGCTGTTGTGCGAGCGGGAACAGCGGTCAGAGATGAAATGTGTGCACGCGGTGAGAAATGAGGAATCCGGGGAGAGTGGGGTGGAAGCAAGACTATAGGAAAACAGCCCCATTTCTGTGACAGCGATAGCACAAAACGCAGCAAAAAAATAAAACGCGCCAGCGTGCACTCTGTGCAACCACCTTTAACCAGGCATAACCCTCACCCTATACAACCACTGAATTGACTGAAACCTCACCTCGATAATGTTTAATCCTAAAACCAGCTTTCTTCCTCATTTTAGGCTATTTTTACTATTAAACTACCATTTCTCTTGTGAGGACCATATCCCCCCCCCCCACACACACACACACTACACACACACACACACACACACACTGTCACAGTCACACGCACGCACGCACACGCGCACGCACTCGCGCACTTCCCAAGTTCCCAGCTTGCTTTATTCCAGATACAAGCTAAGCATCAGAGTCAAGGTCGCGCTGACCTCCAGAGATGTGGCCAGCAGACTCACAGTGGATCCTGCTTCGCTGGCATTTTATTTTATCCATGGCAGCTCCATGACCCTAATGACCCCCCCACCAGTGGTGGAAGAAGTACCCTCCCCCCTCCTATCTAAAAGATAACTGGCCTGTAATTTCAGAAAGCCATGCGCTCGATATTAAAGAACAAAATGTCACTTCTTTTCTCCCAAAAAATAGCAGATACAACTAAGATTACAATGCACGTGCACGCACGCACGCACACGCACGCACACACACACACACACACACACACACACACACACACACACACACACACACACACACACACACACACACACACACACACACACACTTGACTAAAGTTACGACAGGAAGACTAAAAGGTTAACTCAAGCTTTATCCATAAACACGGTATGCCCATAAAACACGTCTGGGTTCTGTAGCTATGGGTTTTTTGGTGCTATAGAGTAATGTTTTTTTACTTTTTTTTTTACTTTTTGTTGCAATCAAACCTACTGCACTTTTTGGCACTTTTTAAGTAGGCTACATGTTTATACCAATTAATGCTTTTGTATACTTTTACTCAAGTACAATTACATTTGCAATTCTGGACTGGATTCTGCCCATGTAGAGTACAGCACAGAGTAAAGTGGCACAGAGTACACTACAGTACGAGCCCTGGGTGCGTTTCTCGGTGTCTGGATGTTCTGGGGACCCCGCAGGGACCCCCACACGGTAACTCTGTCCTTTTTCTATAAGATTTTTTTTCCAAAAATAATCAAAGTACAGTACAGAGCACAGTACACTACTAGGGCCTGATTCACAACGGCGTTTACGGTGATAACATGACGTGAAGCTAGTGGAAAGGCATTTACGTGGATTTCCCACATTAATTTGGAATTCATGGAAATGGCCGTGAACTTGACGCTCACGTACGTTGGTCGGAAACTCCGTCAATTCCCACGGGACGTCTTTAGGTGGCGGAGACGGCCCAGACGGGAGACATTTGCGGAAGCATACACGTGAGATTTATTCAGAAGGCTTTAGTCTTCATGCTGAATCAATAAATTGTTCCCAAATCTCAGATAAAATATGTAGGCATGTGTCCCCATGACATATTGGTCGATCAGCACAAAATAAATGATAGCCTATATAATAAAAGCTGAGTGCACTTGTATGCCTAAATGCATGCATTTCCCCATACAGAAACTGCCCCTGCAAGCCCGACACCTTTTTATTTATTCATTAGGATATTACTATAGCATGCGTGATTGCGCTTCTCACTTGACAGCTTTCTACTCGCAGTGCAACGGTTGTGAGCTTGTAGATCGGCTCTCGCGCATGTTAAAAAACAAACTCACAATTATAATAAGAACACATAGGCTTATCTGCATTCTGCACTACGAATCCAACATTGTTTAGTGTAGTAATGCCTGCAGTAGGCGGCAGGCCTATTGAAATTGTTTTGTTACGGAGCTCCTCAGCTCCTTGAGTCAGTTGACTGTCGGTCGGTGTGTGTGTGTGTGTGTGTGTGCAGTGTGTGTGTGTGCAGTGTGTGTGTGTGTGTGTGTGTGTGTGTGTGTGTGTGTGTGTGTGTGTGTGTGTGTGTGTGTGTGTGGGGTGGGCAGACAGCAGCGTGCTGCCGATCCGATTCACATTGGAAAATGAATGGGCTATATAGCCCTGTATAAAAAATAGAAGACCACATTAGCCTGGGAGGCGGCCTTTTTTCCGACAGCATTCTAGCCGACGGGGCAACGGTCCGCTCCGCAGCTCCACATGCGCTGCTCCCGTGCTTGCAAATATGAAGGACAGACTTTATAATCATGTATTGATATTGATCACATGCATGGATGCCACACACAGAATAGTTTAACTCACTGGCTAAACTCACTGGATTATAATTTCTTAAATTCTTCAGACAAGAGGATCCCAATTATTCACTTATGAATGTATAGGCTTGTACTGTTCTTTATCGCGCAAGCCATGCCCCCCTCCCTCTCTCCTCTCTCTCTCTCTCTCTCTCTCTCTCTCTCTCTCTCTCTCTCAAAAGACGACTTTTGCATTGACATATATCCGATATTTTAAATATCGGATAGGATAGCCTATGTTTTACCTCTGACTGCAAAGTGCAAAGGTATGAGTGCAGCACCCGCCTTGGTCTCGAACTTAATTAAATAAATTATAATTATATTGTTTCAGCAGCGGAGCACGCACCGTTGTGGACATATTAATAGAGTGCGGGCTATATTCATGCATTGACCGCGGCTGTGAAGCCGCATAGTCTGCGGCTGCAAAGCCTTTTTTCTTTTTTTGACAGACCAAACTGCTGTCTGCTGAGTCATGCTTGAAGCCTTTTATGGTGCGATATGGGGCGTGGATCAATGCAAATGAGGTTGTCGGGTGCTTTTCCGATCACTTTGCACCCACTGCATTCAGTATGACATACACCTGCGATACGCCAGCGCACCTGTGGTACACACCGCTCTCTGAATAACACGTCATCTCAACGTAGCTTGATCGGACGGATAAATACGATATCTGTTTCCACCACAGTGTAACGGTGGCGTATTTCTTTTTAATGAATCAGGCCCCTAGTGAGCAGAGTGAACGCAATGTGGGAGCACATGAATACATGCAGCGAACAGAAAATATGCCAAGACACATGCCTGTCCAAAACTGCTATACTTTTCAGGAGATTGATTTATTTTTTAACCTGTGTTCCAATGGATTCGATGCAGTTTTTATTTAAACAGAAGGTCTTGTTAAAAACCTTTCATTGGGTCGATAATATATAAAAGATCAATATTTCTTTCACAGCTAACTGTACAGCACACCGTGCACGCACAAACACACGCGTGTACACACGCATGGGCGCGTTTTATTGATTTTACTCTATAGTTTAGTTTAGTTTTATAATGTTTAATAGAGATGATTTTGTTTTCTCCTATAGCCCCATTAAAAAACATTAAAAAGATGTTAAAGTACAACAATACATGGGCAATTTGAGATACTCTCCTTTAATATAACAATTCAAGGTTCATTCTCAAACCCTGTGCACGAGGATGCTAACGCACAACAAACCATTTTAGCGGTGCCGGGCCAACGGGAGAGAACTTGAAGATGAAATCTTAAAGGGGGTGTCAGTGATTTCAGTCAAAAAACCTTAGGTTTCGTTTTTGGCTGTGGGACCTAAGCCTTCGTCCAATCAGGATAGAGAGTCAAAAACGAAACCTAAGGTTTTTTGACCCCCAGGGGTTAACTGGGGACAGGGAGGAACTCCTTATATGGTCAGCACTCTCTATAGTAGAGAGGATTATCACAACAAAACAAAAAAATAAGTGATATTTGAAATAAGTGAAATCACTTAATCTACCTTTAAAAAAAAAAAAGAAAGTGGCCGCACACGTCAATAACCAGAGTGCCAATACTTGATCAGGACGCAGCAGGTTAAGATTATGAATCCAGAGGGAATCTTGAAAAAAAATAAAACAAGAAAGTGGCCACACAAGCCAGATAGTGCCAATAAGAGTGCTATAATTCTCAAACTCAAATCAACACAAGTGAAAAAGAAGGTGACTCCCGTCTTCAGATGCAGTGAAATATAGAGAACCAGCAGTTGGAGGCTATCTTTCAAAGATGTGCATGCAGGAGTTTCCTTCTTTTTCAGTATGTCGGTCACTTGGCTGTCCTCCTATAAGCACCTGTCGCCTGTGCTTTTGTAAGTGTGCGTTGCTTGTAATTGTTCTTAAACTAACTAAAAAATAAAACAGAAAAATAATTGCATGAGAAAGTAGAATTATAATGCCAAAGGTTCATGTTGTTGACTGCCGGATAATAATTGTTTTAGCAGAAATGTGGGGAAAATGTATAATTGACAAAATGTTCATAAATTCAACAATTTAAGTCACCGTAGAATGTGAGTGATTAGGATAGGTGACACAAATGGAAACCAAATGACAAGCTTAGTTCATTGCAGGTATGTACGCCATGACTGAATATACAATTATTATCGACTCTAGGCGGGAAGCCATTGGTCACAGATCTTGTCTGTTTGTGTCTGGATCCCATTATGGATCATGAAGCAACTCCCAAAATAGACCATACCCATTTCTGCGTGACTATTTTCCACTAATTAGCATATATTTGAAATACAGTCTTTGCTGCTATAGACTTTGCATTTGAATGCATTAAAATAATTAAGAACATCGAGAAAAAAAAATCTTTCACAAATTAAAGGAATATGGTAAATATTCAGATGATCAGATGATTTAAAACTCTTAATTATATATATATATATATTATTATTTTTTTTAATGTCAAACTATGATTATAAATGTTGACGTTGACTACCTTTTTTTCACAGAACTAAATAAAAAATGAGCTATGATGACTAAAACATGAGACTAAATACATTGACAATTTTGTCAGCAATTAAAAACTATGTTTAACTCTCTCTCTCTCTCTCTCTTGCACTCACACATGCATTGAGGCCATTTGACTGAACCTTTTTTCCACACTGGTCACAGCAGTAAGGCTTCTCTACAGTGTGAATCATCTGGTGTACTTTTAGGAGATTGTTTGGACTGAAGCTTATTCCGCTCTGGTCACAGCAGTACGGCTAGTGTGAATTCTCTGGTGAATTAGCCCTTCACTAAATCCCACCCCAAAAAGCGATTGTCCAATGCCAATCCAAGTAGTTTAGCAACGGTTGCTATGCAGGTCAAGCTTTCTTCGCTGCTAACGTGCCTATTGGACAAGGATGGGTTGGGGAGGGACTTAGTGAAGGGCTAATTGTGAGAGAATAGCTCGTGACTTTTAGTCCACACTGGCCACAGTGTGGGGGGAGAGGGGGCATAAAAAACACTGCTTCCATGTCATGCCTTCAGATAGGGAGGCACGACATGCGTAAGGAGGGAAAAAAAAGGAGAGCCCAGACAGTGCGGGAGGGAGGGTGGAGAGGAGGTTGGGGTGCGAAAGACAGGTGTATGCAGAGGGATGTGTATGTGTATGTCTGTAAGTTCATGAAGGTCCATGTGTTTATGTGGGAGTCTCTCCGAGAAGGTGTCCAGCTAGCGATTTAAAGTTTCTTGTAGGGCAATGAGTCTCTCTCCGTGTTGGTAATGAGTCTCTCCGTGTTGGTGTCCAGCTTGCGATTTAGCTCCGTGATCGCCACAGTCTGAGCTTCCACCACTCTGCTCAGCTCGATTATCACGACAGTCAGTTTCCGGTGCTCCTTGAAGTGCTGCCCTCTTGCCAAATTTCCGATACAGAAGGGCAAGGCTCAAGCCAACTAGCAGAAGACCTGTCATCATAATGCATATGCGCTTATTCACAGATAGGGATAACAGGGGACGTAATAACCTCGCACTTGTCATAGTACGAGTCCATCATGTACCCATCAGCAGCAAACGCCTCGTTCAGGTAGGCGGGCTCCTCCGAACCAGACTTCCTTTCTGAAAAGAAAGATACCACACCACACTCTGAATGTGTTTTCCTTGTGCATACAGTATAGGCTACAAGGTTTACAGGACAAGACTCTTCAATAGACTGTTCTTACAGACTTAATTAGTTCTTACAGTCAAAAGGAGTCGAAGGTTTACTGCACCTTCATGGATGCAAACAAACCTTTCCTACCATATATCTGCTTCATGGATATAATACTTCAGGCTGTTGTTGTTTCTTGTTTTCAACCAGGGGCTCTGGCTTCCCATGCAGGGAGGCACACCTGTGTTTAGTGCAGGGTTTGGGTGCTGTGGCGTGGTGCGGGTGCCTCAGGATATTCCATCAATATCAGTTAAAATCAGTTAAACTAGGTCTATCTACCCTAACTATCTTCACCAAAAATAGCAGATGTACAGGCAGATGTCACATGTGCGTCACTTTGTGATGAATTGTGAGCTTGTTGATCGGCTATTTTTGGTGTTTGTGGGTAAGCGTCAAGTATGAAGTTATTTCCAGTCTGTTCTAATGGAAATGGACATTCCTCAGTGACATATACTGTATCTTAAGGGGGAAAGATGTGCATATTTTCGTAGCATAATGTCACTGTTTATAGGTTACAAACAGTATTAATTAAACACTTATTTGTAACACTTTTTAAACGTGTCACAGTGTTTAGATTATAAACAAAAGAACATGTTTAATCGCCAGTAACACTTTTTAAACACATAAACGTGTTTAGTTTTTACAATCAAAGTCAGTCCTATAGGTGTTTAGAATTGTTGTTTTCACACATTTTGGGAAATATGGTAAATATGGTAATTTTGAACAGGCTAATATTGTAGTAATTCAGTACAGTATCGATGTTGCCTTTTTTTAATGGTCTGTTAAATGGACTTCTCATAGTAATCATTTTATGTGTTTATACAGTATTATGTTTAGAAAAGTGTAATATTTGAATGTACAATTTGAATGTGGATTCCCATTTAGATGGTGGTTGAATCAATATTGATTCCTAACATTGATTCAATATAAAATCAACCAAAATGTGCATGTAAGATCCAAATTTTAGATGATGGTTGAATCAACATTGATATAGTGTCAGTTATGGTTGAAACGGTATAGGCCTAATACAGTATGTTGATCGCCAACGGGTGAAAAATCACAAATCTCATCCAAACATTGGATGTTTTTTTTCAAAACTACAGAGAGCGCTCGTATAGTTCCAGATATTCAGAGAAGATCCTACTTTGAATGGAGCTCTATGCAAAAATCCTTGTGCTGCAGTGGGACGGAGTCTTTTCATATCAACCAGGACATGACTACAGGTTGGTTTGCAGTGTAGCCTATCTATGAAATCTATGAAAAAGTTTAATCTGCAGCACAATTTCATGCAATATATATATGTGGGGGTGCCTGAGACCCACTATATTTGACTAAATATTTACAGTGATAAAACAGTAAATTCCTATGAATGTTTACAGTCAACATAGTGAAACAGGTCATACTTATTTGACTAAAAGCTTACAGTAACACAATACAAAAGTACATAGGGCCTACTTATTAGAATAAATGTTTACAGTGAACATAGTAGAATAGCGCATACCTATTCCGTATGATGATTTCAACATGGCGGTCTGCATGGCTCGCTGCCTCAGCTCTGTTAATTCTTCTCACAGCGATGGAACACTTCAGGACGGCTGTTGTTGTTCATGCTGGATGTCCTGCGCTATACAGTCCTGGACGTGTTTACATATATAACCCTGAATCTCCCCAAATTAATAAGAAGAAGAAAATAAGTTCTATTCATCTGGCGTTCCAAATCCTGCGCCGTTTACAGCCCTCGATACAGCTCATCTGGGAGAAGTGAAAAGACTGAGTTTTCCTCAGAGAGAGAGAGAGGGAGAGAGAGAGATAGAGAGAGAGAGAGAGAGAGAGATGAGACCATTGCACTGTTATCATCCAGGAATGTGCAGCCTTGGACCTTATCTTAGGGCACTGTGAACAGTATCTGAGTCAGGCCCAGTCCCAGTGTGAGAGAGAGAGAGAGAGAGAGAGAGAGAGAGAGAGAGAGAGAGAGAGAGAGAGAGAGAGAGAGAGAGAGAGAGAGAGACACACACATAGAGAGAGAGAGAGAGAGAGAGAGAGAGAGAGAGAGAGAGAAAGGAGACTGACTCTTAGTTAGTTTGGTCTAGCTATAGTTACGATAGACAGACAGTGATCTTTTTTCCCATTTGCTTAATGTCTTGAAAAGCCCTGGTGGATGCGGAGGAGGGTACATGTAAAAAGGGCATATTATTTGTCTCACATATCTCATTTGTTTACATATGTATTCTACTGTCTCCAAATCTGAGGCCATGCGGTTCTCAGCAGGAAACCGGTGGTTTGTGCCGTCCGGGTAGGGAATGAGGCATTACCCCAGGTGAAGGAGTTCAAGTATCTCGGGGTCTTGTTCACGAGTGAGGGGAGGACGGAGAAGGAGATCAGCCGGAGAATCGGAGCAGCAGGGGGCGGTATTGCAGTCACTGTACTGGGATGTGCCAAAATGGTGGCATGACAGGAAGATCGTTCATTCATTCATTAAGTAATTCATTCATTCATTCGTTCATTCGTTAGTTAGTTAGTTCGTTCGTTCGTTCGTTCGTTCGTTCGTTCGTTCGTTCGTTCATCCATTCATTCATTATCCCCCCACCGAATAATGTCCTACATTGTCATACTATTACAGTGTCACACTAAAGTAGCAAAATAGCCGATTTGCAAGCTCAATGTGATGCATTGTGACACGTTTTGAGCTTGTAGATCAGCTATTCTTTGCTACATTTGAATTTGAATCGTGCACCACCCGACGATTTCAAAACTTGCAATTTGCACCACTCACTCAGGTGTGTTTTTGAGTGGTGCAACCACTCCTACAGAAAAAATCACACACGTGTGAACTGAGTGGTGCAACCCCCCCCTCTCTCTCTCTCTCTCTCTCTCATTAGAGACACAACACTACCCCTCTCTCTGTTTCTGGCGCCCCCTACTGGTATAAATCAGTAACGTACTCGTGCTCATAGACACAGGTACCTACACAGGTACACAGGTACGTACACGGACATTGCTGGTTGTAGGAGTGGTTGCACCACTCAAAAATAAACAGGTATAGATAAACAGTGCTTCTCTGCTGACCTCCAGCTATAACGATGCACCTGGATGTGTTTTGCTACAGAGCTGGGTGACGGTGCATACATGCCCAATTTACTATCTGTTAAAGGTGATATAGGCAGGTTTTCAGCCAAAAATCAAAATATTTATCTATCTATATTTGTGGCCTTATTCCCTCTATCTTCCCCTATATTTTGATGCTGAGCTGCTGCCCTGTAGACATACACTCTCCCTTTGTCTCCCTCTATGTGTTTGTATCTGTTTATATCCACTGTTGTTTTTGTCTCGGGACGGAATAAAGTGTGTTGGGAGGAGGGTCTGTGTGGGGGGTGACGCGGAGTCTTAGCCAATCACAGCGCGAGTGTGTGACTGTGTGTTCGACCCAGCAGTATTATAATGAAAACGCAATGCGATTTCATTGCAAGTATAATATTATCCCCATATCTTAGTTTCACCATTGTTCATGTGAAATAGTATGTTTATGATGTAATATGTAAGCCTGTTGAAATTATGAGAATCGCTATGTATAGCGCATGGTTGGGTGGTCCGGCCGGCTTGAAGCTTGCATTCGAGCCGTCGCTGATCATAGCGATTTTTCTTCATTGCAATGAATAACCGTGGACAAAGTAGTTCACATGAACGATGCTGTAGTGGCTGGGGCATTTGAGGGGCAATATGTTTTATATGCACGATTACAAATGAAAGATAATTGAATTGAGAGCCAGTGAGTCTGCTCCACTACTTCCTACTTCCTCATTTGCGGGACTCGTCGTGTCAGTCTTGTGATATTGTGATTACGCTACAGTTACCCTTAAAAAAACATGACAACTCAATGTCATTGTTGTAACTATGATATCGATAGAAATTCATATTTTTTTAATGTCATATTTAGCCATACGAGCGCAATATCCATAGCGTCCCTCCCAGCAGCAACAACAACCCCATAGCCCGAAGTGACCTGGCTCAGCCAATAGAATGACGGGGGGAGGGGGGTGGAGCTAGATTTTAATTTGTTTGGAAACACTCGATCAATTCTGTGTACAAACACTGGAAACTTGTCTACAATACCTTTAACGATTACTAATTATCCCAATGGGGACAATTGAGCTGCGGAGAATAGGTGGCGAGCAAGACTAATTGCTGTACTCAATATTTCCCCACCCCAATAGGATGCAGTTGGCAGAACACTCACAATGACGGCAGCTAGGCTGCAACATTAGTCTCACGATAAAACACCGCCGTGACACTAAGTATAGTCGCCGATGTCGGGTGGAAACCTGTATGTCCAAAACCGTTACTTTAACCAATTAAGAGCAGAGGCCGATTCTACAAAATGTCTTCTAAATCTGTAGTTCTCACACTTTCGAGATTTTCTGTTCAAAAAAGCTCGAAGTGTGATGCTTCTCATTTCCATAGGCTAATGCAGCTCAAACATGGCCCAATTAAGAGTGCAGGTGTCTATAGCATTGGTTCACAAACTTTCTTTTTCAGCTGAGACCAGTGTTGCCAAGTCTGCTTATTATAAGCGCCTTTGGGATTGTTTTTTTTCTTCTGTAAAGTCGCTCGTAAATATTGGTAATGTAGCTGTGGGTTGTTTTTGGGGCGTGCTTCCAAAGGGTAGACGCTTATTTGTTTGACTGTCAAGGGTTCAGCCTCCAGGAAGAAATTCTAAATACAAAGTGAATACACCATTGCACATAAAAACGACTCCAGGGTGTCTAATTGGATTTAGTAAAATGCAACAACTGTGGCACTCCATCTTTAAGGCCTTTTTAATTAAATCCCGAGGGTCACTGGAAAATGTAATATATAATATTTTGCGCAAACATTGAACCAATTACCATCTGGACAAAGATACAGAACATTACCACGGAATACCTATGGCTACCCCCCCCATGAGACTTACTACAGGCCAACTGGTAGTGGTCCTACCCCCCCCATGAGACTTACAAATCCCAAATGTTTATAAACAAATCCCAAATGTTTGTAAACAAATCCCAAATGTTTATAAACAAATCCCAAAATGTTTATAAACAAATCCCAAATGTGTATAAACAAATCACAAATGTTTATAAACAAATCACAAATGTTTATAAACAAATACCAAAATGTTTATAAACAAATCCCATGAGACTTGCTCCTACCCCCCCGGCCATGAGACTTACTACAGGCCAACTGGTAGTGGTCCTACCCCCCCCATGAGACTTACAAATCCCAAATGTTTATAAACAAATCCCAAATGTTTGTAAACAAATTAATATTTATTTGTCCGCGGACCCTCCCTCCATTTGCAAACATTCCGTTACAGGGAGCCCCTTATACAACATTTCTGTAGTTTCACATTTTCTCAACATTATTTTGTTTTGAAAAGAGCTGATTAAAGCCAAGTCACTACTTGTGTCCATGCTTTTTATAGACTTATTTCTTTCACAAAATCTAGCAACACTCGTTTGAGAGCCAAACGCACAGATAATCCATTATGAATTAACCACATAAGCACAATGAATAGCAAATACATTTTCTTTCAAAGCATGTTTAATGTAATGATCAATCAATCCCTTGTGTTCCAGCTTGGATACAGTATAGTATCCACATATTTCAACTTTGTAAGTCCTTTTTCCTTAAATATCGCCCTACTTGATCAGGGGAGTCACTATAGCGTGACGCAGACAACGCAATTGCGTTGGGGCCCAAAGGCATTTGGGGCCCACGTACGGCTGCCTATACCCATGCGTGTGGTCAGTAAAATAAAATCATGAATACGTACAGAGATGCAATGATGACAGTTGAAGTTGACCAAAGTTTGGCAGAGCCCGTTGGTGGCTGCTGCTATAGCACACGCGTGCCCCCGCTCGCTCGCTCCCCAACAGCTCGAGTGGAGTACATATATAGGCTAATCACGTGGCTATATATAATAACATACATGGAGGAAGTCAGAAGAGACGACTGTCAGAAGAGACTGCTCTGAGCTGCGGCTGCTGCTGCTCTGGTCACAATCTTGGCAGGTACGCTCACAATTAACTATACTGTTACTGTACATGCGCCCCGCTGTTTATGAACCAAACTTGGGCTGTTGTCACCGGTAGAGAGTGCATGTGGACGGTGTGGGGCCTGCTGACGTCTAGTCACACTGCTTCACTTGATCACACAGTGTCATGTAGTGTTTTGGACATGCAGTTTCCACTCGACCGCGAACAATATACGGTATATATTTTTCAATTATAATTTATCATTCAAATATTAATTGTAATAATTATTGTATTATCAATTATTTATGGGAACACACTTATCCCCACGGCCCACCAGTGTGTGTGGCCCCGGCCCACAGGTCAAGTAAATAGGCCTATAAAAGCCATCTACTGTATAGTGTAGTTTGCGTTCGCAATAGTTTTATTATTGTAACAGCTTCTATACTGTGATATTTCCCAAGGTATACAAAAGACATCTCTATACCAAACTGAACCAGTCATGCATTTCTCATGTCTCACATGCCCGAGTGCACTCACACACGCACGTCACACGCACACACACACACACACCTGACTGCACGCACGCACGCAGGCACGCACGCATGCACACACACACACACACACACACACACACGAACGTGCACACGCAAACACACACACACACACACAGCTGTCAGGTATGTATACACATCTGTCGTCCATTGAAACTGCAGTCAGCTTGACAGAGGACAAGAGGAGCTGAAACTGGAAAGGTCACATGGGTAATGGCTGTCAGCTTTGAGATGGTCACATAATATTTTCCAATATGTCAGCCCGCGACCAATCATTACACTCTCACCGCTTTGTTTCTCATCTCTGTCGGAAAGAAACCGCCGCCTACGTCTGTTACTTTTCTGGAAATGGATTTTTTTTTAATAATCTTGCGTTCCCAGTAGATCAAATATACTCATTATTTAGTCACAAGCTTTTGTTAGCATTTTTTCATTTGGTTAAATATGAAAAAAAAAAAAACCAAGGACACACACATACCCACTTTAACTTTCACTTATACGCATTGTGAGCTTTTTATGTGATACTGTATATAGGGCAATAATTTATGAAAAGAAAACAAGACACAGCTCAGTGCTCAATTTGCCATTTGCAGCAACCAAGATACATGCATGGGATCTGCAGGCATCTGACACGATGCATTATTGCTACACTTCAACAACAAGCAGCTATATGCACAGTTCCCATGGCCCCCATTAAT
>NC_137867.1:7598537-7638537 GCF_963924005.1 Protomyctophum bolini | reverse complement strand
GTTAAAATACTTTTAGGCACATGTGGCCCGCACACAAGTACATACACACGCACACAAACAATACACACACGGCACGCAGAAGGCCAGTGCGAAACTACAAACATAATATGATTTATAACCATTTTAAAGTGCAAATAACATGCATTTTAAATATTGTCTATGTCCCTCAAAGTTATTTCTAATGGTTTGAGCCTCAATCACCACTCTGATATAATCAGGCCTTGTCATTTATTTCTGGACTTTTAAAGCAGTTTTAGCTGCAGTACCACAATGTCCTGAGGTGGTGGGGGGCGCTGATATGCAGATTATTTAATATTTGAGTCATTATAATACTGATGCTAGATAAAACCAGGCTTGTTTCCATTCCATGCCAGCTTGGAAAAATCAACAGTGGTGGACATTGTAAACAAAGTGGAAATGCACATTTGGAACTGAAGACTGAAGAACAGTTGGAATTATACAAAGTAGGGTGACATTGATGACATCGCGATGAGGCCAAAATCAGTTGAGCTGTTCCTGAGAGCAATTTCCATTAAAACACCTATATGATATGAAAGCCCTGATTGTTCAAAATTGGTTATTTGTGGGCATAGAAACCACAAAAACACCCCAAAAACAAAATTGAAAAATGTTATGTTATAGGTCCTTTAAGCTCCATTTGTGTGACACATTGTGAGCTTGTAGATCTTCTATCTTCACTAATTTCTAAACATATTCTAAATTCCAAAATACAGCAATGCATTAACATAGAAAAAATATTTGTAATTTGGCACTTCTCAATGCATGAGTATAATTATATTCTCTGTCTACAGGCACAGCCCAGCAGTCTTCCTGCAGCATGCACGTTCCCGAATCTTCCCCCATTTAGACGTGTTTAAACAGCATGAAATTGGAATGAATTCACACAATCTCAAGACAGCATCCTGAGTTGCTTTTCATCTGCAGGCGTTCGGCACCATCCCTCACATTGCAAAAAATATGAAAAATATCAATTCTAAAGACAATATCTCCGCGACGGTATACATAGCGTTGTCGGACGTGAGCTTGCTATAGGTCAATTATTCTGCTTTGGCTGAGACTTGAACCTCGCGTATACCTTGGACCATAAGACCCTAAGACCCCCAAATTCACCCACATAGTGAACCGGAAGCTAAATCACCTAACCTCATTTTTAAGATATTTTTAAACACCTATGTTGTTTTACATAATTATTATAGTCTATGTAGTGGCAATCTTGATCAGGGCAACAGGGCCTGTTTGTTTACGTGTCCGGAAGTGCATGACGTGTTGTGAGCTAATGTATCGGCTATTTTCCGGCAATTTGAATTCAGCAATTTCCATCGCTCATGTCCTAAAATGTTTAAATGTCCCCACAAGTGTAGCAATAACAGCACACGGCACGAGCGTGCGTAATGTGGATGTTTTGTATTCATGGCTGCTTTCCGGAGAGGCGGGGAATCACATCAGACATACGGAGAGAAAGCCATGCCGAGAAATGGCATTAAAAGCCGCACGCTATGCTATCTATCCCCGGAGGTGTGCACGTTTATGGATACAAAACCTGTTTCCACCGCGGGGCCATGACACAGTTTCACACACACACACAGGTGTCTCACAGGAGAGAGAGAGAGAGAGAGAGAGAGAGAGAGAGAGAGAGAGAGAGAGAGAGAGAGAGAGAGAGAGAGAGAGAGAGAGAGAGAGAGGGAGGGAGGGAGGGAGAGAGAGGGGGAGGGAGGGAGGGAGACAGACAGACAGACAAGGTTAGCATGCATCTGTGCCTAAAATAACTTTTAACTTGATTTGGAGGCCTACACTCAGACTCAGGTCCATCGTCTATGTGTGTGCATCAATCATGAAAAAAAGAGGAAAGAAAAAGTTTATAGTATAGCGTGCCGTTTCTGGCCTATTGTGCTGCACAGCATTTGGTACAGCTGCAAATGATACAGTACATAGGAACGAGCTGAAGGCCTCACAGACATGCTGTCCTCTTTCCAAAACGGGGACAAAGAGAGTGCAGGGGTAATGAAGAGAAACAGCCTAGAGAGTATATAGAGACCGTCAACACTTTATTCCACAGGGAGGATTTTCCCGTCTCTTTTTTTAAATAATACCACTTAAACCACTATATCCTTTAGTTGACCGAGGACTCGTTGTACACCCCTGTACACCGCACGTCTTTGATGAAAATAGCCAAAAGAAACTTATGATTGAAAAGTATTATAAATGCCGAAAGGCGTGGCAGAGACTAATGGGCTCCATTTTCGTCACCGCTAAAAAACCCTTATCCCTAAACTTCTTTGCCTTTTTCTTTTCTTTTTTTTTTAAACTATTTTGCAAAACATTTTTGAATAGTTAAAAAATGGCGCAGTCTACAAGCTCACTGCAACGTGTCAATGTAGATTGGCTGGTTGAACTATTCAAAAATGTTTTTCAAAGTAGTAAAAAAAGGCAAAGAGGTTTAGGGATAAGTAATCTGAGTTCCCAGAAGTTTTATTTTTCGCCACTAGGCGGGCGAGAAAAAAGGAACTTCTGGGGAAAAAAGGAACGTATCCCTGTGAGGGAAGTACGTTGCGCTCAGAATCTGAGCGGACACTCCCCTTTCCGGTCTGAAGCACTGTGCATACCATGAAAATAGTCCGAAGGGAATCCAATTCCAAATTGAATTGTAGTAGGCCACCACCGCTCAAGGAGCAATTGTTTCCCTTCCGTCTTATTTAGATGTAGCGCCCACTCCATGTGGAACCCGCCCCTGTCTTTTGATTCGCATTTCATTTGAAACGCAACGCACTGGGCCACGCCCCTGCTGCACAGGATCTGAGGCCAATTTTCCTAGACTAAGGGATAAGGGGTTTAGCGGTGACGAAAATGGATATATGTTTGGCCCTTTTACCCCGTCTGTCCGTCCATGATCAGCTAATCTCAGTACTCTGCCCACCCACACACTCCCTGTATGCCAGGGAAGGCCAATTCTTTGCTAAATACATTTTTTGACTACTTTGTCCAAATATCGCAAATTGTGCACAACACAGCAGTATCCCTCTCTATAGTCATTAAACAAAACTGGTATTTCAGAGTTTTCATATTCCATCCTGATTGGCTAAAAGATTGGCTTCCAAAGTTTGCAGGAGTACGTGCTCCGTTTTGAACAAAGGGCCTCGAATCATGAACACAACGTGCAACTGCCGAATTTGCATGCACATTTCTAATAGGGCGAGGAAGAAATGCTATACTGAAATGCCCACAATAACCTACCTGACCTGGTGGAGACCTAGTGATCCGATTTCTAGTTTTAATATAAATCTTCTTTCCTTGGGGGGCCGTGGGCAACGGCATATCAATTTGCGGTTCCTTAACACAGACAATCACACTTGTGTGAAGTGAGGGGCACTCTTATCATCATACATCACATTCCGTGCTCAGCCAATCGGCTGAGCACATTCCGTGCTCGGACGGACGGACGGACGGACGGACGGACGGACGGACGGAAGGAAAGACAGACAGACAGAAAAAAAAAAAAAAAGTAATTTTGTTGTCTTCTGTGTGTGTTTGTCCCCCCCCACACACACACATAGACCACCCCGGGCCGCAGGGGGATAGACCTTCGATACTCCAACAACGCAGTCCACGGAAGCTTATACAGTAATTGTTTATTTGCTTTGACGTGTTTTGTGCTGAACGGTCAATAACCAATTTGAGCCTTTAGACCAAAAGCCCTGGAACCATTTTGAGGTTTGTTTGTTTCGTTTTTTTCGGGGTTTTTTTTTAGTGTGTAAAAGGTAGCCGTCAGGATAGTAAATATGAAATTGGCATCAAACCCTTTAAAAATAGAAAGAATCTTTGTCTGTGTGTATATGTATACACATACAGTACGCACGCACGCACGCACGCACGCACGCACGCACGCACGCACACACACACACACACACACACACACACACACACACACACACACACACACACACACACACACACACACACGCCGGGGCCAAAAACATATGGGGGTCTCTGAAAAGGTTTGAGAACCACTGGTCATAGAAACATACGTTTGTCAGAAAACTCCGTGACATGGCTGTCTAACTATAGTTCTCCAAAGTGAGGCATAACACCAGAGGTCTGGTAGATAGCCAACCCCCGGAAAATGTAACACAAACATGCGCATATATTCTACTATACTTGACATCAGCCATTAATGCAAGCAGTGGTTCCCAAACCTTTTAGCCCGTACCCAAAAGAGAAATTAGATGTCTCCCTGGGACCCAAACTATAGTGATAATAACCGATCTATAAGCTCACAACTATGTATTAATGTGTTAAACTGTTAATGATAGCATTCTATATGCTGTTGATGAATTGTGTCACCGGGACTTTTTCCTGTCATCCTTTTCGTGGGAGCCACTGGGAGCTTGCAATATACGTCCCTATATGGCAGTCTAGGGCTTTAAAGGGACAATAACATATATCCACATATATATGGATCCATATGGATATGGATATGGATATATATACAGCAATGAACAAATATTGAACTTTTGAATACAGACTGAGAGTAGCCTACACTTTCACTTGCAGTTACTACCCGTTATACTTAACCCATTCTGACCTGAGATCAGATTCATACGAGGTTTCCACTGGACACACAACTGGTCTGATTAACCCATTCTGACCTGAGATCAGACTCTAAAAATGTCAGTCGTTCTTTCGATTTTTCAAAAATATAGCAGACCTACAAGCTCGTAGCGCACCGCTCGTAGCGCGCCACTCGGTGGCGCGCTATGAGCTTGTAGATCTGCTATTTTTCAATAGTGTAGTCGAGTCACATTATACCATACTTATTCAATTTGAGTGCTTTGAAAAAGCATAGATACTTCAGTAATATTTGACCACGAGGATCTATGCTTTGACTTGAAACTCAGTGGGGTATCAGTACTTTGTCCAGCACTGCTAGCCGTCTATGAAAGGGTCTGTCTGTCTGTCTGCTGCCTGTCTGTAGTCGAGTCATATTTTACCATACTTATTCAATTTGAGTGCTTTGAAAAAGCATAGATACTTCAGTAATAGTTGACCACGAGGATCTATGCTTTGACTTGAAACTCAGCACTTGTCCAACACTCCAACAAAGAGTTGGAGTGTTGGCACTAGGCAGCAGGCATCTGGAGATGAGCATGTTTTTTTTGCAATCAGACTACAATCTCCAATCAACGGCACACAGCTCAGCTGATGCTCGTGACCTTGGGGTCCTGCTCCTTCTCCATGCGAGATGGGAAATAGCAAATCTAACAGAGTGCGTTTTTTTTACGCACTCTTGCAAAGACTTTGATTGCAGATTTGATGATGTGAATTCACATATAGGCCGTTGAGGTGATTTGGGATAATTGTGCCCGGGAAGTGGGAGCTTATTCTGCACTCTGTATATGCGTGTTCGAGCAGGCATCAAACTTTTAACCCGATTTGGAACGAAAAAAACATTGCATGGATGCACCTGGGACCGTATTCTCAGTGATGTATCCCAAGGTCATCGGGGGTTCCGGATCTCGCGACTTCATACCCCTCACTCAGGTATACATGCAGCCGGGGTGATCAAGTCCTGACTAATACCCCAGTAGCTACCCATTAGGGAAAGACCAGGGCCACACAATCCGTTGCTCCGGAACGACTCTGCCGGGACTGGGAGGTAGATGAATCTGGAACGTGGGAAGGACTAAATCAAATCAAATCAAATCAATTTTATTTGTATAGCACATTTAAAAACGACTCTCATCGTACCAAAGTGCTTCACAGGTCAAAGAAAACAATACAATACAGTGCAATACAATACATCAGTGAAACAATAAAAAAAAATCCTATGTATAAAGTGCAAGAGTAAAATTAGGGGGACTGGAAGGCTTGTGAGTAGAGGAAAGTTTTGAGCCTAGACTTAAAACTCTCAGTGGAGGGGGCAGATCTAACAGCGAGTGGGATGCTGTTCCAAATTTTGGGGGCTGCGACAGCAAAGGCTCGGTCGCCCCTGAGCCTCTTCCTTGTCGCTGGGACATTTAGGAGTCGACTGTCTGCTGACCTGAGGGTCCTGATGGAGGTGGAATATGAGAGGAGGTCAGAGATGTAGGAGGGGGCCAGTCCGTTTAGTGCTTTGTATGTGAAGAGAAGTGTTTTGAATTGTATTCAAAGGCTCTGTGGGTTGACTCCTGTCCGGGTCTCATCAGGTCCACTCATGCTCTCACCAGGTCCAGGACCTGTGCATTGCACCAGACTCCCAGCACCAGACACTTCCCAAGAACAAAAATAGATAAACACTGTGAGCTTGTAAATATGCATTGTTTTTCCCCCCGAACATGCATTTTTTTTTTTACATTTTAGAAAGATCTTGAAAGGGTTTCACACCAAGTTGGGGGGATCCTTTTGAACAAACAACTATGAGAAGTTTGTAGAATCTATAAGCCCTATCTCACCTGCACTTATTTCTGTGTCTTTTTAATAATTGCTATACCTTTTGTGCTGTTTTGTGTGAATAAAAAAGAACTCTCTGCTGCACTAAAATGGAAACAGTAAGAACTGTGAACTGTGAAGGAAGTAATGAAGAAGCCCAATATACTGTAGGTAGGGTAACACAAGGGTTAAATGCAAGCCTATGGACGTGAAAATTCTATTTTAAGCACTACAAGACACACACACACGCACACGCACACGCACACGCACACACACACACACACACACACACGGAAAAGTAATGGGCTACTGTAGAAGTGGCAGTGACTTTTTTTGCCAGGTGTAGATGAAGAGCGGCTGGTAAACAGACATGGAGGTTAGCAGCATGCAGCCTGTATATGTGGCGAGTATTGATCCAGGCATTGATTTGCACCCACAGGGAAGCGGAGGAATAGGAAATAAATAAATCCTCCCGCCTGCTGCATGCGTGTGGGAGGGAGGGAGGGAGGGAGGGAGGGAGGCACGGGCTGAAATATCTGCCACCAAATCACGTTGCGGTTCCATATTGCCGCTGTCGGGCAGAAACCTCGTATCTCGTGTTTCAACATTTTAAGCCCCCAAAAACCCCACCAATGGGTTAACTTAAACGTGACAAAACGGTTTTAGTTAGTATTTTCTCAGCGGTGTGAAATGTGTCGGTGCATGCACATGCTTGCTGGCACATGTCGACCCAAGTGGTTCAACCGGTTCAATTCAATTGGTTGCTTGCAGATCTTATACAAGCTAACTAATCTATACTGAACTATACAAGTTGTGAGCTTATAGATCAGCTATTTTTGAAAATAAGAGAATAAGACAAGTGAAAGCGGTCTGTGAATTTTTCAATTGTCGTTCACTTTTATTAAGAGAAAAGTACTGCCGTATAGCAGACAAACCGCAGCACTCCAGGTTCAAACAAAATCCTTCTACTGTAGGTGCAAGGCTATATAAGTCGAGGTGAAGAAAATGCCAGCAGTCATTGTATGTCCTTTTACATGATTTTATTTAGCTCTGCGAATTAAAACGTACGCGTTTCGGCCTGTATGGCCTTCCTCAGCATTGTCACTTTTATTAAGAAAATCCAGCAAAGCCCCATTGGCTTGACTGTAAGGTTCACTGGCAGGCCGTGGTCAGCTCCATTATGAAGAAATGAATCTCTTCTGCTCCAACGTACTCTCGACCATATAGAACGTACTGTTCCACCTTGTTGTCACGTCTTGTTGCAGGCGTTCTGTGGTCATTCCGAGGTCTGACTGGACCGCTTCCAAACGTGATGTCGCCAGTGGCGAGTGTTTGAAAATGCCCAATAATTTTTCTTGCATTAGAAAGCGCGTCTTTAACACTTCTCTGTGATAGCACTGCCTCGTTCACCACGAGTTGCATCCGTTGCTTTCTTCATGTCGGTTGCGTTATCGCGTAGAATAATGTGAAGTTTAGCCCTGGTGATGTTCCACTTTGCAAGCATCTCTTCTCTGTTTTGGGCAATGGTTTCGCCAATACGTGACCCACCGAATTCACTAGCGTGTAGAACTACACTTTTAAGCTCAAATGTCGAGCTGTCCACCCAGTGTCCTGTTAAACTTATCATATATAGACAATGGGCTCACACCCGAGCTCCAGATATCCGTTGTGAAGCTTAAGAACTGTGCGTTGTTTATCTTTTCTTTAACACACTTCATCACGGTATCATGCAGCCTAGGGAGGGCTAATGTCGACTTGGCAAACTGTACCGAGGCTCCAAATGTTCGCTTATAAACGGCGAAAGACAATGTTTTCAACGACTTGAAGGGGCTGGTCATCTAGAACAATGAATTCCACAAGTTTATCCGTTATTTGTGTCTCTTTTGGGCTGTCTATATGGGCAGCTTCTCCCGTCGTTGAAATGACAATAACAAACTCCTGGGTCAATTGTTTTTCTTACTTGCTTCGAGGTATATATACGGCGTGATTTTACCGGATGCTTCCTCAAATGTTTGACGAGGTTGCATGGTGTTAAATGTTGCTATATACCTTTGTGCCTCGCCTGCGAACATTCTTCTTGCACACCGTGCACGTATAGCTGTGCCTGTTGTGCTCGTATAGGACTTTTTCAAAAAAGAAATGTTGCCAAATGACCGACTTTCAAATTGCAACAAACAAATGAAACAATCACTATACAGGCTGCACCTGTGACGTGAACGCTCGCTGCTCTTCCTATAGTCCCTGCACGTTTTTAATACCGGCGGCCCGTCTCACCGTGCTGCGCAAAAATAGCAGATCTACAAGCTCATAGCGCGCCACCGAGTGGCGCGCTACGAGCTTGTAGGTCTGCTATTTTTTGAAAAATCAAAGAGCGACTGACATAGAAGATTTTTTTTTAAATCTGATCTCAGGTCAGAATGAAAACTGTCAGGATGTAGAAGACATTTTTTAGAATCTGATCTCAGGTCAGAATGGGCTAAAAACGCTGGGACAACGAACCACACGTCCCAAACTCTTCTCCCTTCTGGCCCCAAAACTGTGGAATGCACTTCCTGTTGCAGTCAGAACTGCAGCATCACTCCCAACCTTCCGCCGTAGTCTGAACCTTCTGAACCTTTTCAGACTCCATCATGGCCCATAGCACTTACCCCACCCCCTTAGATAGCACTTTTTAGACTTTAGATAGCATTTGATACAGACTTATAGCATGTCATGTAGACGGCACAATAATTGCATTGTATGCAGTCATAGCACTTCATAGTACATATGTATAGCATATAGTATAGTATAGTTTATATGTATAGTTTCATTATATAGATATGTTCTAGTTCGTAGCTTACGCGGGCTTCATGATAAATGCTTTTTAAATTATGTGATGTATTCCCATACTTTTTTTGTTCTTGCTTAATGTAAATCTCTCTGGATTAAGAGCGTCTGCTAAATGCCTAAATTTATAAAGTGTAAACCCTGTACACTGAAGACATGCTCCATATACGTACAGTATGGCCAGTACAGCATTCATTCCATGTTGAGCTGACCCCCCCCATGCCAAAGCGCCAGCGCTCCCCCAGCAGTCTGCCGTCAACGAGGCGGACGCGCGCCCTCAGGCGTCTTCCATGCTTGCTGTTATAATCAGACCAGTAGTGTGTGTGTCCAGTGGAAACCTCGTATTATGAATCTGATCTCAGGTCAGAACGGGGTTAAAGCCATTGCTGAGCGGACACAATTCCCACTAAAGCGTATACCGTTTTCCCTGCACGCTATATAAGGTTCTGAAATGCCTTCTTCATCTCCGCTCCGGCGTAGTTCCACTTCCGTATAGTCGACCCCCTGGAATCCCCCCCCAAGGAGTGCCCTGACCGCGCTGTGATGGGTCTTAGTATGTATAGCGTAAACCATTTGCAGGTCACTGTCCCTCTAATAACAGCATGTAAGGTTGTGACTGCAAAGGTCACACACGCACACACACACACACACACACACACACACACGCACACACAGCTACCTCCTATTAAAATGTTCAAGTCAATTAAAGGATGCTGTCTTGTGATGCTGATCGATACAGAGGGCAGGCCCTCATGTGCGTGTGCGCGCGCGCGTATGTGCATGTGCGCGCGCGCACGCACGTCATGCGCTCACATTATGTTTTTTGCACGTGGCAGTGGGTGCATGTATACGCACTTTACAAAGTGTGACATCGTTAAAAAAATTCTAATTAATGCAGAATATGCGAGAGCACATCGTTATAACATTGATTGATGGATTCCCCCGACAAAGATGTCCATGGCTAGACTCTATACCGGTGGGGGAGCGGAGTTGGGATGTGAATGGGGTCCTGGAGAGCACGTCCAATCACCATCCAGCAGGCCCGAGACCTTCCAATAAGGAACCTCTGGCCGCCCAGGCTCCTCCCATCCACCCTGAGGCTATAAGAAGGCGCCCTGGAAACCTATAAGGCGGACAACAAAGGGCCAAGACCGCAGTGGGGGACAGACGGCATGCATGCGTCCACATCCCAAGACCTGATCGTCGCCGCTCTCCTCCTCCCTATACACAAAGCCTGCAGCGCTTCCAGGGGCCGAGGCGCAGGATCAAGCGCAAGTGACACCTCCAACCCGGGTCCAGAGGGGGGCTTTGGCCACTGGTGGGTGAACAGACGGACTCTTTCAGAGGGCGTCCCCGCCATGGGGAGACCTCTGACGAGAAAAGTTGTCAGCACGGACGCAAGCATGTCCGGATGGGGAGCCACGCTGGAAGGAAGCACAGCCAGTGGGATATATGGGAGGGACCATTATGATCCCACCCGACTACCTGGAACTCTTCCTCGCACTAAAGCACTTCAAACCGCTATATCAACAGACAAGGCTGGGGACTCAGGTCCCCTCGTCTTCATCGACTGGCACGAAGACTCATATTATGGTGGGAAGCACACATACTATCAGTTACCAGCGTGCCACGTCCCCGGTCTTCTGAACACAGGAGCAGACCTGTTGTCCAGGGGACCTCTCCGCTACTCAGACTGGTCCCTATATACACCCTCAAGTATAGTAACCCAGATCTGGAGCAGGTTCGGGACGCCCAAGGTATTGCATCTCTTTGCCTCAGAGGAGAACACGAAGTGTCCTCTCTTCTTCTCAATGAATGAACCATCACCGCTGGTTGCTAAACGCACTGTCACACCGGTGGCCCAAGACACTGCTCTCTACGCCTATACCCGCCATTAACCCTGATTCTCCCCACTTTAGACAGAGTGAGGACTCAAGGACTGAAGGTGTTTCTATATAGCTCCGTCCTGGGGGGTAAGGGGGTCGGAAATATAGCTCCCCTCCGTGGCAGGTTCCTCTACGAGCGGATCTCCTCACGCAAGCGAGAGGAGAGATCTTCCACTCTCATCCCAGAGACCTTCAGACCTATAGACCTATATGGGTCTGGCCCGTGAGAGGTTAATGTTGACAGCAGCAGGCCTTCCCCCGAACGTTGTGGCAGCGATCCATGGAGGCCAGAGCCCAGTCAACAAGGAGCCGCTGCGACACGGATCGACCAGGCCACGTCTTTCCCTATATCAGGCCTCAGTAGTGGACGTCCTGACGTTTCTCCAAGAGTTCCTAGACAGAGCCTCTCGTCAGTCAAAACCCACCTAGCAGCCATCTCAGCATGCCACGTGGGCATAAACAACCAGACGTCACATAGCTCTTAAACCCATATATTTGAGCCCATGTGTGAGTTCATATAGATGAAGTTCTGCAGCTCGGTTTGCCCAGAGGAAACCTCCCATGCGAGCAAAATATTTCGCTCACTTACTTAAATAACCATGGTCACTAAAGTAACCTTCATGTTACCTGGGCTAGGGTTAGTTAGTTATGCCTGATGTATATAGTCAGTTGCGTGCCAGTGTCAAGCACTAAAAATAGCAGATCGACAAGCCGTGAGATTGTAGATCTGGTTTTGGTTCAAAATGGCACCAAACCAAATCGGAGAAACGGCAATCATATAATCACCGTAGCTTACTGTTGATTTGTCTGTCCTTACAAGTACAAATGTGCGTGCCTGTGTGTGTGTGCGTGCGTGCGTGCGTGCGTGCGTGTGTGTGTGTGTGTGTGTGTGTGTGTGTGTGTGTGTGTGTGTGTAATGTGTGTGTAATGTGTGTGTGTGTGTGTGTGTGTGTGTGTGTGAGCGTGCGTGCGTGTGCGCGCGCATGCGTGTGCATATGTGCGCGCGCACGCACGTCATGCTCACATTATGTTTTTTGCACGTGGCAGTGGGTGCATGTACTTTACAAAGTGTGACATCGTTAAAAATTCTAATTAATGCAGAATATGCGAGAGCACATCGTTAACATTGATCGATGCTGTGCTCTGGTATCAGGCTGCCCGTGTGAGATTTATGCTCTGCCTAGAGTCTATGATCATGAAAAATGATCACATTACAGGCCAAATATTACACGTCGATGAGATGTACCTTTTACCTTTCGTGTTACATGCATCAAATGTGTCGTCGCTGTTGCTCGGGTGGAAACCTCATATGTCCTCAAACCTCGTTCAAAGGTATAGCAGATCTACAAGCTCAAAGCAGGTCGCTTCGTGTCGCGTTACATGCTTGTAAGATCTGCAATTTTTGTGAGAAAACACAAAAAGGTTAAAACATGGAGATGATGGTTTCTGCCAGACAGCAATGATATCGCCGTTGTCGGCCAGAAACCTTGTATCTCCGTATTTCAACTTTTATGTATATATATTTCTTTTTTGCTTTTGTATCAGTGCCCTACTTTGTTGCATGAGAGTGTCGTGCAAAAGTTGTTAAAACGGCGACCTACAATCCTTAAAACAAGTCGCATTGCGGCGTTTGGTCAGCCATTTCTGTTGTTTAGACATGAACAAGTACAGTACACAGTATCCTCTCATGACGACCTTTGCATGCATTTCTCTCCCCGTCTCTTCCTCCCTCTTTCCTGTCCGTCTTCACTGTAATTATCAATATACTACATATATTCCCCTCTGTCAGGTGAAAAGAAGCAGCTTGGACTCCTCATGCATAGAAGGAGGCATGAGGTCAGTCCGCTATATACTACATATATCTTTTTTATTACATTTCCTGAAAACACCCAACAGCGACTACGTATTAAAAATATTGTTGCTGCCTGTCGGGCAGAAACATTTTTTCGTAAATGAACGTCCTACTTAACTCATAAATGGCAGTAGCAAAAGTACAGCACAGGCTAACATACGGTAGATTAGTTCTATTTTTTTAGAAAGAGAGAAAAGAGAGACACACATATATATATATATATTTATCCCCTATGTTAAAAATACTTTAATTGATCACAGTGTCACACACTGTCACAGTGTCACAGTGTCACACAAAAGCATATAGCAGATGTGCAAAGTTGCTTCACGCCACATTTGGAGCTTGTAGATCTGCTATTTTTGCTATTTATTTTTTAAGTTGAATCCTAATTTAGAATAGTTTTGGACGTATGAGGTTTCCACCCGACAGAGACGTCACAATAGCCTATATTATATTTAGATCATCATTGCCCATGGGTGACACAGTGAACGTTAACAGTTTTAATCCAACATCGATCTTAAAGGACCACTTCAACACTTTTCAACCTATCTTCATATAATAGGTCCTCACTAATAATCATGAAAAAAATGGTGCCATTTTTTTCTACTCGGTCTGTGTCTCATAGGAGGCCTGTGGGCAGTTCAGAAAACCGCCTTCCAGTGACATCATCGATGGGGAATACAAGCTAATAGAAACAGCAGGCTTTCCAGTCCTGAAAAGTTGCAATGCGAAAATGGAAGCCATATCGTTCTCACGATAATGAAAATCTAAATATTTTTGTAAAATAATCTTGTTGAAAAAAAAGTCTGCCTAATGATGATGTCACTGGAAGACCGTTTCTAAACTGCCCACAGCCCTCCTATGAGATGCAGACTGAGTAGAAAACAATCGTGCCATTTTCTCATGATTATTAGTGAGGACCTATATTATATGAAGATACATTGAAAAGTGGCGAAGTGGTCCTTTAACATTCCTATACTCCCCAGCGGTGGAAAGTAACTAAAGTACATTTAATCAAGTGAATCAAGTAAAAATGTCCAAACATTATCGAGATTAACAACAAAAAAAATGCAAATGTAGGCCTACAAGCATGCACAGCACACGCATGTACAAGCATGCGCACAAGCTTTGTATACATCTGCTATTTTTTTGAATAGCCAATATATAAATGGATACACGGGAGGTTTACATGATCGCGATGCTGTCTTGCTTCATGGGGACCACCTGTGGGTCCCCGGACCACACTTTGAGAGCCACGGATCTACTTCTTCCAGCAGTCACCGGCGTGATTCTCCTCCTCCTCCTCAGCGCTTATGTTCCCATGGCAACTGTCAGATCGAGACGGATGGACCGACGGACGGACGGACGGACGGACGCAGCCGTTGGACTCGGGGTGCGTTTGAGCTAATTGGCGTCAAGAATCAAAGGTATATGTGAAGCGTCAAGCTTGGCCGCTGGCGTCCCGAAGTGACGGTGACAGTGACATGCACACAAACAAACAAAGGAGGGAAGGTGACTGCACGCGTCTTGTCTCATTTATTCTCGTTTACACACACACGCACGCACGCACGCACGCACGCAAACACACACACAGTTAGCCTGTCATTACCTTATATATATATAATGCCAGCTATCAGGGTGTACTGGCTCATGGCAGATATCCATCCCTGCTCTCCACACTGGTCCTGCCACAGCAAGCAGGACAGATAAATCACTGAGCCGAAGGCTATTGGTCCTGGGATCCCACCTGTGGACCAATCAACGACAAGACAGATCACTCACTGAGCCGAAGGCTATTGGTCCTGGGATCCCACCTGTGGACCAATCAACGACAAGACAGATCACTCACTGAGCCGAAGGCTATTGGTCCTGGGATCCCACCTGTAGACCAATCAACAACAAGACGGATCACTCACTGAGCCGAAGGCTATTGGTCCTGGGATCCCACCTGTAGACCAATCAACAACAAGACGGATCACTCACTGAGCCGAAGGCTATTGGTCCTGGGATCCCACCTGTAGACCAATCAACAACAAGACGGATCACTCACTGAGCCGAAGGCTATTGGTCCTGGGATCCCACCTGTAGACCAATCAACGACAAGACAGATCACTCACTGAGCCGAAGGCTATTGGTCCTGGGATCCCACCTGTAGACCAATCAACGACAAGACAGATCACTCACTGAGCCGAAGGCTATTGGTCCTGGGATCCCACCTGTAGACCAATCAACAACAAGACAGATCACTCACTGAGCCGAAGGCTATTGGTCCTGGGATCCCACCTGTAGACCAATCAACAACAAGACAGATCACTCACTGAGCCGAAGGCTATTGGTCCTGGGATCCCACCTGTAGACCAATCAACAACAAGACGGATCACTCACTGAGCCGAAGGCTATTGGTCCTGGGATCCCACCTGTAGACCAATCAACAACAAGACGGATCACTCACTGAGCCGAAGGCTATTGGTCCTGGGATCCAACACAACAATAACAACCAGCATTAAAACATTTCAAATCAATGGAGGACAAAGTACTCACGTTTTCCCCTTTTTTGACAAAATGTCATAGACAAAATGCCATATCATAGACAAAATGTCATATCATAGACAAAATGTCATATCATAGACAGAATGTCATAGACAAAATGCCATAGACAAAATGCCATAGACCAAATTTAAGTAAGTTGGTCGGGAGTGGCTTATTGTCGGTAACAGCCGGTAACACGTGGGAGTCTATCCCCGTTACAATGCGCTATAGACCCCTGGGAGATGGATTGCTGAGGTGGAGCGCCACGCCCACCATCATCTCCCAGTACTTCCTGCACGACTTGCTACACCAAGCCTTGCTACTCATTTGCTGAGTTGGCGGTGCCCGGGATCGAACCCATGAACTTGTGGTCCAAAGGCGAGAGCTCTACCGACTGAGGCTAAGACGAAAAAACAAAAATGTAATGGAAACTAAATTAAAACTAAGCCATGATGACAATTTCGATAAAACAGATACAAACTAGACTCAAATGTTAGGAAGGGGCTAGTGGACAAGAGATCCAGTATAAGTAATTTTACACTTGGTTGCTTGCTGAAAATAGCAGATCTACAAGCTCACAACGCGTCACGCTGCGATGTGCTGTGAGCTTGTAGATCGGCTATTTATTTATCAACAAGTGTAAAATGAGCCATCAAGGCCCGCCAAAAATACATTTTAGTCGACTAAATCAACTGTAGATTTAGTCAACTAAAACTGGACTAACACTAAAACATTCCAGGTGACTAAAATATGACTAAAACTAAATTAAGTTTTATTCCAAAGGCTATGACTAAACTAAAATAGACATTTGCTGCCAAAAACAACACTGGTTGTAACTGCCAGTAATAGAGAACTCTAGTCTATATACCCACCGTTTAACAAAAGGTCAATAATGAGAGAGAATCATCAGTTTGAAGTAGAATTCTTCAGTTATACTGTATGTAGGCTACAGGTATAGGCTACATTTCAAATGTGCATTTTGGCATGGTGTTATGAAGAATGGATTGATAACATAATATACAATCGCTGCAATATTATCGCATATGTTCCTAAAAAATCACTACATGACTGCATGAACTTGGGGTGGAACCTGCATTGATATGTGTGACCAGATTTGACTGAGAGACGCCATCGTGCAAAATCCAGCTTCTCACCAGAGGAGAAAAACTTTTTTGTTTTTGTTTTCCCAAAATGAGTTAATAGCACAGGCAGACTCTTCACATACTAAATATGAAATAAGTGTCAGAGCTGTAAATATGAAATAAATGCTTAAACATGTAGCTAAGTGTAATGTTAGAGTCCACAGAAGACATGTAAATATGAAATAAATGCTTAAACATGTATAGCTAGAGACCACAGAAGTGAACCTTTCAAGCCTGTTTTCTCAACTCGCTGTTTTCTGCAAGACATTACTCTATAAGCAATATCTTCAAAAACTGGTGGGTCAAACTGAACAAACCAATATGTCAAATTGAAGATATTATGATACCCCGCTTTCATATATGACATAAATAAAAATGAGATTCGCAAAGGAATCTCGGGGAAATGATGCCTTCAACAGCTCCCCCAGAGCCGGAAGACCTATACCTTTTTATGTCAGGGCGGCCGCCATTGCCCTCTTCCACTGAACAACGCGTGACTGGGAAGAGGAGGGACCAGGAGGAGGGGCCAACATACTGTTATCTCCCCCCCCCCCCCTCCTCACTGTCCGGTCTGTCTGGCCTTCTCTCTCTCGTTCTCTCTCTCTGCATCACAGACAGCGAAGAGGATACAGTGTTGTGACAGACAGCACAGTGTGGCATGGGTGGGGGGGGGGGGGGGGGTGGTGGAACTGCCACGCGCCTGCAGAGTACCCAGTGAGCATGTGAACCATTACTGTCAAGTCGGCTCAGCGGCGCTGGCACTCCCAGATGCCAGGGCACTCCCAGATGCCCTAATGATTCAACCATCCACACAGGAGAGAGAGTGTGTGTGTGTGTGTGTGTGTGTGTGTGTGTGTGTGTGTGTGTGTGTGTGTGTGTGTGTGCATGTGTGCGTGCGTGCGTGCGTGCGTGTGTGGGTGCACGCTAGCATGGCACGATGCGTCAGGGTGAATATGGCTCCCAGTGTTGCTGTTGCCAGCTTTTGTGAGGAAAAATAAGCAACCAGAAAAATAAGCAACCAGGTGTGTGAGTTTCATAATGTTGCTGATGTCTGAGGTGACATCATAGGAGGTAGGTTTGTTTCCCCATCCCTGTTTTTGAGGGGCGCCTGCAGCCCCTCCTATATACACAGGTTTAATGTTTGCTTTTAGTTCAATCTTTGTTTTGTAAACGCCATTGACAATGAAGGGATACTTTACGTCATAATGTGCCATTTACATCATATTGTCTCTTCAGCGTTTAATGTTTGTGTTTGCACCGTTTGTTTTACATCTCCATTACATCACCTAATCAACATGAGTTAGACTTTAATTTATTAGCGCCCCTCACTTCACATGCACGGGTGTGATTTTTTACTATAGAGGCAGTTTTTCAGGTCCTATACACAAACGATTTCATCGACTAAAACTATGATGGAAAATGTTGACTACCTTTTTTTCACTAAAGAAATAAGCTACGATGACTATATTGTCAATTTTGTCAACAAATAAAAACTACACTAAAATATGTCATTTTATGCTTTGTTGAGCTCGGGTATACGTGTAGCGCTCTGAAAATAGCAGTTCTCTTGTAGATCGTCAATTGTCTCTTTCTCTCTATAGGTCGTCCTCAGACGTTGTCTGAGGTTGTAGCATGATCAAGTGGGCCGTTAAAAACACACACAAACAGTTAGAATATGGAGATACGGGGTTTCTGCCCGACGACGACGGAATGCTCTTTGACTCCGAGCTGTTCTTTAAGGTCACCGACGCTGCTCCAGGATAATGGTGTTAAAGCTCCGAGGAGACCACGGTAAATCAACCCTGTAATGTGAAAAGAAACTATACAGCGGCTCACAGACAAATGGAGGGTCAGACACTGAGACCCCTTCATGCGCTCCCCCCATGGGGGAGGCCACGGAATGTCGCCGCGGCCATTCTGACCATAATGGGCCAGGGTGCTGCGTCTATGTCAGGGTTTATCACCTGTCTGTCTGTCTGTCTGTCTGTCTGTCTGTCTGTCTGTCTGTCTGTCTGTCTGTCTGTCTGACTGTCTGACTGACTGACTGACTGACTGACTGACTGACTGACTGACTGTCTGTCTGTCTGTCTGTCTGTTTGTGTTTGTTTGTTTATTGTCAAAATGTTAATGTTACCAGCAATTCAGACCTATAACCTAAAATTGGCTATATACTGTACACACATGCTGCCACATTGGAAATACAGCTTCCTAACTTCCTTCACAGGTTTTTACCAATGATGCTAATGAAGGTTGTCTTTCACTCCGGTCGAACAGAGTCAGAGTGTTGATATTGTGGCATGCCGGCTCACTGTAAAATACTCATAGTGGGTCTCAAAGTGGGGTCCAGGGTTGTCATGGCATGGCCAGGCTACCACTGATATCACTGCATAGACGTTAGTCTGGAATCTCTGTGTGTAGCCCGCATTTCCAAGGGCCGATGCGAAAACATGCCTGTCCCATATTTGGTGCGCCACAACTTCGGGGGCAACAGCATCCAATCGCAATTGAGCGGGGCCAGACTCCATCATGGCCCGTATAGCAATTGCCCTAGCTGTGCAAAAAGCATGGAATACGGTTGGGTATATTCCAGGAAACACCCTCTTTTCACGCAGTGATAGATATTCCACTGTTACGTTCTTAGCTTACGCATGTTACATGATAACTACATTTTTTGTACTGTATGTGATGTATTGCCATGCTTTTTGTTCTTGCTTAAAATGAAACTCGCTCTGTATTAAGAGCGTCTGCTAAATGCCTAAATTGTAAATTGATTTACAGAATTGTTTTATTTTTTTCACACTGGCAGATTGTAGGCTATACACTCTAAGACAGTGGTTCCCAAAGTGGGGTCCGGGGACCCCCAGGGGTACCTGAGGGAGTTCCAGGGGGGACCCATCTATTTTGTTCATGTTCATAAAGTGCTAAAGTGTTTAAAGCAGTGGTTCCCAAACTTTTTCATGTCAAGGACCCCCAAATTGACACTACTTAGCCTGTGGACCCCCATTTGAAAAGGTATGCCAGGGACCCCCATAAGAGAAGACGTACACACATTTAGACGTATACATTTAGACAGTGTCCCCCCCGAGTGCCTCCCCAGTGTCCCCCCCGAGTGCCTCCCCAATGCCTCCCCAGTGTGCCCCTGAGTGCCTCCCCAGTGTCTCCCCAGTGCCTCCTCAGTGCCTGCCCAGTGTCCCCCAGTGTCCCCCCAGTGTCTCCAATAGCAATACAAGAGCAATAATACAAATTAATCTTAATGTATTAATCTTATTAATTAATGAATCAAATTAATTAATTAATCAAAATTGCGGCCTGTGCCCAGCACCATGCCAAAGCTTTTTTCCTGCAGGAAACACTGCTTCTGGTTGTAAATATATTGTTATCCGTGTTGCGAGGATGAGGGGGTACCTGGAAAAATATCTACCCCAAAAGGGGTACCTGGTCCAAAAAAGTTTGGGAACACCTGCTCTAAGATATGGGAGTCCTTGAAATTAAACCACTGTGCTGCAGCTGCACTAAATTGAACAGAACCTTCATTAGAATAATTAATAACACCTGTGAAAGATGTGAGGATGGGGCCCAATTTCTTTCAAATATGGCTGCTCTTAGAGCACCTACAGTTTGCTGCCATTTGTAAATTGTCCCTGTAAAACAGTGAAAGAAATCTAAGCTCATCACCAGAAATGACTATAGCTAAAGCTACATCTCTCCGCCACCGGCAATTAAGTCATAAAAAGGTAACTTCATATTCCAAAAGTAGTAAGAGTACAGCGGCAGTAGCTCAAAACGCAGTGGATGTCCCACTTTTGATGCTTAATTGTGTGACGCTGTAGTGTGAATCAAGTAGAACGTTGATTATATGAAAAAAAACACACACAAATAAGTTAGTATATGAAGATAAAAGGTTGTTTTTTTCCCCCCGACAGTGGGACATGGAGAAAAGTGGTGTAGGTACAGTATAACACTTCATTCAAAGTTGAACCTCACATGAACCGCTGTGTTTTTTGTTTGTTTGTTTTTTTCTCTCCCTGCGTTGGGGGTGGGGTTGGGTTAGGTGGTGGCTTCTATTTATTTTTTTACACATGACGGGATTTCTCCATATAAATAATTGATCATTTCAGTAGCATGAGCTTCGAAATGTCTTCCAAATCTAGGCAACAAGGCCTGCAGTATAGGCTATAGCCTATAGGCTATGCATTGGACAAATTTGCATGACATTATTTTTTTTATTTTTTTTCCCACGATTTTGTAACCCATTTTTCACCCCTGTGCCAATCATCTACTGTGATCCTGGGCTCTACACACACTCCGCCAACCTGGGGAGAGCAACGGACTTAACTCATGCTCCCTTCATTGAGTGTCCAAGTTGCTCCTTTACACCTGACAGGTGGGAGTTTCCCTGGTTGGATGTAGCGCGTGGAAGGAACACGTTATTCCAACCAGTTCCTTTCCCCTCCATCAGGCGCCCCGGCTGGCCAGGGGGAGGCAGTTTAGAGACCAGGATTACTGCATGTTTTTGTGAGGGTATCTACCCTAGGGGACACGGGGAGAACATGCAAACTCCACACAGAAAGGCCCTTTCGCCAACCCCCGCCTTCGGGTATGGGCACTGATGACGCGGAGGAGGAAACACGCCGCCAGCACCCACAGTGCCCCGAGCGGGAATCGAACCCAGGACCTTCTAGCTGTGAGGCGACAGCACTACCAACTGTGCCACCGTGACATTATTTCAATGAACTCGAAATACGAGGAAATGTTAGAGGGAGAAACAGTATCCAACTCAATCAACTAACAACCATAACATCGGACATAACCCAAGCAAGCCAAATTATATCATGATGACGTTATGATGACCGTTGGGCGTTGGTGCTGTTAGGGCTTTAGACTATGGTGAGTAGTAATATTGCCATCACCTGGGTGGTTCAGTCGTTTAACTTTCCCGATGTTAAGCTGTGTTCAGCGGGTGCAGTACTTAGTTTAGACAGTTTTTGGTTTAGACTAGTCATTGGTTAGACCAGTCATTAGTCCTACAACTACAACCTATCTCAAACCCTCACCCTAAACCTAACCTCCCACGGGCAACCTTAACGCATGTCTAACCAATGACTAGTCTAAACGAATACCGGATGACTCGCCCCGGTGCTTGCCCATTTTTCCTCCCGGAATTGTCACCAGTGAGGGGGATAACTTTGTAATATGCTATTGGCTGTTTGTATTCTTTTTGGAAAAATATAAAAAGATACTCCTGTAGAAAGTAATTATCTTACTTATATTGACCCTATAAACAATTTAGTATTATTTAGTATATGTAAGGTTTTGCACACTCAAATGGTACCTCGTCAGATAATCTCCACATATCCTACAACAACTTCTGTGAACAGACTTCAATGTAGTAGCTTTTCATAAATTATATTTGTACTTAGGCTGTGAGATTTGGTGGAGTAGAAGTAAAAATTCTGGACATACTCCAGTCAAGTAAAAATAGCTCAAAAAAGGTACTTGAGTAAGTTAGTTACTTTATACTGTACCACTGCACGGATAGCAATGCCACAGACACGCGTCGCACGCACGCACGCACGCACACACACACACACACACACACACACACACACACACACACACACACACACACACACACACTGTTCTGCCTCACGTAGATGGATACAAAAAAGAAAACACGCCACGAGGCCGTGTCTGGAACATTGGAGCCGGAATAAAAGGTAACATAACAACCCTATCGGGCCTGTCTCATCTCCCCGTGCTCGTGTTCGGCGGCGCGCTGCCTTCCGTTCCGTTTCATCAGTGCTGAAAGGGGTACTCAGATTTGTTTCTTTTTTACCTGAGTGAAAGTACTCTATACCAGTATCATTGTGTGAAAATACAGTACAAGGCCTGCAGTGAAAATCTGACTTGCGTATAAAAGTACACCAATGTTTCGAAATGTGTCTAACTTTAAAAAAAAGAAAAACGATCAACAAGAGTCGAAACATGAGCTGTGAGCTTGTAGATTATTAGACTATAGGCATTTAGTCTAATGGCCGCTCCGATGCGTGGTAGTAAACCGTATACTCTCTCTCTCACTCTCTCTCTCTCTCTCTGGCTCTCTCTTCCACAAACACGCTGTTAAGTTACCGCGACTATAAGACTACATTTCCTGTCAATAATAAGCAGTGTAAAATGTAGTTCATTGGGAGTTAAAGGGAGACGCTTTATTGTGAAGGGCCCTTCACGGCGCAGGCAGGAAATAGAGTGTTTAAACTGGGCTGCTTACTGGCGCTGCACGTTAGAGTAGATGGATTTGCTCCGGTCTGACCCGGGCTGTCAATCTCGCCTCAGGGCCACGTGGAACACTCCAACCGGCAACCGCCACTGGTAGTTTGCAATACTCAAATCTGCAAAGTAGCTATATTGAACATAAGTGTTCACATAATTGTAGTGGTGAAAAAGAAAACAATATTTGCCTCTGAGATGTAGTGGAGTAGAAGTAGGCTATAAAGTATTGCATCGTGGGAATACTCAAGTAAAGCAAAAGGACCTAAAAATATATGTCTTCTCTGTTGGGTCGTGTGAACCTCATAATTTTGTCCTAAACTGTTACTTTTCAAGATTCACGTAATGTCAAATCACTTTTCACGTCAGCTTGTGTAGGTCTGCTACTTTTGCGTGACGCTGTAGGCCTATAGTATGGTCAAGTAGGCCATTTATTTCTGGGGGAAAAAAAGTGAGGTTTCCTGCCGAAAGCAACAAAATGTTACTTTCCACCACTGAACGTATCGGTACAAAGCTACCGGCCAAGTCATCTCCTTCCTTCACAGTTTGTTAAGCATAACATTTTGAAACACGTACGGGAGACACGAGGTTCGTTTCTGCCTGGCAACAAACAATTGGTTCCCGGACAAGCAAGGCCATATATGCTCCGCCAGAAATCAAATGAAAAAATTGAAAGAGAACATCCTCTTTTATTTTTTTGTGTTTGTTTTATCTTTTTTACGCACGGCAGCCCAGACCCGCGTAGAACATCTCAAGTTTGGCAGCTGTATAGTCTGAACGGCCGCCGTCGATAACAGCAAGCGGAACTAGGGATGCACCGAAAGGGAAATTCTTGGCCGAAACCGAATACCGAATATAGGAAACAGTTGGCCGAAAACCGAATACCGAATAGCCGAATATATCTTTGTTGTAAAGCTACCTGATTATGGCAAAAGACATGATTATGGCAAAACCTAACTTAAATAATAAACACTTATGGGTCCATTAAAAAACATCTAAATAATTGGAGGCTTTGTGATTAATTAATCTCAATTAATCACATTTTAATCGCATATCAATAGGCCTATTTGACCTGAGCAGTGAGCTTTTTTTTCTACATAAGCATATGCAATAAAACCAAGTAGTAATAATAATAGTGATAATAATATTATTTATATAAAGCTTCTCTGAGTACTTAAAGACACTTTTCAAGGAGAACATGAGAAAACAAATAAAAACAACTTTATTAGAGAAAAACTAAGACTATGGAATAAAATAAATTAAAGTGGAATGAGATAGCAATATTCCAGAGGTGGGTTTGAATTAATACGTGGTGGCATGTCTCTGAGTTTTGGGAAGTGCATCGTTGACAGGTCTGCCTGCTGTGGACAGTGAAACCCTGACCATTAAACACGGGCAGAAGCAACGATACAGTCTATATCATTCATTGTTAAAGCTCCAAATGATATTCCCATTCGTCTTTGTGTCTGCCCGTGTAAACGCAGCAGCGAGTGTGAGGGGTTGGGGAACGGATGGAAAGTACTAGTGTTAAAACTAACGTTAGCTCCCATGCTAGCTACTAGCTTCCCTCGTCAACAGTACACCACCACAGATCGGGTGGAAGCTGCTAATATCACGTTGCTTGTGCCCGTGGATGGGACATAAGATTTAGAAGGCTATGGAATCGTGGATGAAAGCACAGATGTGTGGATCTGCCTGTGCATTCCGTGACTGCTGCTCGTGTGTTGTGTTGCCTGCGACTGTCGCTGGCTGCAGGCTGCTGAATGATGCATAGTTAAAGAGCGTCATAAGCATGCGCCCTTCCTGCGCTGAAAGTAGCAGATCTACAAGCTATCTACCCGTCGCAATGCACAGCGCGTTGGGCTTGTACATCTGTGTTTTCCTCGCAGTTTAGTTCGATTCACAACTTTAGGACCACTACTACTATTCGGTGATATTTTTCGGCTTATTTGAGCCGAAACCGAATAGGCCGAAAATACATTTTTAGCCATTTTCGGCCGAATATTTTCGGTGGCCGAATTTTCGGTGCATCCCTAAGCGGAACCTATATATATAGCTTCAACTCAGTTTTCTTTTCTTTTTTCATCCGAACAACACCAAGTTGCTGCTCAAGTTTTTTTTTTACTTTCCATTTTGTGATACTTTAAACACTACTCCGCGACATCTCAGAGACAGATGTTGTGCTTTTAGTATAGTTTCTTTGCATGAGTGTGACACAAAGTCCACCTACAGTGGACAGGCGTGTCAGATAACTGGAACTGGAGAAGTAGAGAAGAAATCTCGCACACTGTCTTCACTTGTATTTATTATATTTATAATATAATATATTTATTATATTCAAAGATTTGCAGTTTTCTTCAAAGAAATAAATAGAAAAATAGCGTCATAGTGCATAGGCCTATAGAAGTAAATATATCGTCATATATAGCAGGAGGCTCTATATGACCTTGTATAATCTGCTATTAAATAAATATATCAAAATCTTAAATGGCACAGTTGCTTTCCCGGCTTAATGGGTTTAAAAGACACTGGTGTCCACGCACGCACGCACGCACGCACGCGTTCATCTGGGGCGACAGGTGACAATTGAACATAACACGATGACAGTGAGAACAAAACAATGGGTCTACTACTCTTGTTTACTTATCTGATGTCCTTTGGGCGTCTGCTAAATGCCTAAGAAATTGTACACTTTGGGTAGAAAGCGTTGCGTTGTGCTGTTTGGACGGCTGACATGCAGTATAAAGTGACAATGACGTGCTCACGTTTCATCTGTTCATTATATTCTCTGATCCCCGGCAGGGCTTTCCAACATCATCTCATCATCAGTGACATGACGGAGACCCTTTTTTTTTTAGGGTTTTTTTTTTCACAATTTTTTTAAAGCCTTTGTTTCTTCCCAATGTAGTCGTTCATGCCAGTTAACCCATTAAGAAGCCATTAAGGCCGATTCTACAAAATCAGTATAGTTCTCACACCTATCAAACAAAAATAACAGATCTACAAGCTCGCAGCACGGCACAAAGTGACACTCCTCCCCACACACGTGTGTGTGTGTGTGTGTGTGTGTGTGTGTCGTTACTGCTGTTGTAACCTGTAGGCTCACTATAGTGAGGAGCCCCCACTGGGAGGACATACCGGCCACGCCTCAGTCTTATCTGGCCACGTAGCTCGCTAACCCTAACCTCAAACAAAACTAACACAAAAAGTGTATTGCGGTACGGCGGTATATATGGTGGTTCCTTTTTTCAGCACTTTGTTTTGGTCCCCCGTTTGTTTTCCATAGTATCACCAGTCGCTACATACGAATAAAATGCATACCAAACGACCTGAAGAGAACTTGATGAAACTTGTCGGGATTCAGACGTCGCATCATCCCTGTGATGTGTTATGATTTAATTATCCGATTAATGGGAAAGGCAATCAACAGAAGTCACCGCTAAGAAAAAAACAAAGAACTAGTTAAAACCCCCAATAATTCCCTCTTGATTGTCGAGAGATCACAAAACTCAGTCTGCCGGGGCTGAGACTGACAGCTTCTTCTATTTGCGACAATTATTTCCTCCCCTCGCCTTTGTTCTTCCATATGTCACACTGCCGCGCAAAGCCGCTTGATCGTGTTTGATTGCAAATTTGAACAGAAGAAGACTTTGTCAGGGCGTGGGAAATAAATTAGTGCCGGCTCCGCCGCGTACATCGCATAACAGTGCCGGTAAAAGATCATTATCAGCTCTTCCAGACGACAATTATGTTTCCAACTGAAAGGAGATCGGTGCTATACATGTTCAACAGAGACATGAGGGAAGCAATTGGGGACAAACGCAGTCCAACTTGCGAACAGATATACAGTATAGCCATGTTGTCGGACAGAAACCTTGTATCTACATGTTTCAACTTTATTATGTTTGATTTTCTTTTCCGAAAATGAAGCTATTATTACCTTATACTTCATCATCTATCTATCTACTATAAATGTGCCACGTCTCTGTCTGCTTGTGTGCGTGCGTGTGTGTGTGTGTGTGTGTGTGTGTGTGTGTGTGTGTGTGTGTGTGTGTGTGTTTGTGTGTGTGTGTGTGTGTGTGCGTGTGTGTGTGTAATGCACGTAACTCGAGAACCGTTTCACCCACCAACTTCACATTCGACTCACGCGATCCACACCCCCACATGCAGGCTCTGGCACAGAACCCCATATATATGGGCATAAAAGGGACACAGACATAATCTCTGGGTCATTTATGACACGAGGGCGATTCTAAAACGTACTATACAGTAAGTTAAAACGTTCCAGGTCTAAATGGGCGTAAAGGAAAAAAAACGAAATGTGCTAGATTTTAAAAAGGATATAAGACAAGGGCGTAACACAACTAAACCCAAGCGTTTAGGTTTTAAACAGTTTTAAACACATAATTTGTAACACTTTTTAAACGTGTCACAGTGTTTAGATTATAAACAGAAGAACATGTTTAATCCCTGTAACACTTTTTAAACACATAAACGTGTTTAGTTTTTACAATCAAAGTCAGTCATATAGGTGTTTAGAATTTGAACACTAGGTGTTCTCGTGAGGTGTTTGAGTGAACTCGTGTTCTACTGTATTGTATGAATATTAATAAACACTTCTCTACAATCTATACTCAAGGGTCCTGAGATCGCCTATTTTCGCTATACTTTTGAAAGTGACAGTCCGTCTGGTGTCATTGCGAACGCAGTGATTGCGAATGCAGTGAGCACTTACTATGAGACCTATAGCAGATCATGTCTGTCTGTCTGTCCCCCCTTTGTGCCCATATATGGAGCTGAGTGATTTGTTTGTGATTGATGCAACACGCACTCCATATTTGGACGTATGCTTTGGGGACTCCTTATATGGTTATGGCTAAGTTAAAAACTTAACTTAAAAATAACTTAACTTAAAAAAAAAAAAACTTAAAAAAAAAAAAAATCCCAAATATGTACGAGCTGCGTTCGCTTCCCGCGTTTGCGCGTCTTTCTTGTAAATAATCACCCAATGAAAAGTAATAAGGAGAGCTGCCAACAAAATCAACAAAATATATATTGGATCCATTGGGAACACACTTTTTTGTGTCCTTTTCTTTTTCAGAAAAGGACAACGACAATAAGAGAAAAGAAGATACACAAAGAAAATAAATTGAAAGACATTAGTAGCATTCTCTGTGGAGGACTAACATTTTATCAGCAACACGACACCACATGGCCCCTGGGGAAATACTGGGATTTTTTATTTTAGTTTTTCTCTCTATATAGAGGAGGTGGGGGGGGGGAAATACCTTTTTGGAACATTACCTTAATAACATTGAAAAGGAAAAAAAATAAATCTTAACTTGCTCAGGTTTTATTGGCTATCCAAACTTCGCCTCAGAGAAACACCTCAGAGAGCACCTTGGGACCATTCCCGAGTATGAGAAAATGGACCCCAAAAGCATCCGTTTCTACACTGTCAGAGGTAAATAAAAAAGTAGTTTTGCAACAACAAAAGGCGTATGTATACATACATATATATATATATATATATATATATATATATATATATATATATATATATATATATATATAATATATACACGCCAAGACATGGTGAATTCACAGCCCTATACGCGACTTTGCATTTAACGTTTCGCAAATGTCGTCGGGGATCGGGACTCGAACCCGCGACATGCTGTCAGGCTTGATTACCAGCTGCCTACAGTATAGTGCCTGTGTAGCAGGGTGGCTGTGATCCTCTGCCTGATGGCTTTGACAGTCTAATATGTCCCTCAGGCCATAGGGATATATCCCTTTGGTCTAGTGGTTAATATGTTGGACTTTCACGCGAGTTCGAATCCCGGGCGTTACACCTGGACCACTATAGGCCGGCCTGGGCAACATGTGCGTTCCTATCATTGTACTTGTGGCCAGTATGGTAGAATGAAGTACACATTGGGCCTCATTCACAAAGCTCTTAGTAAATGTCCTGTATGTGTTGGGGACGTTTTTCTTTTTTTTTTAATAGATTGAATTAAAGTCCAACGTGTGATCCACAGGTGCAGGTGCCTTGATTTGAGCGGATCGCAGGTATCACATCAAATGATATAGACCTCTCTTTTTCCGTCATAATAATTAAATACAACATCGAAACATGTGAAACAGTAACACGCAGTAACTGAAAACAACAAGGTGAACAACTGCCCCTGGCTGGTATATAGGCCTATAGTTTCTCTCCCACAAACTAAACAAGATCAAAGTTGAGAAATGAAGCATGCGTTTTATAGTTTCACCATGCAGAGCATGCTGTGTTCAAGCGGTGAGCAGTGTTCTAAACCAGTGGTCCCCATTGGTTCTCACTTAGAGAACCCCCTGTTTGAGCCTTTGAGGACCCCCTGGATCCCCATACACGAGGACCCCTATAGGGGTCCCAACCCCGGACCCCACTTTGAGAACCACTGTTCTAAACTACAACTACACAAGCTCACAATGTGATGTCTTGTTTCAGCTTGTAGATCTGCTATTTTCAATTGCGAGGTGTGTGGTGAACAAAGTTATACGCTATATATAACTGTCTTTACGGTTGGGTTAAAATAAATGGCATAGCATTTGCGAAATTGCAGACCTAAAATGTTGATAGTGTGTGCGTGCGTGCGTGCGCGTGTGTGTGTGTGTGTGTGTGTGTGTGTTATGAAGGCATGATGATGGATTATGATTGAGTCACCAGGAAGTGCCCAATAAGCTGGATGTAAGGCAGTCACGCAGTGGGGCTGTCAAGTTTTTTCATGAATATATATGACATCTTCTATCGACGCAGTCGGGCGGAAATTATATCTGAAAGCGGTTACTTTTCGGGTAAAAATAATAATAACTTGTAGTGTTCTAGTAACTAGCTCTTTACTTTGTATTGGTTTCAATATAATATGTTGTTTCTGTTCGGCAGAAACCTCTGCTCTCCATAATTTAACTTCTGTTTTTTTTTTCCGTAAATGAACGCCCTGCTATACTATAGCATCACACAAAAGCAGTCCGGCACGAAGCTCTTCAAGCTTGTAGATCTGCTACTTTTGCTATTTTTTTATAGGCATATGAGGTTTCCACAATTATAACACGTGTGGTTTATTTCCCTTTTTTTTCTCCACGATACTGATAATGCACATGTTCATAAAGATGCTATAACGATATATTGTGCAGCCTTATACAATGTTTGTCCAATCAACGGGGAGTCTCCATGAGCTCTCGATTAAACATAAAAATACACGTTTCCCAGGATAAACATGAATTTGGAGGTGACGACATCCGTACCGAGACCCCCAGATGACGGCCCTGTTTTCCCCCCCGAGCGCAGGTTCGCAGGTTCACCCCGCCGCCCGTGGGGGTGTGTGGGGGGGGGGGGGTGATCCCGGATATTGGCATGCCGTTCCGTCTAGTCGCGCTCGCGGCCTCGCGCTCTTTTCAGTTTTTCTTTCCCGAAGCAATCACGGATCAGCCGAGCGCAACTGCGGCGCAATTAAGCTGTCTGTGGATTTTTTAATTAAAAACTAAGAGGCGTGATCGGTCGGGGGGGGGGGGGGGGACTTTTTGTTTGCCTTTCAGGCTGCACGCGTCATCATCTTCATAATGGATCCGATAATATAGGCCATACAATATACCGTCGGATGAAAAATGGGATCATATTTTGCTATTTTGCATCTTCAATTAACCCATTTTCACCTGAGAGATCAGATTTCCCGAAAATGTCTTCCTGCACATCCTGACAGTTTCCTGAAAAAAGCTATGTTTCTATGTCGATTTTTCAAAAATTGCAGACATATTATACAAGCTCGTATAGCGTGGCGCGCCATGATGAGCTTGTAGATCTGCTAATTTTCAATAGCTAAAGCATATCATATAATGCTAACACCAAAAGGGGTTCCCGCGCAAAATGGGATAATAATATGGGGGTGGGGGGGGGGTTGGAGGGCGAGAGTCAAGAAAGTGGGATGCGTTTCCGTTTTATTCATTCCCTTTCCCCGGCAGTTTGCCATCTAAACATCGGGGGCCTGCACAATTAGGGCAATAATTATAACAGAGGCATGAATAATTCAGACGTTGCGAGGGAGGCGTTTTTGAGGGGGGGGGGGGGGGGGTCGCTGCATGGCGCCCTGCGGGTTCAATCAATACCGCGCCGTCGCCAACATACACCTCCTTCGTCCCGGGGCAAAAGTCCATTATGACTTTTCTAATGCAGCCGAGTGGATTCCCGAAACCAGAAAAGCAATTTGGCGTTGATAATATGACTCCAGGGAGCGAAACCCAGGGAACTTGTGTGACAGACAAATAAACAACACTTTTTAAAAAAAAACACCGATCCATGCACTTCGCCCGGCCGGCGTGCGGCCAGGGATATAGCAGACCTATATATATATATATATGCTGGCATGGTGTGTGTGGGAGGATCTGAAACTCTCTGTGGCGACCGCATGCAGGTGAATGGATATAGAGCAGTTATAGTTCTCAAACTTTTCTTCCGTGCCCTAAGGAGCGCCAAAATGACATCTGGATCTTTTTGCCAAACATATTATCAACAGCGGGTTGAAAGTGGGTATAAGCTTAGAATTCTGGCACAAAAACAAAATGTGCAGTGGGTGTGTGTGTGGATGTGTGCCATCTGTCAACAACACTGCATAATATGAATGAATTGCACGTCTATCACCAATGAATATATGAATGAATAATGCACAAAATGCAGTCTGTCAACAATGGATATAGGAGATGAGGCCTGTATCCTGAGTGCTAGACTATAGACTCTATAGTCTTTTTACACTCCATAGTATAGAGTGTAAAAAATAATGACTTTTTCTGGCTTCCTTTTAGTTTATTTACTAAAAGTTAATGTAAAATGTAGTTATTTTGTCACAAGCTCTTAATACTACTTTCCATCGGTTCAATATAAAACCCGCACAGACTTCAATAGTATAGCAGATCTGCAAGATCACATCAATTAACACCCTTGCAGATCCCACAAGCGTTTCGAGCTTGTAAATTTGCCGTTTTGGGGGGAATTTGAATCCTGAGAAGAAACCGTTTTTGGACATGTGAGGTTTCCACCCGACAGAGACGATATTGAGGAAATGTCCCCCCCCCCCCCCCCACCCCCTTGCATGGTTTATCCCGTGGATTTTTATTATGAAGGATTTTTTTTCTCCACCCCCATTGTCGTCGCAAATCAGCGCCTGCTCATTCCCGCGCCGTTTGCCGCCTGTGTCAGCAAATTACCTCCCCATTTGCTCCGGAAAAGCGACCCGGGAATATCGATTTACCCCACTAAGAGGAATGATAATCCCCCCCCTGCGAAATTATTCTAATGTAAATTCAACCCCTGAGGTTCAAGCCAGTCAGAGAGAGGTGGCATGCATTGTTGCTGCATCGTCCCTTTTACTGTTATGTTGAATAATAATAAAAAATGATGATGATGATGATGATGATGATGATGACAAGGGTGACGATGAGATGCTTGACTAAGTTGGTGGACAGTATACAAAGTGCATTTACTTAAGTATGGTATAGTTAACTTTTTACATTTATTTATTTTAGTTTTTTTGGTTTTGTACTTGAGTATTTGTGGATAGTGAGGACATAGCGCTTCAGCCCAACTACAAAAAAAAAACAATTCAAGCTTGTAGATATTGATGATACTTTTAATTTGCCGTGGGGAATTTGAATCCTGGAAAGAAACCGCTTTGGACATGTGAGGTTCCACCCTGCATGGTTTATTTATGTTATCCTGCAGATTTTCATTATGACGCTTTTCACAAGCTTATACTATTAAGGCTTCATGCGGTGTGAAATTGATATTGTCATTTTTGGGTGACCTTTATATACTCCTTTAAGAATTAACCATTTAGTTTTAGAATATCCAATATTAAGGTCACCTATAAGGGCGGACAGGCGGACCGACTTTGGATGTCACAAATGCTATGCACGGTTGCTCAGATTTTTTGCCATTAGCCTAAAAAGGCACTCTTTTACAGAGTGCCTTACAATGAACCCATATAAAATGCAGAGAGACAGTGTAGTGCCTCACCTCAGAAAACTGTAGGATGAAGTTTGTGTCTATAGCCCTATGGATTGTGCTGATAAAATGTGTTTTTAAATTGTATTATTATTTAAAATATTGCTTTGGTGCTCATATTAACCTTAGATAGTATTATGTTTTCTTTCTTTTTTTTCTTAAGCAAAATGCATTCCATACATTCCATTGGGCTGGAGTGAGTGGCCCAGATTCTGTGAAAAACATACTATTTCTAAGGCGCTAGCACCTCCTATGCCCAGCTTTGTGTTGGTGTGTTAATTATACCACGAAATGTGATGATTTGATTGGCTGAGCACGGAATGTGTATTTGATTTTGATTTTTACCAGCTGCTTGGAAAGCATGCTGGTCAATATTAGCTTGTGAAACTCGCGACCGGTAGTTAAACACTGGTAGTCGACAGGAGATCTTTTTCTGCTGAGCCTGCTCTGTCACCAGTTGGCAATACTGGTTGCCAAGCCTGCATATTTCCAGCCTAACGTGGATTCATTCACAGTTGCTTGCCTGGTTTGGTTTTTGGATGCTGCTTAGCTTATTTCTGTCACAACAGTTGGCAACACTGGCAACCATACTGCAGAGTACTTTTGATTGCACACACACACACACACACACACACACACACACACACACACACACACACACACACACACACACACACACACACACACGCCTGGAAGCCACGCCCACTCCACAGTGTGATCTGATCTGATGTCAGATGTCTTAAATTTGCTAGCTCTCAAACAGGAAGTTCTAGATTTGCCAAAAAGACGGAGCCGTGTTGCACAGGGTTGCGTGAAGGGGTTCTTCTTCTTGTACGTGGGTGACTGATCTATTTGGCAGCCCGTTACCGCCACCTAGCGACATTATAGCGTTTTCATAAATTGTGCGTTCTCGTGTAAAGGGTCGATACAAAATGAGAACGCAACGGGACTTTGGCATTTTATCTGGAGATGGTCGCCGTGTAAAAGAGGCATGAGACTGTCCAAATGGACTGCTATAGGCTCATTTAATAGCACAATTCTGGAGATATAAAGCAGCAGCTGGTAATTTATTGATTTGCATCAATTCTTGTTTATTAAGGATCCCCATTAGCTGGTGCAATAGCAACCTGGCGTCCACATAAAAGTAAATATACAAACAAATACAATTACAAATACATAATTGTTAAAAAGAAAAGTCAGTATTCAACACACAGTAGTTCGGATAAAAGCAAATACAAATTGCAGAAATTATGCGTGAGACGAAAAGAAAAAAAAACGAAACGAAACACTTCAGAGTATCAAATTGAATTTTAGATGCTTTTTTAATGTTAATTTACTGTAAATGCAACAGAGGTTTTGAGGCAGGTTATTCCAAAGTGACAATGATCTCTTTAGAAAATTGTTTTTTTTGTGCGAGGTGACACAAGCTGCCCCATTACTGGATCCTGGAGGAACTGGAATGTGACAAAAACAAACAAACCTCCATATACGTTCTAGGCTTCGTGGGGTGTGTAATTGATAGAAAATAAGTCATTTTTTGGATGAACTATCCATTTCCAACGCGACGCATCCCTTGGTTAGACATATAGCATTGGTTAGACATAAGGTTGGTGAGGGTTTTTTTTTCATAAAGTAACTCGTTACTTGATCACACCACTACAGCGTCACGCAAAAGCTTGCAAAGGAGTAGATCTACATGCTCCAAACATGGCACAAAACGATGTGTTTTGAGCTTGTCGATCCTACCTTTGCTATATTTTTGAGCGGTGCACACCACTCCAATGAAGGGCCGTGTGTGCATGTCTGTCTGTCTGTTTGTAGCACGACCTAGTGACCTCTGTAGCACGACCTATTGACCCCTGCATATGATTGGGGTCGCATTCGGGTCACACAATGCTGAGCAGCCGAGCCATTCACACTGAGCAGTCAGCTATTGGGGTCGCACGCGCACACGTCAAACACACACACACACACACACACACACACACACACACACACACACACACACACACACACACACACACACACACTCACACACACACACACACTCACAAGCTGACATGCGATGTATTACCACTGACAGCAAATTTCCAAAATGACGAAGTGAGTGCACAGCTAGCAACCATCAGCAGCTTCTGGCCTGGGAGAGGAAAGGAATGGATCAACCCGAATAATCTGTCTCTTGAGATCAAGCAGTGGTGGAAGAAGTACATAGATTTTTTTAATGTATTATTATTATTATTATTATTATATATCTCTGCCGTGTGGGAGAAACCGTCCTAACTCCATTTCATTATTCAGCGCTTCCTTATCTGTCGCCTATTTTAGCGGTGTGTGGTATAGTTAACCAGCGCTCCCCCCACCTCCAATTAGAAAGGATAGAGGCTGTCTTTCATGTCCGTGGCTTTAGATTTACAGTGGGCAGTGTATAGGTGACACGGCTGTGCCTTAACAGCGCAATCCAATCGCCGTGAAGCAGATTGATGTTGAAAGGCAGGAAATGACAATGATAATTCCTCCCCCCCCCCCCCCCCCCCCGTCTCGTGTGGTATAGGCGAGGTGTTAAGACCTGAGGCCGATTCCACAAATGCCACAGAGGTTTCTGAAAAACGTGTGTTGCTCTATCAGTGGTTCACAATACATTTTCATGTCAAGAACCCCCAAAATTGTAGTACTTGCTCCCCCCACATCTCAATATGTTGTTCCAGCGGGAGCAGGGAACCCACATTTGTTATACTGTATTGTATTAAAGGGACACTTCACCCTTTTTAGCAAAAAAATATATGTTAATGACGTTTAGGAGCTTTAGATCACTTTCCTGGGGGTATTTATGTGTGTAATATGTGGTTTTAGATATTTTAGATTGTAGCAGTGAGCCTGTTGTCTCTGATGTCATGGACACTGGTCTCACTACCTTCCTGGACTACAATTCCCATAATTCTTTGGTGCACTGCTCATCCTTGTGGATAGGGGGGGAGAGCTGTCTTACTGAGACAACATGTAGTCCAGGAAGGAAGTGAGCCCATGCAGTGTCCATGACATCAGAGACAACAGGCTCACTGCTACAATCTAAAATATCTAAAACCACATATTACACACATAAAGACCCCCAGGAAAGTGTTCTAAAGCTTCTAAATGTCATTAACATATATTTTTTTTGCAAAAAGGGTGAAGTGTCCCTTTAAGTTACTCTATGCTTAAAGCCTCACTATTAACTGGGTGAAGTGTTTGTGTAACAGGAATCTATCAGGGTTACGTTTTCCTTTAGCGGTATATATAGCGTATTGGTTTTATGAAGCCTCAGCCAAGAGAGATGGAGATCATCTGAGACGTGACAGACGTGTGATGAATAACAAGCAGTGTGATATAGTACATTATGCAATTGAAAAGTAATCTGTCTTTGTATCGATCTGGCACAGAAGTCTGTCGCTCATAGCTCCTCGACGAGCCATTATCTCTCTATCTCTCTCTCTCTATCTCTCTCATTGAATATAATCTGAATGCATCATCCATAACCACTATGCAGCTGCATGATGATATTAGCCACATCCTTACATGGCTCCTTCATGACTCCCACTTACTGCAGTCAATAGCACTTGGGTGGCGCAGTGGTAAAGTCCCTGCCCACCACCACGGAGGCTATATGGGTTTGAATCATAGAGTATTAAAAGGATAGAGACTAAACTAGCGCGAAGCTCCGCCCCCTCCGCTATTCATGTCAGTGGAAGTTGCTCAGTGGCGTTTTGAAGCACCCGGAAGGCTGCCGGAAGTACCGTCTTTTCGCTGATTCAGCATTTCACTTCCGCATTTGGACACCAAATTTTGGTGTCCAAATGCGGAAGTGCACCCAGAGTGCACCTGGGCTTTACATTGGGTGCTCGGTTGCACGGGGTTTCCTCGTCAAGAATCCACGGGTCCGCCTGCAGTCCTTCCTCTTACCACTAAGGCCCAGCGCTTCAACATTGGAGTGCATAGCTGGCCCCTTGGTTTGAATCCACAGTGGTTTTGTCGAAAGGCTACTTCCACACATTTGGCCCATGCGGGAGGAGTATAGGACTCAATGTCCTCCCGGTGGGGGCTCCTCACGACCGCAGTGACAACACATGCAGAAATGTACGTGGGGAGGAATCAATTGGCATGCGACGATTAAATTGGGGAGGAAGAAATGCAGTGAAAATAATAGCTATAGGCAACTCAAACCTTTTTGAGGGGAAAAAAAATCACACCCTTGTGAACTGAGTGGTGCAACTCCCCCCCCCCCCCCCCCCCCCCCCCCCCCTCTCTCTCTCTCATTAGCAGGCGACAGTGCAGCACTATCTCTCTCTCTGTTTCTGGCACAACAGCGCCCCTACTGGTACTCATAGCCACATAGGTATAGTTAACGTCACATAGGTGAACACGGACATTGCTGTTCCTTGGACCACTCAAAAAGTACACTTACTCTTTCATTGATTGGTTAATATATTGACAGCAAGCATAATACAAAAGATGCACATTTTGGTCAAAAGGATCACACGAGAAAACGTATTTTCTTGTTGTGGCCGGTCTGACTGGAACTATGGGAACACAGGCTGTATAGTCAAGAACTGACCTCACCCCTTATGCTTATACTGTACCTCATGTGACACGTCATGAGGGGAAGAAATCATAACACAAAACACACTCCAATATCCAATATCATCTCGTTTGGGTGCAATAATTTAAACCGATTCGTAAAATCACATTCCTAAAATGTTGATGTCCTCACATTTATAGTAATACGAATGTGTGTGTGTGTGTGTGTGTGTGTGTGTGTGTGTGTGTGTGTGTGTGTGTGTGCGTGTGCGTGTGTGTGTGTGTGTGTGTGTGTGTGTGTGTGTGTGCACACGCTCGTTCGTTCGTTCGTGTCTCGTATACAGTCAGATCCTCTGCTATAATTCATTTCACACAATTATGCCTCCACCATTTGCCTGCAGTTACGTCCATTGAAAATCCATGGCTGCTTTAATGGAATTATAATGATGCAGTGTCGCCGTGGCACCTAATCAAACGGAATTGATTTAAGTTGCTTTGAGGCTCACGGCCGGCCGCTGGCTGGCGCTCCGGGGGCTGTCTCCAGTGATGATGCTCCCTGGCTATGGGATATCACAGGGCGTACGTGTGTGTGTGTGTGTGTGTGTGTGTGTGTGTGTGTGTGTGTGTGTGTGTGTGTGTGTGAATAGCCAGGGTTCAAATAGGTGGACAACAGTCTGACCCCTTCGATGTCAACATAGGAGTGAAGCAAGGATGCGTCCTATCTTCAATATTGACCTCACAGCAGTTACACTCATTTCACACAAACGCCTGAGGAACACGGATGGAGTAGGCATTAGTTTCCTCCTGGATGGCAACCTATATTCAACATCCGCCGCCTCCAGGCATTCACCAAGACTATACTGCCCTCCAGGTCTGCGAACTCCAGTATGCAGATAACTGCACGTTGATCGCGCACTCCCCCGAGTCCCTTCAGCATGCCCTCAATGTGGTATAGCTGCCACCTACAGAGCTGTTGGTCTGCAGATCAACATCAAGAAGACACAAATAGTCCACCAACCAAGCCCCACACACACACTCCCACACCGGTCTTTCACATAGACAACACCCCTCTGGAAACGGTACCACACTTCAAGTACCTTGGCAGCATCCTCGCAGACTGCAGTCGCAACGTTGACGCAGACATTCAGTCGCGCATCAATTTAGCCTCCGCCGCGTTTGGTCGCCTATAAGATCACGGGTCTTCACCAACAAGAACCTGAAGGCCTCAACCAAGGCAGCAGCGTACCAGGCAGTATTGTGTGTCCACACTACTGCATGGCTCTGAAGCTTGGACACCATACAGAAATATACGAACGCACCAACTCATCCAGCATGGAGGTGCTGCTGACACGCAGACAGCTCCGCTGGTTAGGCCATGTGATCCGCATGCCTGCAGCTCGTCGTCTTCCTCGACAGGTCCTTTACAGCCAGCTTCAATCTGGCCAGAGGTCTGCATGAGGCCAACAGAAGCGCTATACAAGGACCACATAAAGGTGCTATTAAAGAGCTGCAACATTCCAGCCTCAAACCTGGAAAGGATATAGCAGAAGACCGGGGCGCTTCATGGCGCTCCTCCTGCAACTCAGGTGTCTCCCGCTTGGAGGAGAAGACATCCCTGAGACGCATGAGCGCATGAGCGCGCTGCAGGGACTGTCCTACCAGGCTCAACACACCCCTCCTGCCCCACGTGTGGAAAAGTGTGCGGATCAGCTATTGGTCTTAACCCGCCACATGTGGGGCGCATGAGACGCTGAAAACCTCCCCTTACCCCCGGGAGATATGAAGTCATCATCGACTACGATGGACTGCCATAAGCAAGCAAGCAAGTGTGTGTGTGTGTGTGTGTGTGTGTGTGTGTGTGTGTGTGCGTGTGCAAGTGTGAGTGTGTGAGAGAGACTACTTGCGAGGGCAGAGTATCCCCACCATAGACATAGAAAGGTAGATGCATCCTTCATTCTTTTTCTTTTTAGTAGGAAAATGCCCTAAAAAACAAACTGTGTACGTACGCTTTTGGACATACAAGGTTTCCTTTCCACCCGACATGCGTGCGTGCTTCTGTGCCGAGGCGGGTGTCGGAGTAGCCCTGGGCCGCGGGCCCTGCACTGTGAAATCCTCGCGGTTTCAACTCTGAGACTGTAAAAAGAGACAAGAAACAAACAAACAAACACAAAAAAAACGTCCATTTCTCCACATCGTGCCATGGTGGAGGAAAGCAGCCATAGATAGATACGTACATGCTCGGTCTACAGGGAGATTACGGGCAGCAGAGACGGATGGCTCGGTAAAACCAGCCCATGCCTTATGATGGATGCACATCCACTCTTATCTGTGCATGTAGGCATTGTTTGCATTGTTCAATTCACCACCGCACACCCCCTTCCTCCACTGAGACAAGCCCGGACCGACGTATATGACTGATAGCGCTCTTTTTTTTTTTTTTAAAGCTTACACAGGGAAAACAGCCAATATTTTAATGCTTAGACGG